>NW_027529647.1:3384887-3405572 GCF_008692635.1 Crocuta crocuta
CGGGGGTGCCTGCTGGGGGCGGGGGTGCCTGCTGGGGGCGGGGGTCCCCGCGAGCAGCCGGCCGCCCCTCTCACCCCAGGATCCCACTGTACGCGTTCCAGCGGAAGGTCTGCTCGTGCTGCGTCACGTTGTGGAAGGGGCACAGCTCGTACTTGTACCTGGGGGCACAGCGGGCGTCAGGGTGGTCCCGGCGCCGCCCCGCCCCCACCCCTGCCAGCGGCGCCCCGCACTCACGTGGACTCCACGAGGCTGAAGCACTTGCCGGCGAGCCTGAAGAGGTGCGCGGGGCCTGGAAGAGAGCACGGGCCTGACGACGTCAGGAAGGCGTCCAGGGCGGCCCAGAGCAGCTGCAGCGACCTCTGAGGGCGACAGCTGGCGGCCCCAGGACGGCTTCCACGCTCAGGCGGAAAGGTGGGTGCAGCAGAGCCTTACGGGACACAGGGACACAGGGAAAGGAAGACGTGAGAGCGGCCACGCGCACA
The DNA here is from genome assembly GCF_008692635.1 of Crocuta crocuta. Lineage (NCBI taxonomy): Eukaryota > Metazoa > Chordata > Mammalia > Carnivora > Hyaenidae > Crocuta > Crocuta crocuta. The sequence goes on from NW_027529647.1 coordinate 3,385,370, forward strand.
GGCTGACCGAAGAGGAGCCTGGCTCCCGACAAATGCCCGCCCGGGGCCTCGTCGGGGGGGAAGGTGACAGAGCCGTGCCAGCAGCAGGGCACAGGTGCCAGGGAGCAATGCTGGGAAAGTTGGCACGTGAGCAGACGCAGGGGCGGGGGGGGCCCGCAGAACCCCCAAGGTGACAGAGGGCGGGTGCTGCAAGCACACCTGGAGAAGGACGGGGCCAGACCCCCAGCAGGAAGGGGGCCGTCGGCGGAAGCGGCCTGCATGCCGGAAGGCCGCGCGGTGAAGGAGACAGCCTCAGACCAAGGGCTCTGCGCCCCGGAGACCCGCCCTCCACCCGCCAGGCGGACGGGGGACACGGGGGACGGCTGGGGGGGCCTGGTGCCCGCAGGGCGCCCCCCCCCCCACTCTGAAGGGCGAAGACGCGGCCGCGCCACGGAGCTGGCTCGCCCGTCCTTCCGACCTGCCCATCCGCAGAAGGCGGACAGCGCGTCCCGACACCACGGCACAGCGTCCCCAGCGTCTGAGAGGTGATCGTGAGACGGACAGCGGGCCGGGGGCCGGGCCGCACGCTCGATTTTCTTTGTGACTAAAACTGACCAAAAGCTCCAATCGGATTTTAAGAACTTGACGTTATTCACCCCCAGAGCAGCTAGAGGAAAAGCCCCGTGCGCGATAAACACGGATACAAACTGGTCCAACGGAGGAAACGAGGGGCAGAAAAGCCACATGCTTCTGCCACCGTGTTTCCTTATACGTCTGCGTGAAGGAGTGAACTATGCGACGCGGCCAGGAGAGGAGACCCCCCCACGGAGGCGCCGGTGGCGGTGAAAAGTCGGAGGAGGAGGACAGCAGCGCCAGAGCGACTGTGCGCCAGCAACGGTCAGAAGGGACGACGGGCCTCCGTTCCGAGCCCGCAGGAAAGGACTACACTCAGGGTTTCGGATCCCAGCACAAACCAGGAATCAACAGCAGAGGCAGAAGTGGGGAATGCACAAAAGTACGGAAATTAGAAAACACTTGGAGACAAAGCAGGAGGCTGCAGAGCCCGGGCTGCACGGGAGCCCCGCGCGGCCAGCACAGCACGTTCAAGTACGAGGCCCCTGGTAACCTGGCTTCCACTCTCAGGATTAAAACGGGCAAACTAAACACACAGGCGGNACCCTCCCCTGCTCATGCTCTGTGTCTCACACAAATGTAAACATCAAAAATAAACAACACGAGGCCGGCAGAAGGAAGAAAATGAAGTGACGCTCAACAAAACGGACACGCGTGTCGTCAGGCTGAGAACACACCCGCCAGCACTGAGAGCCCTGAGACCAGTCGTGCAGAAGGAAGGTTGCCAGAACGTGTGAGACTGTACACCACCCAACTGCTAACCTGTGCGACACGGGCAAATTCCTAGGAACGTACGCTGTATCGGCCCTTCTCAAGGCTTCCAAAACCCTTGAAGGGGTGGGGGTGGGGGGGTCAGGGAGGAACCCCCCCCTTCACCATGTGAAGCCAGCGTCACCAAGATCCCAAAGTCAAGAAGTCACAAGGAAACTACAGCTCGATGTCCATTCTGAACACAAGTGCAAAAAACCCTCAACGCTCCCTCTCTCTCTAACCCTCCCCTGCTCACGCTGTCTCTCTCTCTCTCTCTCAAAAATAAAACATTAAAAAAATTTTTTTTTTTAAATCTGTTGGCAAAGTCACAAGATACAGACTTGACACTGAAGAAGCAGGTATTGTTTCTGCATTCTAACGATAACCAAAAAAGGAAATTTAAGACAATTCCTTTTACAAGAGCATCAAAAAAAGTAGTTTGGAATAAACCAAAGAGGCAAAATACTTAACACGTTTTTAGCGGACAAGATCGCGCCTAAAGAAATTAAAGATGTAAACAAGTGAGGGGGATCCACTGCGTTCATGGATAGGACAAGTGAGTCTTAAACGTGAACAGCTTCCCAAGTGACCAAATTCCAGGCGATGCTTGTTAAAGTCCCAATAACATTTTGCAGAAATAGTAAAACCCATCCTAAAACTAAAATGGAATCTCAACCCCAAAGAGCCAAAACTATCCTGAAAAAAAGAAAAAGCAGAACACCTCAATCCCGGGTTGACAGCTCCCTGCAAAGCTGCAGATTAGAACACTGTGACCCCAGCACACAGAGAGGCGGGCGCAGCGGTGGCACAGAAAAGAGCCCAGAGGTAAAGTCCTGGACCCACTTCCACGTGACCTGACGTGGGCGCCAAAACCCACGGCAGGGAAAAGACGGTCTTCTCCGTAAATGGTGCTGGGAACCTACCCACGCCAAGGAGGGCAGCGCTGGACCCTTCCTCTACACCGCGTACAAAAATAACTCAGGGGCGCCTGGGTGGCTTAGTCGGTTAAGCGTCCGACTTTCACTTAGGTCATGATCTCGCGGTTCGTGGGTTCGGGCCCCGCGTCGGGCTCTGTGCTGACTGCCAGCTCAGAGCCTGGAGCCTGTTTCAGAGTCTGTGACTCCCTCTCTCTGACCCTACCCTGCTTGCGCTGTCTTGCTCTGAGTCTCAAAAAAATAAAAACGTTAAAAATTTTTAAAAAAAAGAACAGACACGGATGGAGAACATTGGAGCAGAGAGCCCAGAAATGAACACGCACACTTACGGCCAATTATCTCATGAGAAGGAGCCCAGACCTTACAGTGGGCACAGGACAGTCTCTCTGATAAACAGGAACGCCGCACAAATTAGTCGTTATGTAGTAAAGATGTGAACGTGAGACCTGAAAGCTCCTGGAGAACACAGGTGGGAAGCTCCTGGACATCAGCCTTGGCAATGAACTTCTGGATCTGGCAATAAAAGCAAATACTGACCAGGAACTACATAAAACTGCAAAGTTTCTGCGCGGTGAGAGACCAACAAAATGAAAAGGCAGCGTCCTGAATGGGCAAACATATCCATAAGCCATCTATCTGCTAAGGGGTCTAACGGCCAAAATACAAAGACCTCTCGCCACCTAACGGCAAACATAAAACCCCCGTCCAGTCCGAAAGGGGGCAGATCTGCACCCTGTGGTCCAGGGAAGACACCAGATGGCGGACAGGTACCTGCAAAGGCGCGCAGCAGCGATCCCCAGGGAAACGCAAATCAGAACCACAGTGAGCTATATGCCCCACCCCCCCAACGTCGGAACAACTATTCTCAAATCCCAAGAGGGGCGCCTGGGGGACTCAGTCAGTTAAATATCCACCTTTGGCTCATGAACTCATGGTCTGTGGGTTTAAGCCCCGCGTCCAGCTCTGCACTGACACTGCAGAGCCTGTTTAGGGTTCTGTGTGCCCCCCACCCAGTGCGTGCATGCGCTCCCACACGCGCACACACGCGAAACAAGTGCCCGCGACGATGTGGAGAAAAGGGACCCTCGTGCACTGCTGGAGGGAATGCCAAGTGGGGTGGCCGGCGCGGAGACTCCCCAAAGAAAGATAGCGTGTGCCCCACCTGTGGGTACATAACTGAAGAGAAGGAAATTGCCACGTCAAGACGCCTGCGGCTCTGTGCTCACTGCAGCGTGGTCTGAGCAGCCACGTGGAAGCGCCCTGTCCGTGGACGTGCACCGGGGAAGGAATGAAGAGGTGGTGTGTACACAGACAGCGGAACAGCGCGGCCGCGGAAGAGAAAATCCTGCTGTCCGCGACTGCGTGAGCGGCCCTCAGTGAGAGCACTGTGCCAGGTGACACCAGGGAAGGACAAATACTAGATGATGTCACAGGTGGAATGAAACAAATAAACCACTGGGGGGCGCCTGGGGGGCTCAGTCGGTTAAGTGTCCAACTTCGGCTCAGGTCATGATCCTGCAGTTCATGAGTTCAAGCCCTGCGTCAGCCTGCTTCAGATTCTGTGTCTCCCTCTCAGCCCCTCCCCTGCTCTCTATCTCTCTCTCTCTCCTTCTCAAAAATAAAGAAATATTTTTAAAAAATGCAAAAACAGGAGAAGAGATCAATAAAACCAGAAGCTGGTTCTTTGAAAGAATTAACAAAACTGATAAACCCCTAGCCAGTTTGACTTAAAAAAAAAAAAAAGGAAAGGACCCAAATGAATAAAATCAAGAATGAAAGAGATAACAACCAACATAAGACAATATTATGAGCAATTATACGCCAATAAAATCGGTAAACTGGAATAAATGGATAAATTTCTAGAAACATAAACTAATAAAACTGAAACAGGAACAGAAAATTTGAACAGACCCATAACCAGTAAAGAAATCGAATTAATAACCAAAAATCGCCCAAAAAACAAGAGTCCAGGGCCAGATGGCTTTCCAGGGGAACTCTACCAAACATTTAAGGAAGAGTTAACACCTATTCTCTTGAAGCTGTTCAAAAACAGAAATGGAAGGAAGACTTCCAAACTTTCTATGAAGCCGGCATCACCTTGATTCCAAAACCAGACAAAGACACCCCTCCCCCAAAAGGAGAACTACATACCAGTCTCCCTGATGAACATGGATGCAAAAATCCTCAACAAGATATTGGCCAAAGGGATCCAACAATACACTAAAAGATGATTCAAAACCTAACCAAAGATGTAGAAGATCTGTAAGCTGAAAACTATAGAAAGCTTATGAAGGAAAGACACAAAGAAATGGAAAAACATTCCATGCTCATGGATCTGAAGAATAAATATTGTTAAAATGTCAATACTAGCCAAAGCAATCAACACATTCAATGCAATCCCAAACAAAATTGCACCAGCATTCTTCTCAAAACTAGAACAAACTATCCTAAAATTTGTAAGGAACCACAAAAGACCCCAAATAGCCAAAGTAATACTGAAGAAAAAAACCAAATGGGAGGCATCACCATCCCAGACTTTAGCCTCTACTACAAAGCTGTCATCACCAAGACAGTTTGGTATTGGCACAAAAACAGACACATGGACCAATGGAATAGAATTGAGAACTCAGAATTGGACCCAAAAGTGTACAGCCAACTAATCTTTGACAAAGTGGGAAAGAGTATCCAACGGAAAAAAGCCAGCCTCTGTAACACATGGTGCTGGGAGACCTGGACAGCAACGTGCAGAAGAATGAGACAGGATCACTGTCTCACACCATACACAAAAATAAACTCAAAATGGGTAAAGCACCTGAACGTGAGACAGGAAACCATCAAAACCCTAGAAGAGAAAGCAGGAAACAACCTCCTTGACCTCAGCCACAGCAATTTCTCACTTGACACATCCCCAAAGGCAAGGGAATCAAGAGCAAAAATAAACTATTGGGACCTTATCAAGATAAAAAGCTTCTGCACGGCAAAGAACATAATAAAACTAACAGGCAACCGACGGAATGGGAAAAGATAGTTGCAACAGACGTATCAGATAAAAGGCTATAAGGAACTCACCAAATTCCACACCCCAAAAAAATCNTCTCTCTCTGACCCTCCCCTGCTCACGCTGTCTCTCTCTCTCTCTCTCTCTCCCCTCTCAGAAATTAAAAAAAACCATAAAAACAATTAAAATAAAGAAAATTAACAAGAGAATTCCCCTATGACCCAGCAACAGCACCCAAGGGATACAGCAGTGCTGATGCATAGGGGCACATGTACACCAATATTCACAGCAGCACTTTCAACAATAGCCAAATCATGGAAAGGGCCTAGATGTCCATCAACTGAGGAATGGATCAAGAAGATGTGGTTTATCTATACGATGGAATACTCCATGGCAGTGAGAAAGGAGGAAATCTGGCCACGTGTAGCAACATGGATGGAACTTGAGGGTGTTATGCTGAGCGACATAAGACAGGCAGAGAAGGAAAGCTACCATATGTTTTCACTCACATGTGGAACAGGAGAAACTTCACAGAGGACTACAGGAGAGGGGAAGGGGAAAAAATAGTTAAGGAGAGGGAGGGAGGCAAACCATGAGACTCTTATTAAATACTGAGAACAAACTGAGGGTTGATGGAATGGGGTAGAGGGGAAAACAGGCGATGGGCATGGAGGATGGCATTGTTGGGATGAGCACTGGGTGTTATACGGAAACCGAGTAGACAATAAACTGTATTTTTAAAAAATTATTGGGGTGCTTGGGTGGCTCAGTTGGTTGAGTGAGTGACTTCAACTCAGCTCTTGATCTCACGGTTTGTGAGTTCAAGCCCCACCATCCGGCTCTGTGCATGCAGCTCAGAGCCTGGAGCTGCTTCAGATTCTGTGTGTGTCTCTCTCTCTCCCCTGCTTGCACGCGCTCGCTCTCTCTCTCTCTCCCCTGCTCTCACGCTCTAGCGCGCTCTCTCTCTCTCTCTCAAAAATTAGTAAATATTTAAAAATAATTACTCTCCGTTTATACCTGGGATGCAGGGCTGGTTCAATATCCTCAAAAACAATCAATATGATTCAACACATCAATAAAAGAAAGGACAAGAACCACATGATCCTCAATAGATGCGGAGAAAGCATTTGATAAAATACAGCAGCCTTTCTTGATAAAAACCCTTAAGAAAGTAAGGATAGAAGGATCGTACCTCCAGATCATAAAAGCCATATATGAAAAACCCAACGCTAATATCATCCTCAATGGGGACAAACGAGAGCTTTCCCTGTAAGGTCAGAAACGAGGCAGGGATGCCCACTCTCGCCACTGTTATTCAAATAGTATTGGACGTCTCAGCCTCAGCAATCAGACAACACAAAGAAATAGATAGCATCCAAATCAGCCAGGAGGAGGTCAAACTTTCACTTTTCGCAGATGACATGATACTCTATATGGAAAACCCAAAGCATTCCACCAAAAAACTGCTAGAACTGACCCATGAATTCAGCAAAGTGTCAGGATATAAAATCAAGGCACAATTCGGTTGCGTTCCTATACACCAACAATGAAGCAACAGAAAGAGAAACCAAGAAATCGATCCCATTTACAATTGTACCAAAACCCACAGAATACCTAGGAATAAATCTAACCAAAGAGGTGAAAAATCTATACGCTGAAAACTACAGAAAGCTTATGAAAGAAATTGAAGACACAGAAAAAAATGGAAACCTATTCCACGCTCCTGGGTAGGAACAAATACTGTTAAGATGTCAATACTACCCAAAGCAATCTACATATTCAATGCAATACCTATCAAAATAACACCAGCTTTCTTCACAGAGCTAGAACAAACAATCCTAAAATTTGTATGGAACCAGAAGAGACCCCGAATGAATAGCCAAAGCGATCTTGAAAAAGAAAACCAAACCAGGAGGCATCACAATCCCAGACTTCAAACCGCATTACAAAGCTGTCATCACCAAGACAGTATGGTCCTGGCACAAAAATAGACACTCAGATCAATGGAACAGAATAGAGAACCCAGAAATGGCCCCACAAACCTAAGGCCAACTCCTCTTTGACAGAGCAGGAAGGAATATCCAATGGAATAAAGACAGTCTCCTCAGCAAGTGGTGCTGAGAAAACTGGGCAGCGACATGCAGAATGAGCCTGGACCACTTCCTTACGCCACACACAAAAATAAACTCAAGATGGATAAAAGACCTAAATGTAAGACGGGAAGCCATCAAAACTCTAAAGGAGAAAGCAGGCAAGAACCTCTTTGACCTTGGCCGCAGCAACTTCCTACTCAACACGTGTCTGGAGGCAAGGGAAACAAAAGCAAAACTGAACTCCTGGGATCTCAACAAGATAAAAAGCTTCTGCACAGGGAAGGAGACAATCAGCAAAAGTAAAAGGCAAACAGAATGGGAGAAGATATTTGCAAGTGACGTATCAGATAAAGAGTTAGTATCCAAAATCTATAAAGAACTTACCAAATTCAACCTGGAAAAAACAAACCACCCAGTGAAGAAATGGGCCGAAGACATGAACAGACACTTCTCCAAAGATGACATCCAGACGGCCGACAGACACATGAAACGATGCTCAGCGTCCCTCATCAATCAAAACCACAACGAGACACCACCTCACGCCCGTCAGAATGGCCAACATGAACAACTCAGGCAACAGCAGATGCGGGCGGGGAGAGGGGATCCCTCTTGCACTGCCGGTGGGATGCACACTGGTGCAGCCGCTCTGGAAAACAGTGCGGAGGCTCCTCCAAAATGGAACACTGGGCGCCTGGGTGGCTCAGCTGGCTGAGCGCCCGACTTCGGCTCAGGTCATGATCTCATGGTTGGGGAGTTCGAGGCTCACTGAGTGCAGAGCCTACTTCAGAGCCTCTGCTCCCCGTCCCTGCCCCTCCCCCACCCACGCTCTCTGTCAAAACAGATAAAAATAAAAGTTTTTAAGAAGTAAAATAAAAATGAAGGGCGCCTGGGTGGCTTAGTCGGTTAAGCGTCCGACTTTCGCTTGGGTCATGATCTCGCGGTTCGTGGGTTCGAACCGCATCGGGCTCTGTGCTGACTGCCAGCTCGGAGCCTGGAGCCTGTTTCAGTCTGTGACTCCCTCTCTCTCTGACCCTCCCCTGCTCACACTGTCTCTCTCTCTCTCCTAGAAATAAATAAAAATATTAAAAAAAAAGAAGTAGTAGTAAAATAAAAATGAAATTCGGTATCTTATTTCCTAGGGAAATATGAGTAAAAAATCTTTTTCTACTTTTAAAACAGTCATTTTTAACTTCTGAAAACCTCGAGTTAGACTGGCCATTTAATCCTTTTTGCGCCAAGGTGAGTGGCCGGCTTACTGCAGGGTGTGTGTCGCTCGCGGCCTATTCTCTCCTCGGTTCCTGCTGCCAAAGACCGACACTGACACCCCACCCCCACGACACAGGCACCCGCACGGGCACAGCCCGCGTCCAGGTGAGGTCTGGGAAACAACTCAACATTCCCCACCTTCCACTCTAAGACTCCAGACCAAGACCAAAGCTCACGTTCTGGAAAATGCGTGAGGCGTGAACGTGGACCCTGGGAGTCCCATCGGGCCCGTGTCAGCCGCGGGGAGTTCTGAGCTCCCATGACACGCGCTACCGCTGACGTCCCGACCGGAGGAGACGGCGCCGCGGCTCACACGGCGTGCTAATTTAGGCTATTTTAAGTCCACAATTAAACTACGTTCCCTTTTAGAATTATGATTTAAGCGGCTCAATCAGGCATTCATCGGACTTCCGTTCAGGTCACGATTTCATCATGGTTCGTGAGTTCGAGCCCCGCGTCCTGACTCGCTGCTGTCAGCACAGAGCCCGCTTCGGATCCTCTGTCCCCATCTCTCTGGCCCTCTCCTGCTCTCTCTCTCTTTCAAAAGTGAATAAAGATTAAAAGTATGATTTAGGGCCACCTGGGTGGCTCAGTCGGTCAAGCATCCAATTCTTAGATTTCGACTCAGGTCATGATCTCACGGTTCATGGGATGCAGCCCCGTGTCGGGCTCTGTGCTGACAGCATGGAGCCTGCCTGGGACTCTCTCTGACCTTCCCTCGCTTACACGCTCTTTCTCCTCAAAATAAACTTTTAAAAACGTATGACTTAACTGCTGAAGGAAATTTACTATTGTCAGACTAAACAGAAAATTCCTCACAGAATTTTCATCAGCTTTATTTGCAGGGTCCTTCATTTGGAATTATTTTTGCTTTTATACGCTGTATGCGCTCACAGCTGTGGCTTTTGAAACTTCCGTGAGAGACTGGAAGGGGCAGTGTCACCGCCGTGGCCCTGTGCGCCCTGCACTTTCTCTCTCACACGCTGCACCTTCCGACAGGACCCCTCCCCGCGAGCGCCCTTCACTGTCTTCCAGGCCCCTAACCTTCGGAGTTTGGGTTTTAATCTGCTTAAAGAAAATCATCGCACTAGATTATTTAAAAACCATCCCCAACTGAGGCGCCTGGGGGTTCAGTCGAGTGAGCATCTGACTCTTGGTGCTGACTCAGGTCATGATCTCACGGGTTTGTGGGGTCGAGCCCCGGTCGGGCTCTGCGCTGACAGTGTGGAGCCTGCTTGGGATTCTCTCTCCCCTGGCTCTCTCCGCTCCTCCCCCTCACATACGTGTGTGCGCGCGCGCACGCGTTTGCACGCTCTCTCAAAATAAGCTTTTAAAAAAACATTCCAGATTCTCACATTAAAGGTTTTGCTTTGGAGGTAACACTAGTGGGTTTTAAAAAGGAAAGCCGAGTTAGTAGAGTGAGCTCTTCTGGAGCGAGCCCCGGGGGCCCTCGCCATGCCGCTCGGGGCCGGTGCTCCCGGCGCCCCCACACCCCGGGCCCCTCAGTCCCCTCCGCGGAGCAGCGTCTCTGGGAAGCCTGCGTGCTCACGGTAAGAGACGCACACGTCTAGGTGGGGAGAGGTGGGGACCACGGAGAGTCCCATTTCGGTACACAAGGCTAAGCTGTAAAAATTTTTTTTTTTTTAATGTTTTATTTATTTCTAGGAGAGAGAGAGAGACAGCGTGAGCAGGGGAGGGTCAGAGAGAGAGGGAGTCACAGACTGAAACAGGCTCCAGGCTCTGAGCTGGCAGTCAGCATAGAGCCCGATGCGGGGCTCGAACCCACAAACCGCGAGATCATGACCTAAGCGAAAGTCGGACGCTTAACCGACTAAGCCACCCAGGCGCCCCTGTAAAACATTTTCTAAGAAACGATCTGAGCTGCACAATCGAATACGCCACACGCTCCCCGGGCCTTTTACGCCAGATGTGGCACCGAGGCCCCAACGCTTCCACTGACCTTCGAGGTTCAGAATAGAAGTGACCTCTCCAGAAGGCAAGCTCTTTTGAGGGCGCATCACTCACAGAGGAGACTGAGACACAGCACCACGGGCAAGGGCGGAGATGCCTTGACTGGGGGGCTAAGGTGCAGTGAAACCGCTGGTGCCGTTTTCTTTCGCCCTTTAGGGAGGTTTAGAGACCACACACAGGTTCCGTCGCACTACAGGTGTCTTAGGAGTAAGTATTTTCTAAAAAGACAGTGCTGAAAAACCCATTTACCAAGACTTTATCAAGTCAAACAGGAGACGCACGGCAGAGACAGGTGACCTCACGGGGTCCTGAATGGCAGCGTGCAGGGCTGCCCACGAAGGCAGGCAGGACAGCGCCACCAGCCCGGCCTGCGCCCCCACGGCACGCCTCTCCTGCTCTGTACACCTTTGGAAACGACATTAAGAACCTTAATAAGGGGCGCCTAGGTCACTCAGTCGGTTAAGCGTCCGACTTGGGCTCAGGTCATGATCTCACGGTTCGTGGGTTCGAGCCTGCTTCAGGTCCTCCCTGTCTCTCTGCTCGTCCCCTGCTTGCGCGTTCTCTCTCCAAAATAAACCTTAAAGGGCACACTGCATTAAAAAAATAAACGAGGGACACCTGGGTGGCTCAGTCAGTTAAGCATCTGACTTCAGCTCGGGTCACGATCCCACAGCTCGTGAGTTCAAACCCCGAGTCGGGCTCTGTGCTGACAGCTCAGAGCCCGGAGCTGCTTCGGATTCTGTGTCTCCCTCTCTGCCCCTCCGCACTCCTGCTCTGTCTCTGTCTCTCAAAAATAAATATTAAAAAATTAAGAAACAAGCAAAAGAACCCTTATTAATCAGCCTATCGGTAAAGATTAGCTCTTTTTATGTTTTTACATTTATTTGAGAGAGAGGAAGAGAAAGCGGGCACGCAGGGGTGTGCACCCCAGTAGGGAGGGAAGAGAGGGAGAGAGGGATTCCCAGCAGGCTCTGGGCGGACAGCTGCCAGCAGAGCCCCTGTGTGGCTCGAATCCACGGATCGTGAGTCCATGACCTGAGCCAAAGCCAAGAGTCAGACGCCCCATGGACCGGGGGCCCCCCGCGACCCCCGAACCTGTCGGTGCGTCCTCAGCAATGAGAACGCGGGACACACGCAACCGCCCTGAGCGTCCTGCCAGCACGAGCCAAGGTCATGAAAGCCTTGTTTTTGGAGAGGGTGGAGGGTAAAGGGATCTGTTCCAGATTGTGACTAAAACCGCCTGATGACCCAAATGCACGTGTGGCCAGCCACTACTCCTGGAGCAGGGAGGCTGGGACAGCCTAGAAGGCACTGGGGCAACGGGGAACGTGGATGTGACCTGCTTCCCACACGGAATTACTGCGTATTTTGGGGCGGTGGGAGACCCAGACTGGCACTACTTAGGGATAAAGCATCATGACAGTTTCAAATGGTTGGACAAAACGGAAGTTCACTTTCTTCAAGGCGGTAACGGGGAAAATAAAGTCAAGGCAAGTGCTACCTGCTGCACTGACACCTAGTTCACCGTCCGCTTTCTCCATTTTTCTTTCCCATGCTTTTACTAATAAAAAGCTGGGATAGACTTGTTTAGGCTGACAGCTCACACCTGTCCCTCTGGGAGCTCATTCCCGCCCCCGCCCCCCCCACCCCTCTGGCCTGGGCCTCTAGCTCAAGGCCTTTACCCGGCCACTCCTCCCCACATATCCCCTTCCTTCCTTCTCTCCCTCAGCCTCTGACCAAAATGTCATTTCTCAGCCTTTTCCTGACCCCCTTATTTAAAAGGGGAACCCCTACGGACGGCGGTCTGGGGGCTCAGTCCCCACAGAGCATGTGACACTCTTATCTCAGCGTCCTGTTTGTGTCCCGCGCTGGGTGGAGAATTTACACAGTGATTAAAACAGGGATCCTCGAAACCACACTTGCCCTTCGCACACATACCCTCTTCTCTGCTTTCCACACCTTCGGGACATTTCTCATCATCAAGCATTCTACATTTCACCTACTTCTTAGTTAACTGGCGGACGCGCGCACACACTCCGTTAGACTGTCAACTCCAGGAGGAAAAGCTGTGTGTTTTGCTCATTTCTGCATTCCCAGCACACACCCTAACACACAGTAACGTGCAACTTAAAAAAAAAAAAAAAATTACCGGATGTCTCCTGCTTGTATTTCTCATTTAACTACCCAGCAAATCGATTTCTTCCGTGGCCCCGTGCCTTAGAAAACCACTCACAGAGTAGGAAAGCTCAATCCGCAGTAGGAAAGTGTCTATCGGCCAACGAACTTAACGCCTGGCAATAAAGGAGCGCAGAGCCATTCTATAAACCATACGCATCAAGCGAAAAGCGTGAAGACCGGTGTTCGCCACCTTGAAGCATTCCAAGACCCCCAGTGAGCGACGACAGGAAATGAGCAAACCTGTGTAGTTACCACTGTTCAAAAAAAAGGGGGGAGGGGCAGAAAATAAATCTTAAAAAGAGGGAGAAAATCACCAAAACAAATTAGTGCACGCTTTTGCTCGTATGCTCATGCACGTGAAAGCATAAAACACGTCTGTACCAAACTGTTCACGGAGATCACCTCCGCCGAAGGAACTAAAGAGGACTAGATCCGGGCGTAACTACTTAGAACCTTCCGGAACTGCATCGCGCACTCAAGCTCTGGAAGGCCGACAGACGAACGCGCGAGCCTCCCAGGCTGCCTGTCCCCCCGGGTCGGAATCCCGCGCCGGCTCCCGGCTTCCTCCCTGGCCGCCCCGCGGCCGCGCCCAGGGTCCCGCACTCACCAGACAGGGGGGAAGGGTCCCTCTTGGGCTGGAGGCGACTGGTCTGCGGCAGGAAGGGGTTGTTGAGCCTGCGGGAAGCGGCAGGGCAANCGCGGGGCGCTCCCTGGAGGCCTTCGCCGAGGAGGTGGGCGCCGCGCTGCGCGGTGAGTGGGGCGCGATCGGGGAATGGGTCGGGGTCGCAGGCCGGGGCTGGTCCCCGGAGCTGCCCCTGAGGCTCGGTTCCCTTCTCTGCTCCGGTGCAGCGTCTGTGGAGCCAGAGGCGGCCGAGGACGAAGGCATTTCGGGGCCGCCGCGGCTGCCCTGCCCGCTGGCCATGTGGGAGCTGGGCCACTGCGACCCCCGGCGCTGCACCGGCCGCAAGCTGGCGCGCCTGGGCCTGGTGCGCTGCCTGCGCCTGGGCCACAGGTTCGGCGGCGTGGTGCTCAGCCCCGTGGGCTCCCAGTACGTGTCCCCCGCGGACAGGTAGGAGCAGGGGCGTCGGGGGTGGGGGCGGGAGTCTCAGTAAGCCCGCGGCGCTGGTGTCGCTCCTCTCTGGGCTTTTCTACACGTACTTGCCTAGTTTGCCCCCATTGCCTAATGCAGAACATAGTAGGGCCGCAGTAAATATTCGTCGAGTGAATAAGGAGCCTGCCCCTGGAACATATACCGTTGGGGCTGCTTGGGGGCCAGGGAATGATCTTGTATCTCAGGGAAGTCAGTCCTCAGGACAGGACGGTGGGGCCGGCCCCCAGCACCCAGCCCTCCTCTGCTCCTAACAGACAGCTGGTGGCACAGTGTGGGGTCGCTGTCATTGACTGCTCCTGGGCTCGCCTGGATGAGACACCGTTTGGGAAGATGCGGGGAACCCACACGCGGCTACTGCCCCACCTGGTCGCGGCCAACCCCGTGAACTACGGCCGGCCCTGCAAACTGTCCTGCGTGGAGGCTTTTGCCGCCACCTTCTGCATCCTGGGTGAGCGCCGGAGCCTGCTAGCCTGGAAGCGGGGCTACGCTCCCAGCAGTGGGCTTTCTGCTGCCACGTCCCAGGAGGCACATGAGGGTGTGGGGAGTCGCCAAGGGGGACACGCTAGGATTTCGATCCCACCTGTCACCCCTCAACTTGCCCTCAGAGAATTTACAGACCCAGCAGAGACTCAGACAGGTGGCCCCATGAGAGGTGGGGGGAGGGCCTTAGTGGATGGCGGAGGCGGTGAGCAGGCTGTCTGGACGGCGGAACAGAGTGATCGCGGGACAGCGCTGAGGGCGCTGGGAACACGTGGGACGGGAGAGGGGTTGTCAGCGCCCTTGGTTTCCTGCATCCTCACCGTCAGGCTTCTCGGACCTTGCTGTCATTTTGCTGCGGAAGTTCAAGTGGGGCAAGGGCTTCCTAGACCTGAACCGCCAGCTCCTGGACAAGTACGCGGCCTGCAGCGGCCCCGAGGAGGTGCTGCAGGCGGAGCGGGAGTTCCTGGCCTGCGCCAGGGAACGCCCCGGGGACAAGGAGCTCGGTGAGTCTGGACGCGGACACGAGCGCGCCGGCTGGGTGCCAGGGCCCTAACCCTAATCCCCCTCCGGGCCTGCAGCCTCCTTTGAGAAGCCGGTGGGGGGAGGTGGGGGGATCCTGCCCCGGCCTCTAGGAGGCCTGGTTGTGCTCTGAGCTCACTTCCAGGTGTTTTTCTTACTTGCTTCCTCTTGTTCAGATCCTTTTGACGTGGATTCGGGGCGCGAGTTTGCAAACCCCAACAGGCCGGTGGCTGGCACCCGGTGGGTCCCTGGGCTTCCTAGCTGTGGGACGGCTCAGACCCAGGGCTCTCCTCTGCCTCTGGCCTCAGCCCCTCCTGTNTCAGCTGAGGGGCTTCTGTGAGCGGGCGTGCCAGGGGTGGGGCCTCTCGTGAACACACCTCTCCCTTCCAGGCCACTTCCAGACAGCGATGACAGCAGCAGTGAGGATGAGTCTGTGGAGCGTGGACCTGACGCTGAGGATGGGGGAGACAGTGGCCTGGAAGAGGATCCTCAGGGGCAAGGGGCAGAGGCGAGGGCCCCGGCAGAGATTTGGAAAGGAATCAAGAAACGGCAGAGAGACTAAAGGTTGCAGACACATCTATTTTTTTGAGGCGGTGCCATAAGGAACTCGAGAGAGGGCGGCAGGACTTGTGAGGGCACGGACAGGCCTGGCAGCCTCAGCCCTCAACACCGAGCAGTGCTGGGCTGTGTCCCTGCGGTTCTGACACAGCTGTGCTCTGGGCCCTTCGAGCCCTCCCAGTGAAGCTGCAGGCCAGGAGACCCCGGTGTGAGCCTGTTTCTTTGCACGTAGCCTGGGGATGGGCGGGGAGGGGACTCTCGGTCTCTAGCCAGGCAGAGTCGGATGGGAATGGGCTGGGCCGCTGGACCATGGGGGGCCGGGCATGGGCACGCCTTGCATGGGCATGCATGTCAGCACACAGGGAAGGACAGTAGCTACACAGCTGAGTGGCCAACATGGGGCCCCTCTCCCTGATCGATCGACCTCGCGGGATATTCCCGGTCTCACAGTGACGCCAGGGGACCCTCTCCCAGGCCTGGGACCCCGGTAGGGATTGGAGACCTGTGCACTGCATAGCAAACCTCTCTGTGCGCCCTCGGCGCGAGGGCTTCCAGATCTTCACCTTGTCCCCCACGAGGGCAACCAGGGGCTGTTTCCCCCACGGCCGGGGCTGTCCAGACTCAAACCTGGCCGTGTGACCTGTTGGCCTGGCCAGGCCCTGCCACACTCCCCACCCCAGCAAGCGACCCTGCTTCCTCTAAGAAGGGCTGTGGCCCTGGTAACGTCTGGGGCGGGCCATTCCTTGCTGGGCGGGGGGGCCCTGTGGCATTTACCACCGGACTTCAAGCAGCGTCCCTGGTCTCACCGCGGTGCCGTAGCACCTCCTTCAGTCTGCGGCCTCCAGCTGTGGTCACGTCTCCTGGGGAGCCAGCCGTCCCGCCGGGAGCCTGCCACGGGCCGCCCAAGCTGAGGGAGCAGATGGAGAAGCCCGGCCAGTGGCCAGGCCCACTCTGCTCTGTGTCCAGGGGGACCACGGCCGGCCAGGCCCCACCGAGTTACCCTCAGACCCAGGGAGGGGGGTGCCCGCTGGAAGCAAGGGGTGTTCACAGTACACATCACACAGACACCGCCAGGGCGGGAAGGAGCTAGAGGGCCGCGGCGGCACACCGGGTGGGCGAGGGGTGCTCAGGGGTCCGCCTCCATGCACTTCTCCAGTTCCTTGAGCCTCCTGACGAAGTCCTGCGCCTCCTTGCTGGCGCGGCCTTCCAGCATCCTCAGTGCCGACTTCACTACAGGGGGGAGGGCGGGGCGGGCGTGAGACCGAGGCGGCCATCGAACCCACCATCCCCGGACCCTCACTCACCCTGGGCCCTGGGCCGGCGCAGATGCAGGGTGACGGGCTGCCTGGCCCTCGCGCTCCCTCCCACCTGGGGCCGTGCTATGCCAGCGACGCTGGCCAGGCCAAGGGCTGCCTCCCCCGCGAAGTCGTTGGTGGACAGCCAGTCGTGGTCCATGACGGTGAACAGCACGCAGGCACCGCGGCGGCGGCACGCCTCTGCTGGCACAGAGCTGCGGGCGAAGGGCAGTCCCTGGAGCCCTGCTCCCCGGCCGGGGGATGGGGGGCACGGGCCGGAGGGGGAGGGACACTCACAAGTAGAAGAGCTCGTCGTACACGGGGTGCAGGGTCCGGTTCCTGACCTGGGTCCTCTGGCTGCGGACCAGCGGGAAGACGTGTGGCGGGCCCAGCTCCACGATCACAAATGGGTCACTGAGGCCTGGGGGGCACAGCGGCGAGCAGGCTGAGCACCGCCACCCAGCGCCCCACCCCCCACCCCTGCACTGCTCCTGGCCCCGCCCCCTCACCGTTGGCGTCCAGCGGGGGCAGGTCCGCGGCGTGCAGCACCTCCACCACCAGCCGCTGCTCAGCTGCCTCGTAGTGGCAGCGCACGCTCAGGCGCCCGAACCGGTTCCGCTCCAGGGACCTCTGCGGAAGGGCTTGCGCCAGTGACCGCGGCGCAGGGGCTCGAGGGGAGGGGCCGCGAGCCCACACTGCGCGTGTGCACACCGGGCCTCACTACCTGTTTGAGCTTGTCCAGGTAGTACTGCTCGATGCACTCGCGGGTGGAGCACTGATGCAGGCGCAGCTCCTCCTCCAGCCTCTGCGGAGCCGAGGGGTTGCTGAACACAGGCCCCGGGGCCGCACCACCCTCGCCCACGGACCGAGACCCCGGGGCCAAACTCACCTTGTAGCTTCCGTCTTTCAGGCTCTCGAGGGGGAGACCCTGGCCCTCCGCGTGGAAGAAATTCACCAGGGCCTGGGGCAGGGCAAGGGGGGAGAGAAACGGGGCACCGCTCGTGCTGGGGCTATGGCTGGGACAGGCAGAGCCCTGAGCAGCACCAGGGCACCTGGGAGCCCAGGGCAGAGCCGCCCGTCACGCCTAGAAGCCACCAGCAAACTGGGGAGAATGCCAGTGGCTGGGGCCAGACAACCGTCTTACCAGGGGACCCAGGGGCTGCTGACACAGGCAGGCCAGCAGGGAGGAGACACTGGTCTGGTGGAGTTCCAGGGGAGGGGTCATGTGACAGGGTCCCCTGGGGAAGGCCCCCTTCCCGGGAGGCCCCGCCACCAGGCCCTACCTCCAGCGTGAAGTGGAAGCGGCCATAGAAATCAGCAGAGACGTCGAGGTTTGCACCCAGAGCCCGAAGGATGGCTTGCAGGAGCAGCTCCCAGAGCGCCTCCAGCACCCTGCAGGGACACTCCGTGTCCTGATCCCAAGGGACCCCAGGCCCCGCCCCAGCCCGCCCACCCCGAGCTGTACCTGCTCAGGTTCTCTTTCACCAGCGAGGTATTCAGCAGGGCCAGCTTCTCATCCAGGTACTTCATGAGCGGGGCCACGGCCTGCGGGCAGCATCCTCAGTGCCACATTGCCCCAGGCCCCGCCCCGCGCAACTCCCCTGGGTGCCCAGGCCCTCACTTCATCGTTCTGAATGGAGTCTGGCGACAGGCTGATGTGCTGCACGTACTTCCTGATGTCAGCCACCATCTGGGGGACGGCACAGCTCAGCACCAAGCGGCACTGTGAGGGGGCAGCCGGGGCCTCCACCCGCCCGCCCACCTTGGAGGTCAGGTGCGCCGTCACGGTGTGGACCTCCTGCTGCAGGTCTTCATCCAGGGCCTGCGCACAGCTAAGCAGAGGACGCGGGAGCGCCGCCTCGGGCCCCGCGGTCGCCTCCGGCCGGGCCAGACCCCGCAGCGTCTGCCCCGCAGCCTTGCGTAGGAGCTCCACGTTGTTGAGAACCACGCAGAGCTGGGGAGGTGTGCCACGCGGGGGCGGGTCGGCATCCCTCGGCCCCGCCCCCTGCCCGCCCCGGCCCCGCGCCCCGCCCGCCNGTGGGAGGCGAGGGCTCAGGAGATGCGGGCTGTGCCCCCCGGTCCCGCTGCCCTTCCAGACTCCTGGCTCCTCCCAGATCATGCTTCCCAACCCATGGCCAACACACCTGGCTGAGCTGGGTGCCGAGGGCCTGGGCCTGGGTGGGGTCCGGCCACGCCAGGCGGGCCCACAGCTCCTGGATGTGACTGAAGCAGAGGCTAGCCGTGGCCGCAGAACTGCTGTGCCTGGAGGAGGTGTCCATGGGCTCCAGCTAGGAAGGCGGGAGGAGGCCTGGGTTGCAGGGGGGGCCCTGGCTGAGCGCAGCACCCTCAGGCCCGGGTGCTTACCGTGTCCACATCCACGGCTCCCTGCAGTCTCCACCTGACCTGGTCCCGCAGCACCTGCAGCCAAAGCTTCACGGCGGGCAGGAACGGGGCGTGGATGCCAGCCAGGGCGAGGGAGCGGCTGTCGCTGTGGCAGGAGGCTGGTCAGCTCGCACGGACACCTTGAGCCAGCACAGGCCTGGTTCCCCGCCCAAGGGGGCACCTGGGAGAGCCCGCCTCAGAGGGCCCTCGGGCTGTCCCAGAGGCCTCCCAGATGAGGCTGGAGGACGGGGGGAGTGGGTGCAGGGCTGGGACGCAACGGTGGGAGGAGACGACAGACGGGGGCGGGGGGGGCGGGCAGGGCACCCACCGGCCGGGGATGCTGCTCCAGAAACGCTGGATGTCCGCCAGGGTCACGTACAGTTCGAAGAGCCCCGAGGCCACCTCGAGGGTCATCTTGGGGCTCAGCTCCTCCGTCAGCACCCATGCCTCCTCAGCCACCTGCTCGGGAGGGTGGAGTCAGGCCACTGGCAACAAGGAAAGCCGGGCCCCTCCCAGCCAGGGGGTTCTCCCCACAGCCTCTCACCAGCCGCTCCAGCTGCCGGAAAGTGAGGGTGAAGAAGTCGATGTCGGTGATGCTGCAAAGACAAATTCCGCACGTCGGCTTGCCCCGCCCCCGGCCCGGCGGCATCGGCATCACTGAGGGGCGCGGCACGGGTGGCAGGAAGAGCCCGGGGCCCCACCTGTGGAAGAGGCTGGCGTAGACCCCGTAGCAGGCCTGCAGGTCCTCGTAGACGGCGTCAGCCAGCTCGACCAGCCCGGCAAGGCGCTGCGGCCCCGGCTGCGAGGAAGCCCGGTTCACGCTGACCTGTGGCCCGCGCCTACTTGCCGGCCCCCTCCCCGCCCCTCCCCTGCGGCACCTGCTCGCGAGGACTCTTGGCGCTCAGGAGCCTGTCGTACCATTCGCGGTTGCCTCTCTGCAAGACGAGTCACCAAGCCGGGGTGGTGAGCGGGGGTAGGTTAAAGGGGCCCTGGAGCGTGGTAGAGCGGGCCCGGAGCCGGGGGCGGGCGTGGCCGGGGGCTGGGGGCGGGCACCG
>NW_027529647.1:3405635-3410081 GCF_008692635.1 Crocuta crocuta
AGACAGCTGTGCTGTTGGTGGCCGGGAAGAAGTCTCGAAGCTGGCGCAGCAGCCGCAGCCCAAACTCCGAGAAGGCATTGAAGCTGTCAGCCAGGCTCTCCTCCTGGAGGCCGCGGCCCGTCAGAGCTGACCCCCACTGCCCTCCCCACCGGATGGGGGGGCGGCAGCCAGTCTGCAAGGGCCTCCTTGGGCCATCCATGTCCTGGCCCTGCTGGTTTCTCCTAACTCAGCCACCACAGTTCCCACGGCCTCCGGGCTTCTGCACCACCGGTTCCCCCTGCCCAGCTTCGAGCACCCACTCCCTCCATCCCTCACCCAGAGGGAGGGCGCGACCTCCCTCCCCTGGGCCTCCGACTCATCCCGTCGCAGCGTTGCCCATCCTGGGTCAGGAAGTTTGTTTTCAACCCCACTCGGCCCTATAGGCTGAGCACCCCATGAGGGCAGGACTCTGCCCGGCCAGCGCCAGCTGCCGCCCAGCACACCCTTCAGGAACAGCTCACCTGCCCTTGGGGCAGTGAAGACGCCTCCTCCCAGTGCGCCTGCATGTCCTCCAGCAGCCCCAGCAGGTAGCCGTAGTCCAGGGTGCGGGTCTGATGGTGGCGGCTGCTGACCTGCCAGTGCCTGCGGGTGTGTGGGGCAGCCCCGCCCACGGTCACGGAGACCCCGAGGAGACCCCCGTGGCCCTCCTACTTGCCCCTTACCCTCCCACAACTCCCCTATGGCACCGCCGCCTTCCATCCCTTCCCACTGAGAGGACTCCTTTCCCCGCTCGCCCCGCCCCCGGGAGCNCACAGCACCGCCAGCTGCAGCGGAGACAGGTTGTTCTGCGCGCCGTGCAGGCAGAGGATCGTGGCCGCGGGCCCGCTGAGCTCTCCCCGCCAGCAGCTCGCCTTGGGCTGGGGGAGTCGGGGGCAGGCGTGGATGCAGGCAGGGGGCGCCATCCCCTCCTAACCCCGGTGCCCAGCCTCCCCTGCTCTCCCGCCCCAGGGAGTGCGTCCCGCCCCGAGGGTGCGGCTACCTCCTCGGGTCGGTGCTCGAACTGCAGGAGACGACCGAGCAGCAGCATATAGGACAGGAAGCCCGACCGCCCGCGCTGGCTCATGACCGTGTCCCTCTGGAATGCAGGGCTCGCCCATCACCAGCCCTGCCCAAGCCCGCGGGCAGGGGTGCAGGGCCACGATGCACAGCTCCTCACCTGTGTGGTGATCAGCTTGAGGACCAGCTGGCAGTCTCCCTGAACGCGGGAGGCGCTGGAGCGTGGTTCCAGCTTGAACCAGCGGTCTTCACCCGCCACGGGCACCTCCTGAAGGAAGACGGTTCAGACTGGCAATCCCCCCTCCCTCCCGCGGACTCTGTGGGACCAGGGGGAGAACACAGGCCTCTGCTTCCCCGAGTGAGCACCGAGTCGGCACCGAGTGAGCCCTCAGGGGTGGCTGGACACCCAGGAAGCCGTTCCTTCCCCCTCCCCTGCAGCTCAAGGCCCCACCCGCCCAAGAAGGATGAGACACTTGGGGGGATCACAGGGCAGAGCCACCAGCAATATCCCCAGAAGCGGGATGAGGCACCACAAACAGGTGCCCCGTGAATGAGCCCTGGCAGCCACTCACCCGGACGGGTATGTTGAGGCACCCCAGGAAGTCATCAGTGTGGTCCTCCGTGGGCCCTGCTGTCCCGTTTGCTCGGGCCGACTTGACAATCTGTTTAAAATACCTGGGCAAAGCAGGGGGGCAGCCCCATCTGTGGTCCCTGGGGAGCCACCGTCTGCAGGCCCGTGTAGCCAAGCTGCAGCCCCGGTGTCTGGGGGGCACTAGGGTCCCACCTGTCATACCTGCTCATGCCCTTCAGGCCGATGACCTCATTCAGCTTCCTGCACGCTTCCACCAGAGACACGTCATCATCATGGTCCCTGGGGGTGGGGTGCGAGGGCACACCTGGCTTGTGTGGAGCCTGGCTGGCCCCTGAGTGTCCTCTCTCAACCCTCCCCCCAGCAGGTGTACCCACACCCCTGCCGTGCAGGGCCCAGGGGCCTCTACCAGATGTCCAGGTGCAGCTGGTCCGCGCTGACATCCTCAATCTCACTGTAAGGGAAACAGAGAGAAGCCCGGAGGCTGCAGGACGCCCCCTGCCCAGGGCTGGGGCAGGGCACTGTCTGGAGCTGCAGGGAGGGGTCCGGGAGCCCCGGCTTTCAGGACACGCCACCTGGATTTGAATCCTGACTGTGTGGCCACTGGGGCATGGCACCTCCCTCTGAGACTGTTTTTCCCTCTGGAAAGTGGCCACGTGACCAGCTCCCCACTAGGACCCCCCGCTGGGGCAGGCCCTGAGACCAGTTAGTGTCGCAGCGCCCACCTCCGTCCTCAGGACCTGCTCAACCCCTGCCCAACCGCCCTGCCGCCCCACTGGGCCAGCGGCCTTACAAGACGAAGTCCTCCTTCCAGACAGGGTTCAAGGTGCTGCTCTTGACCTCGGTGACCTGGATGCACTTGGCCGGGAGTGGGCCTGCACGCTTGCTGCCTTTGCGGAAGCTGAAGCGCTGCTCCGTGCGCGGCCCAGGCTCCCGGGGGGCGCCCGAGGCGGGCAGGATTCCCAGCATGCAGTATGGGTCACTGAAGCCTGAGACACAGCGGGCGCCTCAGCCGCCGGCCCTGGGCCCTCCGTCCCTCCACGGCCACCGGCCCTGGGCGCAGCCAAGGTCCTGGCTGGCCCCCACTCACCATTGGGGTCCTTGGCCAGCAGGTTCTTGGCACGCATGACAGAGACTTTCAGGGCGTACGTGGGGGCCTGTGGGCAGAGGGCGCTGACCAGCCTCTTGCGGGAGGCTCGGTGTGACCGTGCCAAGGCCCTGCTCTGTGTCCCCTCCGCCCCTGAGCCCTAGCACTGCAGCTGGCCAGCGCCTGCCCACGTGGGTGGCAGCCTCACCTTGGCCTTCTTCACACGCTCAATGGCTTCGGCGTGCTCCTCAGGGCTGGTACCAAACACCTGGAGAGAGGGGGCCGGTGTGAGGGCCCAGGTACCCCCGAGGCCGACCTGGTCATTGTCTGGGCGCCTCCAGGGCAGAGGGATCACACACAGGGGAGGAGGAAAGATCTGTTTATCAATCCGTCCATCCTCTGCGTCTGTTCCTCTGTCAGTTTGTCCTTCTTTCTACCCTTCTTTGTGTGTCTGTCCATCTCTCCATCCTCCTGGGCACCCATCAGCGCCTATGTGCATCTGCATGAGCGAGTGGGTTTGTGTGTGTTCTGGACATGGGACGAATCCGTGTGTCATCTCGGTGACGGTGACGTCTCGGGGCGGAAGACAGACGGTGGTTTCAGCTCTCCCCTGACGGGGCGGGGCCAGGCCGGCAGGGAGGGCGGGGCAGGGGGCTCACCTGCTGCAGGTAGCCCAGCAGGGTCTCCTGGTCATCCACCTGGTCAGGGCCCAGGGTCCCTGCCCGGTACAGGACCGTGTACAAGGCCTCCTCATAGAGCATCTCCACCTGTGGGTGGGGCAGGGCACACACTGAGTCCCTGCCACCCCATCCCTGGACCCTTCAGCCCCAGGCCCTGAGCGCCGGCCTCTGGGGGTCCCGGCTCCACCCCTGTTTGCTGGGCCCCCAGTCCTCAGGAGCTCCGCCCACTGGCAGACCCCCTGGGCCCTGCACTGACCCCCTGAGCTCCGCTTCCTACTCGCTGGCGTGGGAAGTCCCGGCCCACTCACCCCTGCCACCTTTGCTGTCCACCTTGTCCTCGGAACCCGGGCGGGGCCCACCATAGGTGCTCCCGACCCTCCCTGGGGCCAGGCCGCCCACTCGCTTACCTCCTCCTGGGTCAGAGCTCTCAGGCCAAGGTTGGGGTCCACAGGCTCAGCGGGGGCTGGCGAACCGCTGCGCAGGAGGACCTGTGAGGGGCACTGGGGTGAGGGTCTCCCAGGGGGAGGGCCCCAGGGACAGCGGGAGTCGATCTGAGGGGTGGGGGTCCGCTGCAGAGGGGCCCAGCGGGGCGCCCCACACGGAGGAGCAGCCCGAGTCGTCCTCACCTCGGGGCAGGGCAGCCCCTGTCTGCCTTCCCCCTTCTTCAGAATGAGGCGCATGTGCGCGAAGAACTCCACGCCGTCCCCCGGTTTCCTGCAGGGAAAGGCCAGGCCTGAAGCTGGGGCTCACGGCACCCCCCACCCCGCCGCTGCCCAGGACCAGCTGCGGGCCCTACGACTCGAGGGGATCCCCCCCATCCCGCCTCCCCACATCCGGGGGCCCGGCGTCACGCCCACGGCGCTCCCCTCTCCCAGCTCCCGGGGGGTCCAGCAGAGGGCGCACGGCGGTGCGTGGGGCGCGGAGCACGCACCAGGCCCCCGCGGCCGGCTCCTGGGGGTCCGCGCCGGCGGCGCCCGCTCCGTCGGTCCTGCGGCGGAAGGAGGGGCGCACCTGCACCTGCCTCAGCACGCTGCTCTTGATCTCCAGCAGGGTCG
>NW_027529647.1:3410437-3414771 GCF_008692635.1 Crocuta crocuta
TGAACGGACTAGCCGGAACCCCAGAGGCTGCGATCCTCGGCCTGCGCAGCAGGGGGCGGCGGACGGCCGCTGGGCACCCGGGGGGGCGCGGGCACTCCTGCCGGGCACCCGGGGCGTCCCTTGGTCTCCCTAAGCCTTCATGTCCCATCTGCAAAATGGGACATCCTGGCAGGGCCGCTTCCGGGCCGAGACGAGCTGACCGGTTGCTGCCGGACTTCCCCGCAGAGCGGCCGTTCTTCCGCATACGCCCACCGGCGCCCACCCAGGGCTGCGACCCCTGGCTGTGTCCCTGGAGTCCTAGGACGGCTCGGCGGCAAGTGCCCGTGTCTCCCGGGCACTTTGCAAAGGCGACGGAGTTGTGGGGGAGGGGTGCCCAGCTCACCCAGCCTGTGTGGTCCGTCTGGGGCCCGGTCGGGCACAGCCCCCCCGCCGGGACCCCCAAATCCTCATCCTGCAGAGGAGCTTGGGCAAGCAGAGGCCACCGAGCCGGGGGCCCTCCCTGACATCCCTTCACCCTGAGTGACCAGCATGCGCAGGAGGGGCCACTGGCGAGTCCTCACCCACCTGGCGCCGCCAGGGACAGCGCCCCAGCCTCAGTCCTCGGGCCGCCCTGCAGGGAACGGTCTGTCGCCCGCAGTCAGGAGAAATGAAACTGTGGAACAAGTCCTGCCCCTTCTGAGGAGTTTGGGGGGCGAGGCCCTGCGCACTCTCCCTCTCCTGTCCTGAAAATGCCCCGTGTTGTCGTGGCACCAGACTACCGTGTCCGTGTCCTGCTTGCGGCAGCCGACAGATGTCACGGCTGGGACAGAGAGGGGCTTTTTGCCAAGGAGTAAAGCCTGGGCCACGCAGCCCCTCGTTGGCACCTGAAGCCAGCTCAGTCCTGGTCACTCGGCTCAGTGCAGACACAACCTGTGCGGGGCTGAGCCCCCGGGGGGGAGGGGTGCCGAGCCAGTGACCCCAGGAGGAGGCATCTGTGGGTATGGGGGACACCTTGCTGTCTGGGTGGCGGGGCCCTGGGCCTCCCCGGCGGAGGCCTGCTGCTCCCACTGCTGTCTCCAGCCTCTCCTGGCTCTGCCACCCTGTGAAGGCCAGCTCACTGTCACCCTGCACACCTCCTCCGGGGGGACACGGTGTCCCCTGCTGACCCCAGGAGGAAGGGCAGGAGGACCACTGAGCAGCTGCGGGCCTTCGAGCCCTCCCCCTCCACAGCCCTGCCCAGCGCAGGCACCTGCCTCTTCCCTGCTCGGGCAACAAGCTCAGGCCCCGGGTCTCCCCAAACCCCCAGGGGGGTCCTGGTGCACCTGCTGGAAACTATCAGAGGAAAGTGCTGGCCCCACCCCCACCCCGCTAGGCTGAATCTGCCCCTCGGACTTCCGTGTCCCGGACTGTCAGCCTGGCTCCGATGACAGGACATACCGCGCTCCCCGCGGTGTGCCACGGGGCGTTTGCACTCACTGCCCTGGTCCCTTCCCTGCTGGTGCTCACTCGTCCACGCACTGAGGGCACCTCCGGGCCAGGCACAGCCCGTGCAGAGGAGCGCTGCACTTTTACTGGGCAAAATAGGGCAACGGGGCTCAGCTGGATCTAAGTACGCTCGCCCCAGATCTCATGGGCCGCTGGTGGCACAGCCGGGGTAGACCCACCTCTGCCCCGTGTGCCCGGGCCAGCTCCCCAGGCTGTGCCCGTGTTGCTGCACGTAGCATCTGCTACGCCTCCTTAGAATCACAGGCCCTTTTGGGAGAGCTGGGGCCAGGGCAGGCGGCACCTCATGAGTCCTGAGCAGGTTTTGTGGAACAAATCGGATCCCCGCCCCCAGCTGTGTCTGTCTGTCTCGCAGTGGCCCCAGGACTGCCGTCCCTGCTCGGTCCCCCCAGCAGCTCAGGCCACCACCGCAGACAGCCCTTCCTCCTGTTCCCTGGTGCCCCAGCCCTGGTCCTACGGAGCCCCGGACAATGCCAGGCTCAGAGGGTCTCATCTGACCTGGCCCGAGAGCTGGGGACAGAAAGGACAGCTGCCTCATGCCCTGAAGTGAGGCCCCAGCTTCCTCGTACTTCTCAGTGCCTGCTCCTGGCGGCCTCCCCACAAAGACTGGGCGGGGGGATGTGTGGAGGGGGCTCAGCGGCTTGGCACGTAGTTCTGGAAGCTGCCGCCCCTACTGCCAGCGGTGAGGACTTAAGGGGACGGGCATCAGGGCCCCCCTTCTCCTCTCTAGCTGTGGGGAAGAGGCCACTACCGCCGCAGACCCCCGAAGCCAAGGGAGCAGCCACTGCTTGAGCTGTTGCCAGGGCAACCGCCGATTGCGTCTGCATGTGACGGGGGCTACAGGGGCTCACAGTCGCAGAGACAAACATGACGCAGGAGCCAAGTGGCCTGAGCCACAGAAACAGGGTGTCTTTGTGACAGTAAACTGTTCAAGGTAGAGGGGGAGCCACCTCACCTGATAGTCACAGCCCCCAAAAGCCCCCAAATGAGGGGTTAGGAGCTTACCCAAGGCCACAGAGCCAGCAAGCGGCCAGGGGTGAACTCCACTCTGACCACGGTGTTCAAGCTCTAAGCTCCCGGCCCACCCTGAGTTCTGGGGTCCGGGCAGGGGCGCTCCCTCCCTCAGCCCGTGGACTGGATGGGAGCAAAAGTGGCGTCTGGACACAGGTGTCTGGGAGACACGGCTCAGCCCTGGGTGCCCAGACACACCTCCCGTTGCCCTGGAAACCCTCGGCTGCTGGGGCACTGATGACGTTTCTGCCCGGAATGGCCTGGGCCCTGGGAGCCAGCCAGCACCTCACGCAGAGCCACGGTGGGTGCGTGGCTGAGCCCCAGGAAGCACTTGCGGCCGCAGGGACCCTCTGCCAGCCGCCGACAGAGCCCCTCCTTGAGCTCTCCCCGTCTCTGTCCCTCCTGGGCCTGGGCAGCAGCCCACAGCAACGTGTGTCTGTATCCTTTGCTCACGCCCGGCCACCAGGGCCAGAAGCGCTGCCCAACGGGTAAAGGGAGGCTGGCCGAGGAGCCGAATGCCACGCTGGCACTGGGGCCATGCCGGAAGGGCCGGGCCCACCCTGTCCCCTGGGTGTCTTCAAGACCCAGGTTGAATGGGAAACGACAATTCTGCAAAGTGGATATCACTGCCCCGTTTCACAGCCCCGGCCTGGGCTGACCGGCCTGGAGGCTGTCCTGTAAGCTCACCTGTGGGCTTAGGTGGCACCAAGGCAGGTGTGTGTCCTTCTAGTCAGTGTCCCCTGGGGCCGCCTGGCCTCCTTCACGGTGAATAAACACCTTTATAATAAACACTCAGAACACCAGGTCCTTCTTACCAAAATCTGGTCCCTGGTGAAGCGGGGGCAGGGGTCCATTGATGCTGCCCTGGGTGTGGCAGGGTGTCTGGCCCCACATCCTGGTCTCCATGTCGCCCTCTCGGTCTTCTCTTTCCAGCCCAGTCAGACCCTTTTTTTTTTTTAATGGATTTTTGGCTGTGGTGCCTGTGACTCCCTAGACAGTGCTCCCCTGCACACAGCACAGTGTCCATCACGACCGCTGCTCCCTGAGATCCGACCCCAACCTGATTCCTGGGTGGGGGGGCTGGGAATGTGATTTTAAGGCCCTCTGTAGCTGGACCTGAAGCCCGAGGGAAGCCTGAGATCAACTGTAAGGAGCTACCTAGATGCTTCTAGAATGAACGCATGAAAAATGAAATTCTCCATCCGTTCTTCCTCCGAGGCTCCCTCCCCGTCATTACTCACCCTCCTCCACCTCCATGTTCCCCTCCCTCCCCACCCGCCCCCCCCCAGAGCCTCGGGGGTGGGGGCCCCAGTTCNGAGCGGGTGGTCGCCGGCAGGTCAGGAGCCTGGTGGGTGCGTGTTGTTTTACAGTGTTCCGACCCCTGGAGAGATTCGTGGAGGCTAGGAGTCCTACTGCGACTCGAGGCAGGGTGGGAGGGACGGGGCGCTGGGGGCACCTGGGACCCCCCGCGGAGCGTCTCTGAAGTCGCAGNGGGGGGGTCCTGCTGCCCGCCCCCTCGGTCCCCGCCCGCTCGGGCGCTCTTGGGGCCGCGGGCCCTCCGAGCACGAGTCAGCCTCAGTTTCCCCGGAGCCAAGGGCGCGTGTTCCCGACCTCCCGCCGCCCTCCTCCTCGGGGGTCTTCCCCGCGCCCCTCGGGGTTCGCAACGCAGGAGCCTGGCCGGGCGCCAGGGGGGCAGCCGCAGGGAACGGCGCCCCAAGCCCGTCCGGAGCCCTCGCACTCACCGTAGGCCAGGCCGGGGGGCGCGGGGTCCGGGGTTCCGAAGATGCCGCGCTCCGCAAGGGCTCCAGAGACGCAAGGCACAGCGCGCTCGCAGCCGCACA
>NW_027529647.1:3414875-3464534 GCF_008692635.1 Crocuta crocuta
CCAGGCGAGTCGGGCCAGGGAGCCTCCTCCCCTGGGGGCGGGGCGCGGGGCGGTTAGCCAGCCCACCCGTGGGTGCAGAGCGGGGAGCAGGTGCCGCTGTGTCAGGACCCCGCCTCCTCCGTACCCTCGGGAAGCCAGAGTCACCGAAACCGCATCAGACAAGCCCGGGCCGCAGCGAGGACTTTTCTGGAAGGGCTGCGCAGACGCCTCTGGAGTCGCCCTCCCAGTCCAAGCGCTGACCCCACCACCAGTCTGCACCCCGGACAGGGGTGCTGCAGGCACCAACCCGGGACGCGCCGTGACCCCGAGCACTCTTGGGGGATCCTCCCCGGGGCGCAGGTGAGGGCCCTCCAGGCCAGGGCTGGATGCGCGCCCCCCTCTTCACAGCCCACCCTCCGCCCCCTCCGAGGTTTGAGCGAGCACCCTACTGGGTCCGCCTGGGGGGCACCGGCCCCAGACCTGCTGATGCCAAGTCTGGGCTCAGGGTGACCATCTGCGTTTCTTTTTAGGTTTATTTATTGGGGGGGAGGGGCAGAGAGAGGGAGACAGAGACCCAAGCTGGCTCCACACTGTCAAGTGCAGAGCCCAGCGCCGGGCTCGAACTCACCAAACCGTGAGATCGTGACCTGAGCTGAAAACTGGCTGAAAACTGAGCCACCCAGGTGCCCCATCTGCGTTTCTAACAAGTTTCCGGCAGGGCGGGGGGTCGTGGAAGGGACGTGAAGGCTCTGGAACTGTGAGGTGCACTGGGTCCCTGGCTCCCCTTGCCTTTGGCCCATCAGAGTGCCGTGTACTTCGGGGATCGACAGATTTGGAGATGTTTTTACCTCAAAGGACCTCATCTCTCATGTGGGACCCCAGGCAGTGGGGGAAACCGGCCCAGAGGCAAGGACGCGTCGCCGGGGGCGGCCAGGGGTCAGCCGAGCTGAGCCAAGGGCCGGAGGCTGGAGCCGGTTTCCAAAACAGCTGCACACCGGGAACATCTGTGCTTTGTATCACGTGGAGTGGGTGGCTGGGTGCGGGAGCGTGGGGAGAGGCCGGCCAGCAGCACCCCAGCCCGGGGTGGGGGACCAGGTGCTTCTTCCGCCGTCCCAGGTTGGGGGGGGACACTGCTCTGATGGGCCAACCCTGGGTCCTGACCCACACGCGTCCAAGCTGCCCTCCGCCCGTCTGTACTGGAGTCTGGGGGAGACCCAGAACGGGGCGGTGAGCACCGCAGGGTGGATTCTCCTTCTGAAACTCTGTCTCCGGGCCCTGCTTCCATCCTGACCCAGCACAGCCAGGCAAAGGGGGACAGAGGTGCTCAGGACACGTGTCAACTGCTGGGGACAGGGAGTGCAGGGGAGCGAGGGAGCAGCTACCTGGGCTTCCTCATCCACTGGACCAGACAGGAATCGGGGAGGGGGCAGCTCCCGTTCTTCCCCGGGGACTGGCGGGTCCTGGGCCGGGACCTCAGAGCTGCCCCCTCCACTCCAGCCTTTCGTTAGGTTCTGCCAACCTGTTGGAACAAACACAGGTCTGGTTGCCATGGTGATCCTAATGGCTTCGGGGTGAAGAGATTCTGCAGCTGCTACAGACGGGAAGTTAGGAGAGGCAGCTGCCAGGGAGGGGGGGCCCTTGCTCGCAGCCCCGTCCAATGCCCTTTGGGGAGCAAGAGCCTGGGGGCCAGCACCGCAGAGGCACCAGCCCCAACACTGCGGCCTGCTGGGTTGGCGGGCCTGCGAGACCTCACCACCCTCATTTACAGAGAAGGAAACTGAGGCCCAGAGAGGGGGAAGGGCTTTTTCAGGGCCACACAGCAACCGGCTGGGTCTGTAACCCAGCTCTGGGCCTCAGTTTCCCTTTTTCGTAAAATGGACATAGCAGGGAGTGACTGGGTGGCTCAGCCAGTGAAGCCTTGGACTCTTGGTCTTGATCTTGCCGTTCATGGGCTCCAGCCCCGTGTCCGGCTCTGTGCTGGCGGTGCAGGGCCTTCTTGGGGTTCTCTCACTCTCCCTGTCCCCCTCCCCTGCTTGCTGTCTCTCAAAATGCATAAATAAACCTAAAAAGAAAATGGACGTAGCAGTTTGCTGCCATCAGTGAAGGGAGCGAGGATCTCGGTGAGAAGCAAGTACTTGATAGTGTGAGCTGCACACTCCACCATCCCACACGGATGGGGACTGTGGCCACAGCGGGCCGGCCCTCCAGGGACTCAGTCCCCGCCTCCGTAGGTTGGGGGTGACTCTACAGCGGGGAGCGGGCAACGCGGAACGCGTACTTGTCACAGCAGCAGTGAGGTCCAGAACCCTTCTCCTAGAGGGGCCTGGCTGGGGGGCGGGGAGCTCACACCCTCTGGCGGGCAGGCAGGGGGTGGTTTCCCTCCTTGGGGCCAGGGGAAGACCCCCAGGCTCCCGAAGCGATGGGTGGCCGCTGGAGGAAGGCAGCGTGGGAGGAGGGAGGGGCCGTCTCTGTAAGGCCACCTGACCCTTCATGGTGTAAAGATGCTCGGGGCACCCGGCTGGCTGGGTCAGCAGGGCGTGCGACTAGCGATCTCGGGTTGTAGGTTGGAGCCTCACGTTGCATGTAGATATTACTTAAAAAATAAAATCTTGGGGCACCTGGGTAGCTCAGCTGGTTCAGCGTCCAGCTTCAGCTCAGGCCATGATCTCACGGTTTGTGGGTTCCAGCCCCACATCGGGCTCTGTGCTGATAGCTTGGAGCTTGGAGCCTGCGGTCAGCACAGAGCCTGGAACCTGCTTTGGATTCTGTGTCTCCCCCTCTTTATGCCTCTCCCCTCCTCGTGCTCTCTCTCTCACTTAAAAATAAACATTAAAAATGTATTTTAAAAAAACACCTTAAATTAAGATGCTTGTTCTGACGCCCTCTAGCGTCAGCCATCGGAATTGCAGGCATAACCTTCTGGCAGTGCGACTCCTCCCACCCCTCCCGCCTGCATGGGGGCGCCTGTCGGAGGCCCGCAGAGGGGGCAGCCTCCGAGGCGGTGGGAGCCCAGCCTGGAGACTTGGCCAGGGCGCTGACTGCGTGGCTCTGTCCCGTCGCCTGTTCCATCACGGGCGCTTCTGCCAGCAGAAGAGGTGGCCCAGGTGGGAGGGGATCTGGCCCTCACCTGAAATGCAGGCTCCTAGAGCCCTGGTGGGTGCCAGCACCCGCACAGGTGAAGCCTGGGCTGGGCCAGGGTGCTCCTGGGCGCCAGACTTGGGGGGTGGGAGCGGAGCAGACCCTCGCAGGGCTCCGTGGTCTCTGTGGGGGCAGGCGGCAGGGCTGCAGAGCACTGTCCCGGGTCTGTCCACTGAGCCTGACCGTCAGCTTCCCACCCAGGGCAGGTGTGCCAGGCCACGCCCCCAGGAGGGCCCCTCTTACCCCCACCCCTGGAGGGGGCAAGGGTTGTGTGTGACGTTGGAAGGCAAACGTGGGGGAACCGGGTACTGAGCCTTAGTCTCTGTGTGACGGGTGGCCAGGTTCTGGGGCTCCATGGCTGGGGGACAGTGAGCCCCTTTCTTCAGGAGGGTGGCAGAGCCCCGGGAGAGAGAACCCAGGACCCGGCCCTGGCAGCTTCCTGAGAGAGGCCGGGCTCCTGGGGTCAGTGCTCCAACCCCTGGCCACCCTGGGGTCCTAAGCCAGCCCCCTCAGGCAGGGTCAGGGCCTCTGCAGGTGGGGGCACAGTCCCTGGAGGACTATGGATGAGCTGCACAGGCCACTGTGGCCGGACACCCCCAGGCTCAGCCCCTCCCTGCTGGAGCAGGCTCAGACCGGTTCGAGCCGGCCCAAGTCAGCGCTCAGCCTGGCCACTCGTCGTCATGGCAACCTCAAAATGGAGGCTGCCCATCCAGAGAGCCCGATGTGAGCCGAGAGGGTTTTGGGCGGCCCGGGGAGATGAGGTGGCCTGGGTGGACAGGTGTGAGGGGGCAGCTNTTGTCCCGGGAGCCCCAAGGAGGGGCTGACATGTGCTCAGGGTCCGGGCACCGGAGGAGCCCCAGCCAGGGGTCTCCAGGAGGGACACTGCTCCAGCGCGAGGGCCAGCACCGGATGGGTTCCCGGCCTCTGCTGCCCTCACCTGGCCTCTGGGGGAACGATGGGGGGGCGGCGGGGGGCAGCCCTGCCCCCGCGACCCACCGAGGGTCTGACCTGGGAGGCCGGCGGTCGGGTGGCCTGTGTGGGGCAGGGCAGGAAAGGACACAGGCTGCAGGCAGCACGTGTGGAAATGCTTTAATCGGAGGATTTGGAGATACAGTGGTGAACGGACTGCCCACAATTCCTTACTGATCATCGGGCGCCTCATGCTGCGAACACACGCTCTTCCCGCACATCGGAAACAGGCCGGGCGCAGTCCACCCTTCCCCCGTCACAAGAGTTACATCTTCGTTAGGCCAAGGACTGTGGCACAGAGGACATCTCATTAGTTGAAGTCGTGACAGTTTGCTAGAAACATCGATTACTTCAGAACGCTTTACCTAGAAAATATATCGAATTTCCATATATATTAACCATATACACGTGTGCCTATTACTAAGTGTAGCTCAGTCATTACAAAATAAGACTTTCTGGCAGAGGCCGCGCACACACCGCGCGGCTGGGCCCCGTGAGGCCGTCTGCGTGAGAAAACACATCGCCAGCGTCACGCATCTAGCTCAGCCAAACGTGCAGCCAAGCCAGCGAGCAAGGCACTGGGACCGAGGGGCCACGCAGGCGCTGTGGACGGGGCCTCACGCGGCCCCCCAAGTCCACTGCCATCCTGCTGCCTGGCGAGTCAAGGTGCCCTTCCCGACCGAGGGCCCTGGCGACCGGCTCCCACCCCTTTGGGGATCCCTGTGCCTGGCCCTGGCCCTGCACTGGAGCCACATGGGTGAGGCGGCTGGCAAAGCGAGGCCGGCTGGCTCTGGGCAGGCTCCGGGCCTCCGGTCCCGTCAGGACACCGGGCCTGTCCCCTTCTGTGGCGCCTCCTGGCTGGGCTGGAGTCAAGGCCGTTTCCCAGGCGAGCAGGCAGCCAGCCTGGGGAAGCCGCACAGCGGGCTCGGGATCTGGGGCGCTGAGAAGAGCCCTTCGGGAAAGAGGAAGAGCCCGCACGCACCGGCCTCAGACCTGTCTCTAGAACATCCTGACGTCAGGCCACCTGCACCTGGGGGAGCGCGCAGCTGCAGGAAGGCCCCAGCCCCCAGGGCAGGCTCTGGCACATGCCCGGACGGTCCCCTGCGCAGGCTCAGGAGGATCCTGGCGCCAGATCCGCCCTGACCAGGTCAGCTCCCCGCAGAGCCCAAAGACCCGGGGCCAGGGGCCAAACCCCAGACTCGCACCGCCTCGCACACAGCACTGTTCACGGGGGCCAGGCCCGAGCGCCACGCGGATCCAGGCGCAGCTGAGCTCGGCAGCAAGCTGTGCGCCGCCAGCCTGCAGCCGTGTGGGGGCCCGGCCTGGCGAGGCCGCCTCTCGCTCTTAATGACGATGATGCCACAAAAACCTTTATATAAACAGTTTATTTACTCTAAACAGCAACACAGACAAAACGCCATATAGACACAAAGGAAGTGATGCGGGAACGAGACGCTGGCTGACTTTGGATCTGAGGCTCAAAAGCAACACAACCCGGGGTGCGCGGGGACGAGGCGGGGGCCAGCGGGGGCCGGGGGAGCTCTGCGCTGTGGGAAGCATGCCTGCATCCGCGAGCAAAGGAAACTAGCTCCGCGGGGCTCATCGAAGTATAAAAGTTTGTAATTTTACAGCAGTTGAAATACTGACATCAATATTAAAATAAAAGCAAGTTTTACATAACAATCAAAAATACAAAAGACGGAAGGAAGAGACCCTGTATGAAAACCCGGGCAATCCAGCGAGTCGAGGACCGTGTACCAGCGGCGGAAATGGAAAATGGCGCCCGCCCCACCCTCCCCAGGTGACTAGTCACTGTACAGAGCAACGTCGGATTTGCAAAAGTTGTAAACAAGTTCTTGCCAAACCAATCCCTTCCTTCTCACGCTGCCAGCGGTCGCCGCTTATGAAGGTGCGAACTTCTTGGCTTGTGCTCGAACCCTCTTCTCGTACTCCACTCTGTTTTGGCTGAGGGGGTCAAGAGAGAGACACGTCAGCAGGTGCAGCCCCCATGGGGCCCAGGGCCGGGCAGTTGGCGGGGTGCAAAGTGGGCGGCGCCCAGTCAGAAAGGCCTGGGGGCGGGGGGTGCAGTGGAAGTTTACGAGTCTCACCGGCCACTGGCACCTCTGGGTTTGAAACCACACAACGGCCCCGGAGGGGGTCCGGACCACCGGGCACCACCGTGCCCCCCAGACGGGACAGGACTCGGCACTGGTTTTCTCCAGGGGGCCGTCACGACCTCCAGGGCTGGTCTGGGACCCCCTCCCCGGGGGGCCAAGGCAGAGTGCGCGCTGGGGGGGGGACCCGTCTGGGAGACCGTAGTGCTCCCCGACAGAGAGGGGTCCCTCCAAGCCATGCGCTCTCGAAGCGTGCCTCTCAGGGTGCTGCTCTGGGTGCTGCTCTGGGTCACCTGTGGCCCAGGCTCCGGGGTGTGCAGGGACAATGGGCCAAGCCACCTGCACTCCCACCCCAGCCAACGGCCCGGCCCGAGGCCCCAGGGTGCAAGTAGCTGCCTAGGAGGCTCTGGAAGGAGCTAGAAGGCAGTCACATCAGCTGGGGAGCGGTCCCGTGCGCCCTGCAGAGGGACCTGGTGGAGGACTCGTGGAAGAGGGTGTGTGACGGCCGCGGGGAGCCCAGCTGCTGCGGGAAGCCTGGCAAGTGGCTGCCCACCCTGCGGCGCCCGCTGCCCCGGCAGCTACGGACGCAGGCACGGAAAGGCGAGCCGCTCACGGGGGCGCTGTGGTGCCCGTGCACCACCAGCCACAGAAAACATCACCCCTGCGACGCGGCACACGCCGGGGCCGGCGGCAAGGCCCTGAAGGCCATGGAGACCTCTTAGCTTCGCAGGCCACGCGGTCTCTGTCGTGAGAACTGGGCACATCCCGCCCTGAGTGGCCTTGTACGAGGCCTGGGCCGGCCGGCTGCTGCAGACACACACCATGGCAACCTCACCCAGCGCTACAACAGGGGCTGCGCCTCAGGAGCCACTGGCACACAGCTGCCAAGGGGACAATGTGACCTCCAGCTGAACCACGGCAGGAACACGCCTCGGGGGACGTGGGCTCTGGCCTGAGGGCCTGCCCTTCGCTCGCAAGCTGGCACTGCCCGCAGACGGGCATCGGACATCTCGCCTGCTGCTCAGACCAGAGAACGGCCCAGACCTCAGCTCTCACCCTCTGCACCAGATTCCAGAAACATCCCCCGGGAGGACGCCGCCCCTGCCCAGCCTCCCCCCTGCATGCTAGCCCGCAGGTCCCAGAGGCCCCCCCCGGCGTACGCCCCCTTCCAGCCCAGCCAGGCTCATGGCACCAGGTCTCACCTTGTGACCTGCCCTCAGCCACACCTGGCCTTACTCCCTAGGCACAGGTGACGGACACCGGCCCACAGACTTAGAGGCCACCACAGTGCCACGCAGGGAAGGGCTGGGACACGCATGCCTGGCATCTGGTGGGGACATCACAACAGCCGGGCGGCCAGCAAGCCAGAAGTGCCGCTCCCCGATGGCCACACCCAGGCCCAGGAGGGACTGGGAAGCAGGAAGGGGCGGCAGGAGGGCTGTGGCGGGAGACCTGGGCCCTGGGGAGCTGCGCTATCAGACACCGCCTCTGGCACCCGCAGCTGGAGGCCTTTCCCTCTGCACCGGCCTGAGGTCACCAGGGACACAGTGGCCAACAGAGGCCCATGTCACCTGACCTCCACCTCCTGCCACGCCCCAGGCCCACAACACTGTGGCCATGCCAGCCCTGGCTCACCGTTCCTGCCCACCACAGGCCCTTTGCACCTGCAGCTGCTGCTGCCTACAAGGCCTGTCCTGGTTGCTTCCTGGCCTCAGACGCTTCCCTGGCGGCCTCACTCGGTCTCCCCGTCACAGCTGGTGTCTCACGGCCTTCCTCGAAGGCTGCCGGGAGCGGCAGGGACTGCTCCCCCCCCACAGCCGGCCTGCGGCTCCCCTTCTCACAGGCAGCCCGGACCAGACTTCCAGGGAAACGCATGCAGGCCAGCGAGCGGCCAGAGCAGGCAGCGCCGACGGCTACTAACCAGTAGATCGTGTAGGCCTCTGCTTGAGCTGGGTCCTGGATATTTGGTTCGTTTAGAAGTTCCTGTATCCCTAACAAGATCTGCGCGAGACGGAGAACACACGGTCAGCGGTTTGAAAGGCAAGCTTCCTCGGGACACACATCTGGCCCCACAGGAAGGCTGAGGTGGCGCCCTGCACCCACCTGATCGTGACGGCTGGCCCCCCCCCGCCCTGCATCCCTCACCCACNGTGATGGCCGGCCTCCAGTCCTTGTCCTCCTCAAGGATGGACAGGCACACTGTGCCCGAAGGATACACGTTCGGGTGAAAGAGCGGTGGTTCAAATTTGCCTGGACCAGAGGGAAGACGGGACGTGTTTCCGGTGGCAGCTGTCATCAGACAGAATGACGCCACCCCCTGTACCGGGGCCACCTTGCTGTCACCAGGCATTTGACTAAGGATGGTGGCCAAGAGGTGGCAGCAAGCGGGGGGTGGAGGGGGTGGTGGACATGTGCCTTTCCCGGAGGCGAAGCCATGTGCCCGCCCGGACCCTGCCCCTGGACAGTGGGCAGTTGGGGCGGAGCCCTAGTCACCCCCATGCCCGTGCCCCTCCCCAAGTCAGCACAGCAGGTGGGGATGGTCCTGGGGGGACCGCAGAGGGCACAGACTTGGGAGGCGGTTTTCAGAGCAGATCATCCTGCTCCAAAAAGAAAGGCTCTTAGGATCCACGTTCTTTCTCTTAAAAAACAAAAGTTACTTTTCTTCCTAAAAAATGAACGTATGTAGGAAATCCTAACCCACAAGAGCACAGAAAAGTGCCTGGAACCCCCAGGGACCGTCACCACAGCGGGTGTGCTCGGGGTTTCTCTTTGTCTGGGCACCCTCTGCCTTTCTCTGGATTTTATTTACTTAAAAAAATTCTTTTAATGTTTATTCATTTTTGAGAGACAGAGAGAGATGGAGTATGAGCAGAGTGAGGGACACACAGAATCTGAGGCAGGTTCCAGGCTCTGAGCCATCAGCACAGAGCCCGACGCGGGGCTGGAGCCCACGAATGGTAGGATTATGGCCTGAGCCAAACTCCTGAGCCGAGGTCCAACGCTTAACCGACTGAGCCAACCAGGTGCCCCTTCTCTGGAGTTTAAAATGTTAATTGTACCCAGGAAAGGACAACGGGTCTCGTGCAACTTGATGAAGTCCAAAACCACCACCGCCACCACCTTCCGAGGACCCCCTCCCGGGCTGGCACGGGCATCTACGTGGCGCCACCAGCATGTCCAGCCCCGAGGAGACACCGTGCACCGCCAGCATCCACACTCCCGCACGGGCCGCCAGTTCCCGCCGCTTTACAGGCCCAGACCCCCAGGGGCCTCACGGTGGCCAGCCGTCCCTGGGGACTCCGGATGGCCAGCACCTTCATCGCTGTGACGCACTGTACGCTTCTTGGAAAGATCCCGTCCAAGTCCTCGTCCGTGTCTCTAGCGGGACGGCTCCTGAGCTGCGGGCGTGCTGTACGCCTTCCACTTCACTTCAAGCCCTGGCAACCTGCTCCCGCCCCAGCGTGCCCTGCTCTTTGAATCCTGCTTCTTTCTGAGCACTAGTCTCTGATTTTACTTTCAGCTGAGAGGTCAGTCTCTTTTCTTATCTACAAAAGCACAGCCATGGTGGGTGTGGTGTTGCTCAAGCCCCTGACCCCGACTTCTGCTCGCTGCCGGCATCCCCCTCCCGGAGAAGTCCCTGCCGAGACCGGCTCCGCCACAGGGCCCGCTGCGGACTTCCTGGGCGGCTCCGCTCCCCCACATCACCTTGGGAGATGTGCCGTTTTGAGTCCTTGAGGGCCCTTCCTCCAGCTGCTGCACACTGACCCCCCGCTTACCCGTTCTTTTTTTCATTTTTCTTACAGTTTGAGAGAGCGAAGGGGCGCCTAGGTGGCTCAGTCAGTTAAATGTCTGACTTCAGCTATTGGGGAGTTTAAGACCCATGTCAGGCTCTGTGCTGACGGCTTGGAGCCTGGAGCTGCTTCAGATTCCGTGTGTCCCTCTCTCTCTGCCCCTCCCCTGCTCACACCATGTCTAAAACAAACATAAATGTTTGAGAGAGTGAGCCAGCAGGGGAGGGGCAGAGAGAGGAAACCGAGCAGGCTCCACGCTGTCAGTGCAATCCTGATGCAGGACTTGATCTCACAAACCGCAAGATCATGACCTGAGCAGAAATCAAGAGTCAGACACTCAACCGACTGGGTTCCTGGGAGCCCGAGCCAAAGAATGGGCCAGGGACACTTGGCTGCCTCCAGCGTTTGGCCATTACAGACGGGGCTGCCGTGACCAAGCGGGTCCCCACCTGCGGCGAGCACGCGCTTCCGCGGGACGCTCGCAAGGAGGGCAGCCGGGTCCCAGGTAGGCCCAAGTTCGGCCTCTGCAGACGTGGCGCCCAGCTCTCCAAGGGAAGCCGTGCCGATGTTCACTGCCCCGTGAGGGGTGAGGGTGGAGGGCTCCGCTGCTCTGCCCCTTCCCACCCTGGCTGTCCGCCTGCCCCCTTCGCGGGAGAGGCGGGCACCTCTCCGCACGCTGCTGGCACGGCCCGGGACGGCCTCCCGCGTGGCCCTATGTGCCTGCTGCTTCTTTGTTGACATGTTGACGCCCTTTCCATACTCAGGGTCAGTACTGACGAGCGTGTGACCCTGTCCCTCACTGTCGCTGGCTTCTTCTGGTGAAGACGCGGTCCTGGGTGTGATGTCACCCTAGTTACTGAGGTTCTAACTATGCGGCAAAAGCCCGGTCTGTGCCTCACTGGCGAAATCTATAACGTGACAAAGATGCCCTGTCTTCTTCTAGAAGCCGCACCGGTTCATCTTTCCACTGGGCGTCAAGGTCCATCTGGAAGGCCACCTAGGGTGGAAGGGGTGGTTCCTCTTATTCACAGGGACACCCCGCGGACCCGGGCCATTCGCTGGCTGGCCTGATGCTCCTCACGTCACGGGCGGCCTCTGCCCTGCAGGCCTGTGTCTCAGTCACCGCGTCCCTGTAGTAGGTCCGTCTGGTTCACATCTTGCCCATCCTGCTAACGGGTGCGGGTGCCCTTCGCCCCCCGCACCTCAAGCCAGGGCCTCACAGCCGCTCCCGGGGCCACGGCTCTTCTCCGCACTCCTGACCCTGATGCTGTAGAATCTGTGTGACAATTTCCACAAAACCTTCCACATTGAGTTTTGAGGCCTTTGTAAACGGTCTGGTTCAAACACTTGTTTGTTGCAATGATAGAAAATAGGTTTCTGCAGGTTAATGCTTTACTCTGCACCCTTAATAAACAGACCGGAAAAGGCGAGAACGTGTGCGGCCCGTCTTCCCTCCCAGCTCCTCCGTGGGATTTCCATTCCGGCCTCGTTCCGCGAGCCAGCGGCGGGGGGGGGCGGAGGCCGNTGTCCCGTCTCTTATTTAGAGCTGTTACTCAGCGCGATACCTCCGCGTGGCAGACAGTGCACATGGCAAACCACCCAAGTGAAAAGTCTCGAACCCAGTGGTCACCCTGCTAAATACTCATTGTTAAAATTCTTCTGCTAGAAGTCATCGTAATGGAAAACATACTTCCGTCTTTTGAATTACTACCCCGAGTGCAGACGTTTCCGCATGTGGCCGTGCCCGCCACGTGCTGGGCTGGACACTTCTCACGCTGAGGCACATGTTAATTCATTCACTTCTCCAATCGCGGACAGGGCTTGTTGGTTTCCAGCTACGAGAGGCGAGGAATTGGGCGCCCCTCCCCTCCTGGGTTCTGCGCAAGTGCACTCTGATGATGTGACCCTGGCAGTGCGTTCAAGTCAGCCTCGGGCTTTCCTTCCCACAGCCTTCTCTGGAGGCTCCCGTGTGCTACGCATCCCGGCCGCGCACAGCCAGCAAGTCGGACGTGAGGTGTTACCAAACTGGGGCAGTGACAATGCATTAGGAAAGGAAACCCTCTGAAGGGAGGGCTGATGGTGGGGGCGTCTCACCCCGACAGGCTAAGTGCCCAGGAGCCTCCCGGAGGATCACAGCCAGCACCCAAGACTGCGCCCGCTGTGCAACCCTGCTGTGCGACCCGGGCTCGAGTCCTCAGCCTCGGGGGTCAGAGCCCCCAGGGGCCGCCTCGCGGGACACGTGCTGAAGGAGACGGACTCCGGAGGGCTTCGCTCTACTTACATTTTGGGGGTGAGGACGGATAATCATCTTTGAAAAGCATCCGGAGTTTAAACAAGCCTCCTTCCCATGGAGTCTGCGGGGAGACGACCGAGCGGTTAGCTGTGCTGCCGGCCTTGGCTGTGGGCTGAGCCAGAGCCACCCGCCTCTGCCACCCCGCCCAGCGCTGCCCTGCCACACCGCCGGGCTGTCCCGTGACGGGCCCTGAGAGGGCTGCAAAGCGCAGTCCCCAGAGAGGAGCAGGGCGGGAGCTGGGCTCTGGGAAGACAGGCAGGGCCCAGCGGGGGCCCCTCCCCTGTGACCCCAGGACAGGGGTCAGGATCTTCGCCTGAGCAGCTGCAGCGAGGCCCCGAGAGCACGGCCCTACCCAGCCTCCGCCAGGAGGGACGTGGCCACGGCGCATCGGCCACGGCCTCG
This sequence comes from Crocuta crocuta, assembly GCF_008692635.1. Lineage (NCBI taxonomy): Eukaryota > Metazoa > Chordata > Mammalia > Carnivora > Hyaenidae > Crocuta > Crocuta crocuta. Next base: position 3,427,562 of record NW_027529647.1, read on the forward strand.
GGGCCGAGAACCGGCTCAGCAAAGGCAGAGATGCAGGCCCAGCTTTCAACAGAGGCTTGACCAACGGGGAACACAAACCACACCGTCCGGGACAAGCCGAGTCCTAATCCTGCCGGCTTAGCGTGGGGACAGGAGGCTGTCAGGAAGCGCAAGGCTGAACTCATGCAGACGCCCCGCCACGGGAGGAGGGACACAGCGGCAATGAGGCCGGGGCATGAGCAGGACACCTCCAGGGTCTCCTCTTTGCTTTGCAGTCTCCCAGAAAGAGCTGGATGCTGGGTGCTGGAGACCTCACTCCCCGAAGCTTCAAATACGATGGCCCTGACTGGCCCAGCACGCTCAGGCTGCCCGTCACTTTCTCAGGTGGCCCACGAGGTTGTCCCCCACCACCTGCCTGAGGCTCACAGAGCATCGTCGGGGTTCCTCAGCCACAGCGGGTCCCAGAGGATAAACAGGAAGGTCCTCGAGGCTCCTCCGGGCCCCAAGACACAGTAGTATCTGACCCTGGGCTTGGAGGAGTGCCGCACCCAGCCTGTCTGGCAGCCCAGCTCCTTCTTTCTAAATTAAAGCTGCCCTGGGGGTGGGGGGATCGCGTCACTCCAACCCTGTCCCCTCCCCCGGAGATGCAGGTCAGCGGGTGCCGCCCCTTACCCCTTTCTTCCCTGGAATGGCGCACTCCCAGTTCATGAGGTTCATCGTGCCGTCGGGGTTTTTTGTAGGGACAGCCACAAAGCCCTGAGGGAAAACGACCACACGGGCTCATCAGCGCCATGGCGTTGCGGGCCCCACTTGCAGGACAGTCCTCAGCTCCTGCCCCCCCCCCCCCCNCCGCCAGGGGAAACCAATCCCGCCGCCCCGCACAGAAATAAAGCTTTCCTTACAAACGGGTGGTCCTTTCTCCAGGCTTTCCTCTCCTGGGCGAGTCTGCTGAGGGCGATCCCCGACATGGTCAAAGTCCCTGCAAGAGAGCGGGCGGCACACAGTCAGGCGGTGGAACTCAGGGGCTGTCTGCCCTCCGCTCTCACCAGGCCGGACAGGACTGTGCTCTTGGTGAACCGCCCGCCTGGAGTCTGCCCTGGGCATCGCGTCCCCACAGGGCAACCCAGGACCCCCCAGTCCATGGCACAGGCCTAGGGCCACACAGCTGGTAAGTGCGGCACGGGAAGGGTTGGCCGCGCGTTCCCAGAGAGGCCTGCACCCCGACCTGCCCTCCTGTCACACCGCGGGGGCCATGGCGACAGGGGCCCAGTCCCCCCATCAGAGTCCAAAGGAAAGGCAAGGACGTGGTGGGGGTGTCCGGAGCACTGCCTGAGGACCGGGGGCCAGGGCCGTAACAGACCGCTCCCCTCTGACAGTGCAGATTGGGGTGGGGTGCGCCATCAGGCCCCCCGCGTAGAATCAGGAGCTCAGAATTCAGGTTCCGGTCTGGCCAAGAGAATAACTCATTCTGCCAACCAACCGAGCAGAAAGGAGCCGCAGGGCAGACAGCAAGCCCACCGCACTGCGGGCCGGTCCCCAGACCATACCTGGTCCACAGCGCCCACTGGGCCCGCTTCTCACCAGGGCCCCGGGCCCTCTAACCTCCCCCATCCCCTCCGCTTTCTCGCCCCACGGCACCCCCTGCCATGCTCTGGCACCCTATGAACAATAAATGGGTCGGGGCTGGTCTCCCCTTTACTCTGGGAAAGTCAGCTGGGGGCAGCAGGGCCCAGGAACCCCTGGGGAGCAGCAGACAGGAGACACTGTGCGCTGTGCCCGCCTGTCCCAGGGGCGCTGGGGACAGGGCCGCTCAGTCTCGCCCCAGGGTGTCGGGCCCCCAGCGACTCCAGACCACAGACCCCCAAGGCCTGGTGCCTTCAGGGTTCACATCAGTGACCCAGAGGCCCCCATCGGCTTGGCCTCGCACTTCCTGCGGGGAGAGCAGCGTCTCCAGGGCACTGCTCACCCAGCAGAGCCCAACAGGCCAGACCCCCAACTTCCCTCTGCCCTCAGAGGTCAGGAACCTCGCCTACGTCTGTTTGTCTTCAAAGTCCACAGAACCATTGGGGATGCCATAAATGAGGCTTCAACGAGACAGAGAGGGGGTCCCCTGGACTCTGAAAGCTTTCCCGACCCTCGGACCCTCGGCCTTCCACGGAGAGCAACTCCTCTCTGCTCTTGCGGGCCAAAGGTCCACACCGCACATTCCTGAGTACAACACGGTGCCATCCACCGGGTTCAGAACCACCTCCAGCCACGACAACGCGTGACCCCAAGGACGCCTCCCGGCTCAGGCTCACCCACCGCCCCCGGGCTCAACACTGACCCAGGGACAACCTGAAGTGAAGATCCAGACCAGGTGACGTGCCCACTAAGCGAGGAGCCTTAACTGGAACCCAGCTCGTGTCCCCGACTGCCTTCCAGAGGGACAGCCTCCTGCCTGCCAGCTACGCCCATGCAACCCCCGGCCCACCTCAGGCTGACCCTCACCCGCCTCGGCAACCCAATCTGAACCACTCCCTTCACCCCGCCGGCCCACTGGCTGTGCAGGAGCGGGGAGGCTACCAGCTCAGCAGACAGGCCCGCATGGTGTTGTCACCTGGGTGCTTGTCAGAAACGAACGTCCCCAGGCCCTGTGGCCATGAGTGGGGAAGTCTGGGTGGGGCCCGGCACTACGGGGTTGGGAGGCTTGGGACAATTCTGTTCCCAGTAAGTTAGCACCGTGGAAGGAGGGGCCTGGGGTCAGCACCGCAGCCTCTGGGGTCATCCGGAAGCCCAGGTCTCAGAAAGACGGCTGAGCTGTGACAGACACACCGCCAGACCAATGGGATGGGGTCCGGTTCTAAGAAAAGTACACTTCTGTTACCGTAAGAAATAGCAAAAGACAAAAAAATCAAAGTCCTCCACTCAGGAAGCTGTCAGGACGACGTAAGGGACAGGCCGAGCCCAGACTGCCACTCTGGCCGTGGCACCGACCCCGGACACCTTGTAATGGGCTCCAACCTTCCCCGACTTAGAAATTAAGTCCAAAACAGACAGCACCACGCTGGGGCCCAAACCTGAATTCCTCTCTCCTCCGCTCCATCCCAGGGCTCTGGCCAGTCCCCTCTCCCCCCACCCCAGTGCAGACCTGCCTGCCAGGAGCACTGCGCTGTGGGTGGGGGACCCCAAAGGGCAACACCTGCCGGGGACCTCCTTCACCGGACAGCACACCTGTCTGGAATATTCGCCTGGGCCAGAGGCAGGGGCCCAGGGAGTGGGACAAGGCAGGGGCGATGATCCCAAGGATGGGGACCTGGCTTGCACTTGCACGAGGTGGGCGGGGGACCTGCAGGAGCCAGGGCTCAGCAGGGCACAGGCCAGTCTGTCTTTAAGGTGCTCTCTGGTCAGAGGCTGGCAGGGACTCTGACGCCTGAAAAATCTACAAGTTTCTCAAACCCTTCACTTCAGTGGATTCTTCTGCATAGAACTTGACCCACACCACTCAGTGGAAATGCCCTTCCTGGCAGAAGCCCTGAGGGCACTCCGGCTTCTAAGCACTCCCGCCCCTGTGCCCCCCACCCCTGCCCACGGAAGGATCACTGTGGCAGCACCCTCGGGCCCAGGGCAGACGGCACAAGTAGGCAGGGCCCTTCTGCAGAATGAACGAACACAGAGCTTCAGTGACCGAACAGGCAGCCTGGTAAGCAGTTAACTGAGATGTAGGGGCCCCGGGAGTGTGAGCTCAGCTGGGCCCCAAAGCAGGTCTCTGACGCCCCAGGCCAGCGCCCCTCAGTGAGGAGCGGAGGACGCTGACGAGCCGGGCACTCTGGTGGGGCTGGGACGGGGCCAGGCACACAGGGCGTTCCGGGGGCCTGTCTGCTTGCTCATCGTGTGTCACAGCCCTCCCGCGGGCCCCTCTCCTGCCCTGAGAGCAGACAGAGTACCCTCGTCCTAGTGCCTGGCTGCGCACGCTTGTTCCAAGTAGTGGCAGGTAACAAAGGGTGGGCGCAACATNCACCTGCACTTCTCACGCAGAGACCTGGAGCTTCCACTCCCACCGGCCTCCTGCTGTCTGACAAAGCCGCCGGTTTGTTACATTTTAACCACAAAGTGGGAACATTCATTCAGAATCCCACTTGGAACCAAACCCACCTGCCAAGCTGACAGACAGGCGTTTCTGGATAGTTAAGATGTTAGGACTGCAGAGCGGAGCCAGGAGCCAGGAAGCATACCCTGGCACTACTAGCCACAGCCTGCAGGATGGGGGCAGGGCTCTCCCCACCACCTGCCTGCAGGGCTTCTGCACTTAAACGTGCTCTTCTCAGATCCTGACCTCCTACTGGACAGTACTGCGCCGGGTGCCTCCATCCTCAACTTTCTCACCTGTAAAATGGGTGAAGGCACTGTGAGCCCACAGGCTTGCCCAGGAGAAGGCAGGTTATAGATGGGAAGCTGTGGACCACCTTTTCCCACTCGGGGGGGAGGGTGCAGGAAACTGGGTGCCCCTGCCACAGGTACCTGCGGAGGCTTCACTTCCTTGCTCTCTCCTAACAGCTCCCAGGGCCCCAGGCTGTTCCTGAAGCGAGGTCCCTAATGCCGGGACTCACCGGACAACAGCGAGGAAAACTCATCCCTAAACCCTAAACCTCCCCCCCCCCCACCAAAGGCCAGACCAAAGCAGGACACATTTAGGATCCATCTTCTTTTTCTGTCAAGTCGATCCTCTACCCAAAAGCAGTGTTTCCTTAACAGTGAGGAACATTTAAGACTACAGACTTCCAAAAGAAACAAAAGACCAACTTTGCAAACCAAGGAACTAAGTACATTTTCAAACTACACCAGCCGAGCCAAGTGATACTGATTTCGGGGCAGCTGGAGGCCACGGTCAGGAACCGCGCTGACCATCCCCTTCGCTTCCTCCCACTCACGTTAACTACCGGCTCTGATCTCCGTTCGACTGCTGTAAAGCAACCTCGTAGAAAACTCTCCCTCGAGCGCAGCGCTAACGTCAGGGATCCCACCGAGTGCGAGCGGAGCTCTCCAGGGGCACAAGGAAACTCGGAGTGTTTGGGTTCTTCCCCCCCCGCCACACGAGCCGGCGATGTTGCAATCCCCCGTTTTAAACTCTTTCTACCGGGCACGCTCGCCCCGGCTGGCAGGCGCCACAGGTCTGTGTGCAGACCGTGACCCCGGAAACGAATTTCCCTGGGGCGGAGGAGAGCCCCGGCGGCGGGGCGGCCCGGGCTCGCGTCCCTGTCAACAGCGGCCGCTGCCAGCAGCACCTCGGGGACGCTGCCGAGCACGCGCCAGGGGGCCGTTCTCCCAGCTCCCGAACGGGGCGCGCCGCGGGGGGTCGAGGGGCCGGCCTGCCGCCACCCCAGGCCCGGGGCCGAGGCCGCACGCCCGTGGNGCGGCTTTCCAGTCAGGCGGCGCCGCGGACACCTGCCCCCTTAAAGGAGCCGCGTCCCCGAACGGAGGGAGCGTCTACAAACTCCTCCTCGCGATGCGTGCGTCCACTCGAGGACACGCCGGCGGGCAGCTGGCGCAGGGAGAGGCCGCGATCTCCAAGGGCTCCCCGGATGCCGCGCGGGCAGCTCTCCGGGCACGGGTCCCGGAGGTCTCCTTGGGGCTGGGGCCAGGGGTGGTGGGGGAAAGACCACTGAGGCCTAAGGATCCCCTGAAGCGTCGCAGCACGGTGACGGTCCCCCGAGCACGGCGCCCTGTGAAACCCCTTGCAATTGGTCAGTTTCGGGCCCTGGGCGGGGCGTCTGTCGAAGCCGCCCAATGAATTGACCCGGTACAAGAGGCCGAGTGCCGACCNCCCGTCGGGCCCGCCTCGCTGCCCGAACCCCAAGGTCCCAGTTGGGAGCGGGCGCCTTCCAAGGTCAGCCTGCTCTGTCCGTGGGCGCTTTGGGGTCAGGGAGTCATAGGTGTCCCGGGTCCCCACCCTGGGCAGTGGCCGTTGGAGGGCACCTTGGCCAAGCTGCCCGGCATGGGGTGGGGGTCGCTGGACAGCGGAGGCGATTCATTCACTCCTGTTTTCCCTCCCTTCCCCCAGAGCCCCCTAGTTGGCCCTGTGCTGAGGCTGCCAGCTTCCCCCAGGAGCTGGGACCACAGGTCCGGCATCCAGCGGATGCTCCGTGCGTCCATTCCATGTAGTCAGCGACGTCCTGTTTCTTGGGGAGTAAAATGACGTCGTCTCACCAGCCCTGAGATGGCCGGGGGTGTCCCCTGGGTGTGGTGGTTGGGGACAGGTTCTGCCTAGGTTACCTCCCCATCAGTAATGGCCTGTAGAGCTTGGCTATAGTGACCGGGGTCCCAGGTGATAAAGGCTAGAGGGCCTGGCCTCCTTGAGCAGAATGTGAGAGTTCCAGGTCTCTCCCAGACTCTGAACGCCCAAGGGGCTGCCCACTCCTGGATCCCCTCAGTGACCCAGCACGGGCCTTCCCCCTGCCCCTCTGCCCAGGCAGATGCAGGTCTCACCTCAGGTGCCAGGGTCCTCAGGGGCTCCCCCGAGACACCTGTTCTCTGGGGCCCCAGCCCTGGATCAGAAGTTCTGAGTGGTTCTGGGAGTGTGTGTTGTAACAAGAACACGGCTGACCTGGGCATATGGATGCTCGCTACACTTTAATAAACTGGCTTCCTGGGAAGGGGCTCGGGCTTCGGGTCTCTCTTCCTCGGGGACGCCAGGAAGCTCACACGGGGCTGCGTGGGGAAGGCACCCAACAAATAGCAGTAGCCACTAAAAGGTGGTGGTGTCTGCTAGAGGGGAGAACCAGGGGCTTATGTGGGCCCAGCACACATGGGGCAGAGAGAGCAGGGCTGGCCACATGGCGGGGGTGTTGAGGGGTAATGAAGGATGTAGTTGGGGGAGGCCGACCAATGTGGCTTGTGGCCCGGGCCGGCCCCTGTGGGCATGGAGAGCCATGGAAGGTTGTAGAGCAGGAAACTTAAGACCTCCTACGTGTGGTGAGGAGATACCTGGAGATGGGGAGATGTGGCTCCTTGGCCCTGGTGGCCAAGTTATCAACCCATAGTAAGAACTGTCTCCCTGGTGGAAATGGCCCTGAAGCTGGGAGCAGAGTCAAAACTAGTGGAGGAGGAAGGGGCCTTGAGCTGGAGGACAGGTTGGGGCAGAAGGCTATTTCCGATCTGGAACCCTCAGCCCAAAGCCCCCTTGAGCTCACACCCTGGCACACGTGCTCGGTGACGGCCTCCTGGCTGTCCATTGATCCGTCAGCTCACACGCTTACCCAGAGCACTGACTTTGGCCTTGAAGAAGCACATGGTGTAGCCTGGGCTGCGTTCCCCACCCGCGGCCGGACGAGGCCTGGGGAACGCACCAGCCTCGGGGAGAGCTCCCACAAGAAGTGCCTTGTTTAAGGCGACTAAGCGTGCGGTGAGCTGCCATGCAGCCCAGGGCACACCTGGCTTAGGTAGGGCGGTCAAGGGGGTCTCTGAGGAGGGGACATCCAAACTACGTCCTGAAGGAGGAGCAGGACCCTGCTGTGGGAGGCTGGGGTCCGATCCTTGCTGGTGGAAGGAACGGGAAGCAGGGTGCGCAGGGAGAGCCCTGTGGGTCTGGGACAGCGCGAGCAGGGGAGGCAGCGGGCGAGGCTGGAGCAGGCGGCTAGGCGGGGCCTTGCGTGGCATTCCCAGGGTGCGGGGACTCTGGCGGGTGTTCAGTGTCGCAGTCCCAGCAGGAAAGACGGGATGTGGTTGGGTCCAGCTCCTTGGGCACAAAGGAGAAACCGAGGCACGGAGAGGGTGAGGGCTTTGCACAGAATCCGTGAACATGAAGCCCCGAGGAGGCAGAATGCTGGCCAGGCTGTGTGCCCGCCGCACCAGGAGGGCGCGGGTGGCGGGAGCTGTGTGCGGCGGGGCTGCGTCGGAGGCCGCGCTGTGGGCACGGAGGGCGTCGGGTGCCCAACCGCCGCTCCGGGCGCTGGGTTGAAAAGAAAGCAGAGCCACGCACACAAGAATGAGCTTAGACCCCTTACCTCACACCACATGCAAAAGTAAAAGGAAACATAGCGGGAAACCTTCACAGCACTGGGTCGGGCGATCGTTTCTTGGGGAAAACACCAAAACCACAGGCAGGTAAAAAGTAGCTAAATCGGCCTTCGTCAGCGTGAGCAACTGTTGCCCATCAGAGGAAACTACAGGAGACAGTACTCTCTGGACGGAGGAAGGCCTGGGCGTGGGGCTGGGGCTGGGCCTGCCTTCCAGAGCTCGGGGGGCCATTCTACGAGGGCCCGGAGCTGTCTTCCAGCTCTGGGGGCGCATGCGGATGGCCGGGGGGCTCCTGCAGTCTCTCCCTCCCCTCCCGGGCTGGGACCTCCCGGCTCTGCTGTGGTGCCGGCCTCGGGCTTCCCAGCTCCGTCACGGGCACACCCTGAGTCGGGGGAGGGGGAGGGTGGCCTGGCCTGGCCTAGGTAGCGGTGACCTGGCTGCGACACTGGTCCTAGTGCTCTTCTTCAAGGGGCTCCCTTTGCAAACTCCTCAAAGGGTGGGGCAGCCCTNAGGTCCCGAGCTGGGGTCCTGCGGCCGCCTGAGGGTGTAACGCGTCCCTCCGCATCCGGTCAGTGGTCCCCAACTTGTGCGTCCCCATCCGCTAGACGGTTTGTACATTAGAATAGAAGAAGGAGCCACGTCTGGGACCTTCTTTGACCTTCTCTGCTGTGACCTGTGGGTGTGACTGCTTCTTCCTGCCCCAAACCAGGAAGGCAGACGGTCATCAGATGCCCATCGCTGCAAACCGCCACGTTGCCACTGTCACCTGGGGGAGAGGTTGAGACCGGGCTGGCGGCGGGCAAGCCTCCTGCGGTGCGTCCCTCCCCGCCGCTGGGTGGCAGGGACCGTGAGGGGCACCGTTCCCGCCCTGACNGGAGAGCTCAGGGCCCAGCGTGGGAAATACCCACTCGCCTCGAGCGCCGGGGGGGCCGGGGGGGGCTGGGGTCCCCTGGGACTGGAAGCAGGGCCTGGTCTAGCAGAGTTTGGTCTCCAGCCTCCCCACACCCCGCGGGGGAGGCCGAGGAGCAGGGCGCCCTGGGCGGGGGTGCCTCTTCTCCCCCAGGTCCATCCGCCTGGCCACGCTGGCCTTCAGCCCCTCCCTGCGCCTCGAGCGTGGGCCCGGGAGACGCCGGCCGCCTGCTTCATTTTAAGATGGGAAGACGCTTGCTGCCCAGGACACCGAGGGGAGAGCTGGGCGCACCACGGGGACGCCGGGCTCCACACGCTCTGCGGGCGCGTGCGCCCATGGCACCATTTCCAGAGCCTTCCCTCAACCTGAGTAACACCCCCTCCCCCCGCTCCCCGTCTAAATGAGGGAGGGGCTCTGAGGACCCCAGAGGCGCTGCTGCCTCCAGTCCTCGCCCACCTGGGCCGCTCAGGCTGATACCTCTCTGTCCTGTGCAGCCGGCCCTGCCTCCAACAGGGTCACTGGGACCCTGAGCCCCGGCCCCGGCCCGCCGCACACCTGCACCACCTCCTGCCTCCAGCCCTGCAGCCAGGTGGCGCCGGCCCACCTCCCCGCCTCCCTGCTCTGAACCCAGCACCCCCTAAGGCCTTCCCCACGTGCTAGAACCGTGTGTGGGGGTCTCCCTCCCCAGCTGCACCCAGAATGTGCGGGTGGGGCGAGAAGGAGCAGCATACTCACCTGGCGGGGGCTACGCCCATGTGTCTCCGTGTCTCGGGGCCCACGTGCCCCCAGGCCCCTGCCCCGGCGGCGGTGGCGGGCAAGCCACGTGGCACCCTGCCCCGCACTGAGCCACAGGCACCCCCTGACCTGGCCGTTCCCGTGTTTGCTCGCCCATCCAGGTCAGTCAGCGTGTGTTAGAAGGAGACTTCCTACCGCGGCCCCGTGCCTCGCACCCCTGTACGCGCAGCCACACGCAGCTGCCCACCGGATTCTGTGTCCTCGGCTTCTTACTTGCTGGCCGTGGAGGCGGGGCGGGCGGGGCTACCAGAGCTTGGAGGGGCCCGAAGGGGGGCCCTTTCTCTTGTTTTAGTCACAGACTTTACAGGAGCCAGAACGCCTCCCTCACCCTCCAGTGCTCCACGCAGGCGCCCTGAGCGCAGAGAACCATCCGAGGACACGCTGCTCTGTGACTCGTGAGGACGCCGCTGTGCCCCGCGGACAGGGGCCATGTCCCCTCCTGCCGCTCGGTCTCCACACCCCAGACCCCAGCTCCTGGTGACTCTCAGGACCAAGGACGTGTGGCCCCGCGGCTGAGCCGGGCCCAGGTCGCTGCTGGTCCGGCCCTGAGGAGGGACCAGACGCGCGGCCCGGAGCCCTGAGGCAGAGGGGCCAGCTCAGCCCCATCTCGGACTTGCTGTCACAGGGCCAGCACCACCGTCGTCCCTGTCCCCGGGGCCCACCGGCTCCCACGTGGCGTGCCGTGTCACCGAGTCACCCCAGCTGTCTTCTCCGGAGGAACGAGCCCGAAGCCCTGTGGTGCCCCCGCCCGCATAGACTCTCTGGTCCCTTTGACGCTGCACATGCGTCCCGAACGTGTGCCCGTGCTGGGGGCACAGCTGGGAGTGGGCCATAAGGGGCCACAAGTGACCGTCCCTGTGTCACCAGAGCTGACAGTCCAGAGGGGAGACGGCTCAGCAAAGGGGGCACGCAGTGAGATCCACACAGCTGGGTAGGTGCTTTCTCACAGGTCAGGGAGGCCTTCCTGGAGGAGGCAGCATCCAAGCAGGTGCTGTGAGGGTTCAGAGGGCCATGGCAAGGGATGCAGTCGGAGAGGGCAGCGCCAGGAGCGAGTCAGAAGGGCCAGGGGAGGGTCCAGCAAGGCCTCCTTCGTCTGGTGGAAGAGGGAGCTGGGGACGGTTTCAGTGACACGGTGGGCTGGTGTGCTAGGTGGCCCACGGGGTGCACACGGGGGTTTGGAGGGGGCGGGACCGACTCACGGTGAAATCGGGGGTGGAGGCTGGGGGAGGGGTTTAGTGGCGTGGGCAGCAAGGAGGAGGGAGGCCGAAGGTGTTGGGGGGGGAGTCTAGGACTTGCTCTTAGGAGCAGGAAGAACAGAGAGAGTCGAGGGTGACACTCCAGCCTGGAGGGCGGGCGGCTGGGGGCGCCCCCTGGGGCTGCGGGGGCCTGCAGGGCAGGTCTGAGGGACCAGGGGCAGGTGGGGGCCCGCTGGGTCCTGGGTGCACCCAGGGGGCTGGGCCCNCCAGGGGGCCCCTGCGGCGGCGCATCGAGGACCGGGGTGAAGCCCGCGGGAGGTCGGGTAGCACCCGGGTGGCCGCGCCGCCCCAGTTCAGATTCAGCCTCGAAAGCCCCTTCCTGTAAGACCCAGGGCCCCACTCTTAGGTGCAGCCTCAGGATGGGACCCAGGCACTGCCACAAAAACAGCCACGTAAGTGCGCACGTGACGATTCACAACAGCCAAAACGTGGGAACCACGCATCACTGTGAATGCGGATAAACAGACTGGGGTCTGGACAGACGGCGGACAGCCGTGAGGTCACGTGAAGGCACGAAGCTGTGGCGCCCACGGCGGGCGGGTGCCCTGAGAGCGTGCTGCGTGAGGCCAGCCGGGCGCAGGCCATGCCGAGGATCCGACGCAAAGGCAGAGGCGGCCGGGCCGGGAGTGGGGGGTGCGTGCCCGCCGGGCGCAGCTCCCCCTGGGGTGGGGTGGGGGCGATTCCGTTCTCGCACTACGCAGAGCGGTGGTGGCACAGGCCCGCACAGGCGCCACGGCCACTGAATTGTTCACTGAAAGAAGGTTACAGTCTCTGGTTTTAGGTTACGTATTTTTAGTACGATGACAGCGTGCGAAAGCGCTGAAGCCCGGGCGGGAGGGCTGCTTCGACCACCCAGCGGGGGTGTGGGGACTTGAGTAAACCAGACCCCCAGACGCTGGGCTGCGGGGCGGGTGGAAACCGGCCCTCTAGACCACAGCCCTCCGGCCACAGGGCCGAGCAGTTGGACATGTGTTTAATGGCTGCCGAGGAGGGGCGTCCATGCATTTAAAAAAATCCACATTTTTGGGGGTGCCTGGCTGGCTCAGTTGGTAGAGCAGTGACTCTCGATCTTGGGGTTGTGAGTTCAAGCCGCACATTGGGTGTGTCGAGATTATTTAAAAACACACACATTTTGGGGGCTACCTGGTGGCTCAGTGGATCGAGCATCCGACTTCGGCTCAGGTCATGACCTCGCCGTTTGTGAGCTCGAGCCCCACGTCGGGCTCTGTGCTGACAGCTCAGGGCCTGGAGCTGCTTCCAATTCTGTGTCTCCCTCTCTGCTCCTTCTCTGCTCTCTCTGAAACATAAAGATGAAAAAAAATTAAAAACACACACACACATTTTTTTCTAAATGAGAAAAGAAAAATACCGTCGGTAAGAATGACTCAAAGAAAGGTAAGTGATGGTAGTAAATAAAGCTGTCACCAGCACCAAAGAGAAAAACACCAAACCCTGAGAAGCTGGTTGGCCAACGGAGGCCAGTGACTCAGAGAAGAGGGACCAGGGCCAGGGATAAACAGGGGAAACTGAGGCCCACCCGGGAAGGATGGAGGGTGTGGGCACGGGAGACGGCGCAGGGCCCAGGGGCGAGGGGCGGGGCGTGTGACCCGAGCGTGTGGGGAGACGTCCTGCCCAGGGGGAGGTGGTGCCGGACTCGGACCTCGGGCAGGGCGTGTGGCCCCCTGCAGTCTCACGGCACCTGTGGCGGGACTGACCCGTGTCCCCCGAGTCCACACATGCGAGCCCTGACCCCCAGTGCGGGTGTGTTTGGAGGCAAGGCTTTCAGGAGATAATTAAGGCCAAGAGAGGTGAGAGCCTGATCCTGAGAAGAAGAGAGGGACCACCGTCTCCTCCCTTCCTGCGAAGCCACAGCTGCGGGGGGGCCGTGAGGACTCTGCTCGGGCCCCAGGCTGTGGTGTCCGCTGCGACGGGACGGCCTCGCCCAGCTGACCCCGACACCCGGAGCGTTTCCACGTCTGTCACTGTGCCGGCCTGTGTCCAGCCCAGTCCCCGGCGGTGGCAGAGCGAGGGGGCTGGGAGCTGGGGGTGGGTGCCTGCCCCCAGGAGTGGGGCAGAGGGTCCCCCCGGGGCAGGGCCAGGGGCAGTGTTTTATTCAAGTCCCGGTTTGGGTGCTTACTAAGCGGCCAGAGGCTGAGGACAGGCCTGCGTATGAGTGAATGGATGAATGAATGAATGGATGAATGGCGGGGGGTTCTCAGGAAGGAGGGCTCCACCCGAGGGGCGCAGAGCTTAGGGAGCCCAGCAGATTTGTCGCCGCACAGAAGAGACTACCGGGGCCGGGTGGGGGTACCCTGGTGCAGGAACCAGAGGGTTCTGGGGAAGCCAGACGCCCGAGACTGAGAGCCGGGCCGTGGGAGGCCCCTGCGTGGCTTGGGACAGACGTCCTGCGTAGAGCGGGGATGTGTGTGTGTGGAAGCTTGGCCTCTGCCTCGTGCTCAGGGGGTCTGGGTAGACCACAAGCCACGGGGCAGAATTCGAGTGCCACATCTCCCCTGACCGGCCGTGAGCCAATCGTGTAGCCTGGGCCCCAGGTCCCTGAGGCTGCTGCATGTCCCTTCCTTACCCTGGGCTCCCCTCCAACCCGGCAGGTGGTAAACGCACTGTCGCTTGATACCTGGGTGGGGGGAGAATCCCCTCGCATGCTGTACACTGCCTCCCAGAATGCCTCTATTTTGGTGGCAGGAGGCGCAACATGTAAGTTGTCCTGCATCGTGGAAGGGGACTTCACGTGTCCCCAAGCACCACAGCCCAAATGCCTCAGCCGTGAGTCACGCCCCCGGCAGGCGGGTGTCTTACCAGGTACTTGCACTTTCTGGCCAAAAGCCACCGTGCCATGGGTGTGGGGGACGGGCGGGCGCCGCGCAGGACGGCAGGTGCCCACGGGCAAGCCCCCGGTGCCCGTCCTTCCCTGCGGGTGCTGCTTGCCCCGCTTCGCCTCTCCGATGCCATTGGGGAAGAGCGCACTCACCGACCGGCAGCCTCGCCCCCAGCGCCCGGGGCAGCTGCCGCGTCCGCACCAAGACCCTGGCCCAGCGTCCGCCGGTGAAGCTACCAAACGCCCCGGGCGTGCGTGGTTTCTGCAGGCCTGTGCTGGGGGGTCCGCGCGTCCCCCGGGGCGGCCACTGCCTCTGATTCAGGCACGGAGTTGGGGGGCACCTCCAGGGGTTTCCCCGAGGCCCTTCCCACCGCGATGGTCCCAGCGCGCTTGGGGCTTCCTCTGGGAAAGCTGGAGGCTCGCTGGTCCCCAACCCCCCCCCGACCCGGGTCCCGGGGGAGGAGGCCTCAGTCACCCCCTGACTGACAACTGTGCATAGTCCGCAGCGGCAACAATACTTGGTTTTCACCGAGTTAACTTTCCTGTTGTTTCTGTTGACGACAAGTGACATGGGTCTTCCATTTCTGCCACCGCTTCACAGCTTTTGTTTCCAGCCAGGTGTTAACCGAACACCTGATCAAACTGAAAGAGAACATGCAGAGCCAGGAATGGCTGGGGGGGCGCTCAGGGTCAGACCCCCCAGGACCAGCTGCCCTGCTCTCTGCCGCCCCCTGCTGGCCGCATCCTGCGGGCCCGGCGCCCTCGCCCGGGCTGGTCTGCTGTTCAGGTTTGGGGGTGCAAACGGCCTGCCCACTCTGCACCTGGCGCCGCCTCCATCCACGCCCCCGGGGGTCCAGAGATGAACCGGGGACGCGGCTGTGCCCTCCGAGGGCTCCGGGAGAGGCTAGTGCTTTGTGGGGACAGCAGTGGAGCTGCCCCTGGGCTGGGCTCAGCGCGGAGCCAGTGGGGACCTCGCTCAGGGCACCGGGGCCTCAGCCCAGAGCTGTGCCCGCAGGCGGGCTGTGGAGTGTTGGGACCCAGGACATGCTTCCGCAGGACCGCCTCAGCCCTGTGCCCTGAGCTCTGCACCTCGACCTCAGCTGCATGCCCTGACCTGCGCACCCTGGCTTCCGTGCCCTGACCTCCGCTGCGCGACCTTGATGCTCTAAGCCCCACGCCTGACCCTGGCTCCCTGAGCTGTTAGGACTAAAGCAAGACACCTGCAGTACCTCCTGGTGGCCACACGGGGGCGGGAGGGGCGTGGCCAGCCCTGCGGCAGGTGGCCCCAGGGTCCCCCGACACCTGGGCGGTCCTACGGCTGCACCCTCTCCGTCTTTTAGGTTCAGCCTCCCACACGCCAGGAGCCCAGGGACACCTGTCTGCTCGCCGGGTGCCCCCAGTGCCGGGGACAGTGCCCTTCACCGAAGCGTCTCACTGAGTCGGCTGAGTCCACAGACCGGGGCCCCAGGGGCACACGAGGTAGGTTACTGAGTGCCACCTTCGCACCCAGTTCTTGCCCACACCTGTGGTCTCCGGGCTTGCCGGGCACGTCTGTGCACGTGGCCTCTGCTGTTGCACTGCCCCCCCCCGCCCCCCCAGGAAGGGGTTTGAATCAGGGCCCGGAGGGAAACACCAGAGGCCCCTGCTCCCTGTGCTGCGTTTTAAGTCTTGGACTCGGTTATTTCCGAGTGGTTTCAATATCCCCACCTTGCTTAGCTGCGCCCCGGGGGCTCTGCTGCAGTAGGTGCCGGTGCCNCCCCCCTGGGTGTTTGCTCTGGCTCCTCATCGTGGATCAAGTTCTCTCCAAGCAGAGCTGCAGTCGGGGGCGCCCTGGTCTGAAGACTCCTCTTTCACTGACCGCGGTGCCTTTGGGGTCCAGCTACCCGCTCTGAACATCCGCTTCGTTGCTTCCTCATCTCCAGGACGCGCCCCTGTTTGCGTGGCCCAGACTCTTATTCTCTGTGCGAGAGCCTCCTCTGGGCTGCCTGCCCCTGGGATCAAGCACCGGGCAGGACACGGGGCCGCCCGAGCTCACCAAGCACAGCTCCGTGGTGTCCCGGCCAGAGAGGTGGTGCCCAGCGCACTGTGGCCTCTGAACGGCGGCCCCCCAGACCGCCGTGCTCCCTGGTCTCTGGGAGTGACGTGGCAGCGAACTAGGTGACGAGGGTCTGGAGAGAAGTTACTCGGGACTACGCGCTGGGCCCACACACAGACACAGCCTGGGGACACGGAGGCTACGTGCATGACTACAGTCTGTCCGTCCGTCCATCACGAGCCCCAGGCCTCTGCCTCCTGTATTTCAGTCGCTTTGTAGTTTCTGTCTTTTTTAGAGAAGGGCGGGTTAGTGAGGCGAATTCAGTCGCATCCCCCCGTTTTGAGTGTGAACGTGAGGGGTGTTTGGACACACGCACAGCCGTGCAAGACACCTGCTCCACGTGCTCGCCAGGGCCGAGGGGGCAGGGCACCTCCAGGTCCCGCCGCCCCCGGGGTCTGGGCGCCACTGCGCCTCTGCCACCGGGGAGCCCGCCCAGCCTCCGCGGGACACCCTCCGGCTCCAGGACGGTCCCCCGCTGAGGCTGTCCCGCTTTCCCGGGGCTCCGTGCCAAGCCCCACGGCAGAGTGGCCTAGAGCGACACAAATGGACCTCTTCACGGGCCTGGGGTTCCCAGGGACAGCTGTTCCCAGCCCCCCCCCCNCCTCTGTCTCCTCCTCTCTCCTAGGGACACAGCCATTGCCGTCAGGGCTGCCCTCCGCCAGTCCGACCTTGACCTAGTGTCACCTGCAAAAACCCTGTTTCTTGAAGAGGATGACGGTTCAAGCTCTGGGCGGACGGGGTTTGGAGAGGACACCGTTCCAAACCCAGCGGGTCTGGGAAAGGGGACGGGGAGCCCCTGTGTCCCGTTCCCCAGCAGGCGCGGCCGCGCCACCGGCACCCTTTCCTGAAAGCTCTTCTATGCGGCAGGTGCCTGGAGTTCCACTGCCCCAGTTCCCAGCGGAGGGGTGGCCGGGAGCCTACGCGGATGGGCACGTGCGGGGTGGCACACAGCAGGGTGGGACGGGCAAGGGTCCGGCGGGCTGGCACCGCCTCCCAGCGGGCACAGAACCCACATGGGGCCCATGAGGCCCCTGTGCCCGCGTCCATGCCGCTCCCTGCAGGCTGGGGCCCTCTGTGCGGTCAGGGTGCCCGGTCTCCCCACACCCGGCATGAGTCACAGCCTGTGGATGTGTTCCCGGATGTGCTGGGTGCCCTCGCCTTCCTTCCTCTCCGCCGGGGCGAGGGAGGGCGGGCAGACTCCGGGTTGTCACGCTCTCACGCGTCTCTGCTCCTCCTGCCACCTTCCCCCTGCGACAGCTGCCAGTGTTGTGCCCGAATCGCGAGTCCCCCAGAGACCTCCAAGGAGCCGCCACCAATGTAAGAACAAAAGGGTCTTTATCACAAGCTCGAGCAGGGGCTCACCTGTCTACTGGCACAGCAGCAGCCAAGTGAAGCCCCGAACGGTGGGGGGCAGGGTTTTCACGGGGGAAGGGCGGGGGTGTTACCGTGCACGCGTTGTACATAAGCACCAATCAGAATCGTACAGCACCCGTAGTAACGGCACAGTAACAGTTTTGACCATTCAGTATCTGCGAGGCGTCCGTTACATTTGACGGGACCCAATCATAACCTTTGAGAGTCTTTTAAAATGACCAGTTATGAGGTGGGCTCAGAGGGTCTACGTGGGGCTCCTGCAAGCGTGACTGATTGGCAAGTGTGTACAAAGTAACTACCTGCAGCTCCCAGCCCCGACTCGCCTCCAAGCCCACAGGAACGTGACACGTTTATTTTGATGGGCAGATCGGAGGGCGGTCCGAGGGCGGCTGCAGCTGAGGCTTTCCTGGGACTGGACTCCGTGCAGCCGGAGGTGGTTTCTAATGAGGGACTTAACTTCAGGCTCCTCACCAGAGGCCACCGCGTCCCCGCCACCCGCTACGGCCGCCGGCCTCCTCCCTCTTGCCTTGAGCCCATCTTCAGACCCTCTTCTTTTTCTAACAGAATTTTGAAAATTAACGTCGGTTTCCCTTCTTCGTGCACCGCTAGGTTCCCAGGAGTGCCGTGCACATGTCCTCACTTGAGCACCGTCGCCGGTGCGCTACGTGCGTTCCCGCCGACCGCGACGTGGGTACCATCCTACCAGGTGCGCCTGCGGCTGCTGAGGGTGGCTCCTTGAGCCCTGCGCCCTGGGAGCCCTGGCCGCCAGGACGGCACGTGTCCGCCACCACACCACACCCTCCTGGTGACTGCGCGCCCCGCGGGCCTCGGGGATGACTGCGCGCAGACCACCCTGTACACAAGGCCCCCCGCCAGGCCTGCTGGGGCCCCGGGCCCCCCAGGAAGAGGTGGGAACAGACGCCCTGGGAGAACCTTCCGGAGGGGCCCAGCCAGCTTGCTGAGGCCCCTCCTCCCGCCTCGGCAACTACAACTTGCAACCGGAGCTTCGTTCTTTTCTCGGTAAAACGAGTGCAGGGAGAGCAAAGCAAGTTACAGCGACACCGAGATCCTATCGCCTGCAGGGTCGGCGAAAATGGAAAGGCCGAGCGCGCCACGTTCCGGCGAGGCTGGCTCGGTGGGGTCTCGCGGTGGGGCGTCCGCTGGGGACACGTCAGCCAGTAACCCGGGGCAGCGCCGCCACGGGTGGAGACGCTCGTGCCCCGGTCCCCAGGGGACACGAACAGCAGGAGGAGGGCAGCCACGGCTGCTCAGCGTCAGGGCGGGGGACTTGCGGACGTCAACCACGTCCAAAGACACGAGAGAAAGAGGAGTATGCGCCTTCATGATTCCAGACCCAAAGTGTGCTGTGCGGGCAGGTCTGCGGGGAAAGACTATAAACAAAGCAACCAAGGCCAGGACTGGGGGTCTCCAACCAGATGTCCCCAGGGTGAGGTCTTTCCGGGTCCAAGGGAGCCTTGTGTGGGGGTGGGGAGACCTGTGGGGGCCCTGCTCAGGTCCGGCGTCCCTGACCGTCTGCCCCTCCTCACCTCCAGCCTCGGGGCTGTGCGGGCGGAGGAGACCCTGGGGCCAGTGTGGTCCCTGGGGACCTGAGCCTGCATCCAGGCCGTGGGCTCCGGACCCGGCAGGGCCAGGATGACA
This sequence comes from Crocuta crocuta, assembly GCF_008692635.1. Classification (NCBI taxonomy): domain Eukaryota; kingdom Metazoa; phylum Chordata; class Mammalia; order Carnivora; family Hyaenidae; genus Crocuta; species Crocuta crocuta. The sequence goes on from NW_027529647.1 coordinate 3,446,461, forward strand.
CCAGGTCGGCTCCGGGCTCGGGTCCAGTCCTCCGTGGCCTCACCCACGTGGTCTGGTTGTCTGCTCTCCGGCTGGCACATCACCTCCTGGGGGCAGGGTCTCCAAAATATGAGGTGTGAGTCAGGCGGCTGCGGCTATGACCAAGGCCAGCTGACAAAGGTGACCCACAGCCGCCGGCATCCCGAGTTCAGCATCCAGGCTGTCTGCTCTGGGCGCACGGGCCACCCCCTTCCCCCGCTGAACCTGGGGGGCAGACCTGGTCTAGGGCTCCCCACCGCTTCCTCTCCCGGGCCCCCCAGGCTGGACCTGCGCCCCTCACGAGATCTCCCACACCTGGAGGGGCAGACCCCGAGAAGGCAGGCCCAGGCTCAGAGAGGCTTGGAGATTTGCTCAGGGTCCCACAGCACCGGTTTCTGAGGGTGGGTGAGCGCCTCTCCATCCGAGTACACACGTGGCCAGGGCGCTGGAGGCCCCGAGGGGACGGGGGTGGAGTANCAGCCCCTGGGTGGCCACACTGTGTCAATTTGTTTCCATTGTCTGTACTTTTCTGTTTCCTGTTTATGAGACATGATACCGGCCTTCCATTTCTGGAAGTAAGAAAGTGTTCACAATCCCAGGTCTGAACTAAGCACCTGATTGAATTGAAAGAGAACAGGCGGAGCCAGGAACAGGGTGGGGGAGGGCCTGGGGCGCTCAGGGTCAGACCCCCCAGGACCAGCTGCGCTGCTCTCTGCCGCCCCCTGCTGGCCGCGTCCTGCGGGCCCTGCGCCCTCAGCGGGGCGGGTGTGCTGTTCAGGTTTGGGGGTGCAAACGGCCTGCCCACTCTGCACCGGCGCCGCCTCCATCCACGCCCCCGGGGGTCCAGAGATGAACCGGGGGTGCGGCCGTGCCCTCTGAGGGCTCCTGGAAAGGCTGGTGCTTTGGGGGGACAGCAGTGCAGCGGCCCCTGGGCTGGGCTCAGCGCGGAGCCAGTGGGGACCCCTCAGGGGACCCCAGGGCACCGGGGGCCTCATCCCAGAGCTGTGTCTGCAGGTGGGCCGTGGAGTGTTGGGACTCGGAGACAGATTTCAGCGGGGACGCCAGGACAGGGACAGGTCCTGTGGATGCTAATGGCCCTGCAGATGGAGGGACGCACCCCTGCCCCTCCCCTCCGGGGCATCCAGAGGCGGCCGCAAAGGCGAGGGGCAGCACACGGCAGGCACAACAGTGCGCCACCTGCCTGGGTTTCCTTCGCGCTCTCTTCTCCAGGGGCCCGGGGAGAGGGGGCAGGTAGGGCCACCCGGGGAGCGTAGTGGAAGTGCCAGCCTGGCGGTGGGCATTCGGCCCAGGCGTCCCCCTGAGCAGGTGCGCACCACCGTCCCAGAGGCCCCCGCGGGCCCAGGGGAGCAGGACGGGGCCTTCTCCATCGCGGGGTGCCGCCCTCAAGCCCACAACGCCTCTCTAGCTGGGGCCTGGGGAGACGTGCCTCCCCGCCCGCACCCCTGCGGTGTCTCCCCTGCAGGTGAGTCATGCACCCCTGCCCCGGGGAAGCAAGGCCCGCCTCCCGCAGGCGCAAGCGTCAGAGGCGGCTCCCACTCACCGTCCTTCAGCTGCGGGAGGAGCGGGTCAGCGGCGGCCTCTGGAGGGAGGGACCGTGGGTGCCGGCCGGCCCTCTCCCTCAGTCTCCAAGGGACAGCTGGCCTTGGCCAAGCCCCTTCCCCGTGACGGGGCCGCCCATCGCCTCCCCACCCGGCTCTCGGCTCTCGCTCTCACCAACTTCCTGTGTGCGGACTCCACCTGGGAGGAGCGGCCTCCCTGAGCCCAGCAGCACCTGGAGCTCCCCCCCCCCGCCCTCCGCGACCNTACCCGGGAGCCGGCCAGCGCGCAGCCATGGCCGTGAGGTGTCGGGTGTGCGAGACGGGGGGAGACAGGGACCGTGGGCCCAAGGTACGGGGCGCGCTCACTAATCCCGCGGAGGCTCTGGGAAAAGCCCAGCGTGATTAGCCAGCGGTCGCGGCCGGCAGGGGTGCCTCGGGCCCAGGAGGGCGAGCAGGCGAGGCCAGCAGAGCGGGCGGCCCCTCGGCACAGGCACAGCCGCTGGCCCCAGCGGGGTCTGCACGCGGGACCTGACGACTGCAGGGCGGCCCACCCCTCGTGCGGCCCCGAGGCCCCGCCCCCCGGGGCGCCGCAGCCACCTCAGCTCCTCACGCGGGAGCCCCCCGCTCCCGGGCCACCCACACTGCCTCTGGGAGGCTCGGGCGGAACGCGCTCCTGGCCTCTCCGGCTCCCACACGCACCCCTGCTCCTTGGCGCGTGGCGCCTCCCCCGTCCTTAAGTCGGTTTTGGCGGCGGGGCCCGCGGGCCTCTCTGCGTCTCTCCTGCCTCCAGCGCAGGCCCCTGGGCACGCCCGGCACCCCCANCGCCGCTCTAATTCCATCCGCACCTTGCGTTCCCCTTTGCCAGGACCTGACCCGTCCACAGGCTTCGGGGATCAGGAGGTGGGCATCTTTGAGACACCGTTACTCTGCCCCCCGCACCCCCCTTTTATAACGCACAGGCCTCTCCCTTACAAGACCCTCCTCCCCTCCCCTCCCCTCCCATCTCCTCCCCTCCCTTCCTCTCCTAAACACTTGCCTGTAACCCAGGCCAGTCCCCAAGCGCCTGGGTCGTGAGGAAAGCTGTCCCAGAGGAGCTGCGGGGTCTGGTCAACAAGCCCTGCAGGAGCCATGAGAACCTACCCCAGGCAGGCGGTGTAGACCCCCAACTACGGCTGGAGGAGAGCCGGCTGAGTGATCAGAAAACTCTGCCCTGGGATGCGAGAGCCCAGAAGAGGGTGCTAGAAACTAAGCCGAGTTCCGGGTCCAGAGGGCGGCTCGGGGGACGCACCGGTCGCCGAGGCCCTGGGGCTTGTGTGGGGTCCAGGCGTCGTGACACACAGCCTGCGGCTCTCCTCTAACAGCGGCCCGGGAGGCGCTGTCCCCCGACGGGCTCGCTGCGGGCACCAGACCCGGGGCCCACGTGCAGGCTCTGGCTGGTCTCCAGACCGAGGACAGACGTAGTGGGTGGTTGGTGCGAGCCCACGTGGGTTCCCGGGGAAGCCTCGTGGAAGTGTGTGAGCCACACGCTCCGCGCGGTGTCCGTGGCACAGAGGACAGTGTCTGTGAGGATGAGGCCCCCTCGGGCCCAGGGCACAGCCTCATCACTGGCCTTCCTATGGGATGTGTGCCCTCGAGCTGGATCTGTGGATCTGAGAGCGGGAGCCGCCCAGGCCGCCATCTCCGCTCTGATCCAGACGGGAACTGGGGCTTCCCATCCCCCACTTGGTCCCAGGGGACACGGCAAGGGGGCTTTGGGCAGCTACGGCTGTGCCTTGTCTCCTCGGGCTCTTGCACCAAGGCGCCGAGCAGCAAGAGGAGAGGCCCCATCCTGGCAGCACATGTCCGTGTTCTGCGGCCACCACACAAACCGCTACAGGCTGGGGTGCTAAGCGCCACAGGACTTCGTTCTTGGAGCTCGGGAGGCCAGAAGGCGGAAGCCAGGTGTCAGCGGGCTGGCTCCTTCCAGAGGCTCAGAGAGAACTCTTCCCAGGCCTCTCCTGGCTCCTGTCCTCAGCGTTCAGGGCCGGGTTCCGAGCTCGGCCTCCGCCATCACGCGCTTATCCCGTGCCCACGTCCGGGGCTTCCTCTTCTTCCTGTGAGGACACAGCCATACCCGAGCGGGCCCCGTGCCCATGACCTCATCCAAGCTTGATTACATCTGCACGGCGTGTTTCCAGAAAGGCCGCCACTCACATCAGGCGTGAGCGCTCCGGCTGCCGCCCCAACGGTCCCAGCGAGGACCCGGTGCCGGTCTGTGGTGCCCTGCCAGCGCGGCCCGGGAGGGGCTGTGGCTCCCTGGGCGAGGGCTGGGTGAGGACAGGGGCGAGGTGGGGAGGGGGGCAGATACGGCGGGACTTCGGGTGGGTCTGGGGTCTCCCCGGCCAGTGGGAGCCGCTGGAGGGAAGCCGGGGTGTGCGTCGGCTGGGATGGGGTTCCCTCTGGTCACAGTACTGAGCTGGGGGCGCCCTGCGGGTCGGAGTTTGAGCGCCCTGCTCAAGGAGCCCCCCCCATGGACTCAGTCATTTCCCTGCTCCTTCCCCTGGGGCCCCGCCCTCCACACCCCTGCTCCAAGGCCCCCAACGGGGCAGGGCCAAGAGCTGGGCTTGGGGCTTGATTAGGTCATGGGGGGCTTAGGATGGGACGGGCACCCACAAGAGACCCTGGAGCACTCCCTGCCCTTCCACCATGGGGGTTACGGGCAGAAGGCCCCCCAGTCCGTGGCCTGGAAGAGCGTCCTCCCCTGAGGCCGCCACCCAGGGACCCTCACGCGGGACTCGGAGTCTCTAGAACGACATGTGATAAATCCTGCTGTTCAGACGCCGGTCCAGACAGACTGCCACGGGGTTCCCAGACTCTGAAGTCTGTGTCCCCCTTGCACTGCGTGGCCTCAAGACCCCCCGGGCCGCCGGAGAACCGGGTAAGGCCTGGAAGGAGGCAGGAGGTGGGAGACACCCCCCCCAGCCCCACCGAGCGCCGGCTTCCGGGCCCCTCCTCCCCTCAGCTACGCTCGCGTCTCCTCTGCACCCGTGTCCGCTGGCCGGCGGGGGCTCTCGGGGGAACCCAAAGTCACGCGATCACGTGCCCTTCAGCCCCTGAGTCTGAGGCAGTGACCTCTGCCTACCTGCTCACACTGGCCTACAGCCCGCTGAGGGTTGGAGTGTTCCCGTCCCCGCCGGCTGGGGTGGCATTGGGGACGACTGTAGGTATCGGGGAGACTCGCTGGGGAAGGATGGGGGGATGGGGTGGCTGGGCCTTTATAGAGGGTGGCTCACTGCAGGGGCCTTTTGGGGTCCCCAGGGTGGGGTGGGTTGCCATGGTTTTGGACAGGAAGTTTCTGGAACAGACCTCAGGAATTATACACTTGCCCCGGGCAGGCGGTTCTGATTTAACTCAGACCCCGGCAGTATTCCAGCCGGACTCTGGCCACCATGGTCAGAGGCCACACGGGGTGGTCACGTCACAGTGGAGGGATTTCAGGCTCGCCGAGTCTGGGTGACCCACATGGTGCTGGGCTCCTCTGTGGCCGAGGCAGAGCTTCCCCGGGGGGAAGGCTCGGGGGCCCAGACCCCGGCGAGGGAGCGCTGCGTCCTGGAGCTGGATGGGCATCTGGTCCCTTAGGAGTCGTGAGGCCGTGAGGCCAGGTCCCGGGAAGGAGGACGTGGGCACCTATGGCACCACAGGAGGGGGACGGGCCTCCAGCCCCCCCTGGGATGGGCCGTCCCCAGCGCAGCCCCATCAGCTGCTGGGCTTCTCCCTCCCTGAGGCCCAGGACTCCGTTGGAAGGTGTCCCACCTGGGGCCTGGAGGTGCCTGGGGACCGCGCTTGCCCTGCCCCCTTCTCCGGGAGAGTGTGGCCCCCCCAGGGCGTGGTGAGGTCCACTCCCTCCCTGCTGTCCAGGGCCTGAGTCCTGGGAGCCGGGAGCCCCCTCAGAATCTGGCCCCAGGGACTGGGTGCCTGAGGCTCAGGGCAGGAGGAGACACTGTGGTGGGCGTCTCAGGGCCGGGTCGTGAGTGGCGGGAGGGAGAGTGCAGAGCTGCCCCTCGCTGAAGCGGGTGCACGTTGGAGCCCGGTGATGATCCCGTGGTCCAAGCCCACAGCCCCTGCCTGGCTGGGCTGTCCTCAAACAAGCCACAGCGGGAGCCCCTCCTGACCCTGAGGCCCTGGGGGGGCGCCCTGGAATTACAGGCAAAGAGCCCATTGATTGCATCGTGGAGGGCTTGAGTCACGGAGGGGCCCGGAAGGGGGGTGCAGGCCACCACCGTGGGCGGAGGCGCCTGGAGAGACCAGCGGGTGCCCCAAAGGAAGAGGAGCCCTGAGGCTGGGACCCCCCACAGCCCTGGTGGGGGTCGGCCCCGGGGAGTGGCCCGGGTCGGGCTTGCTGACAAGGCACAGCGGCGTCGGGCTGGGCGGGGCCTCCCTTGTCCACCCGTCCGCACTCGCTCTGCTCCCCGATCTGCTCTGCACTCACCGCGCACCCCTGGAGCCGCCTCCCGCGACGTCACGTGACCTGCAGTCCCGCTGGCGCCCACGCGAGGGCAGCCACGTGCTCCCCGGAAAGGGGCGGGGCTGGCTAATCGGAGGAACAGGGGCCACGTGGGCCCCGCCCCGCCCCCTCCCTCCAACGCCCACCGGAGCGCGTGGACACCCGTGTCCCTGAGTGGACGCCCCTGTGGACTCCAGCCTGGGCCGAGTGGCTCAGCCGGAGTTCTGACCTTTCAGGGACCTTCTAAACATCTGTGCGAGACTGTGTGTGCGGGTGTGTGCACGTGCGGGTGTGTGCACGTGCGAAGCGGCTCGCGTGCCTGTGAACGTGTGTGTACGTGTGCACGTGCATGTGCATGCATGTAGGCGTGTGTGCGTGCGTGCCTCTGTGAGCATTGTGAAGCAGCGCCTGTGCCTATGAATGTGTGTACGTGTGCACGTGCGTGTGCAGTGCGTGTGCATGCGTGTATACGTGTGTGCGTACGTGCCTATGAACGTGTGTGTACGTGTGCACGTGCGTGTGCATGCGTGGGCACGCTTGTTGGCACGTATGTCCCTGCTTCCGTCAGTCACCCTTGAAGACGGGCAGGTGTGCTCAGGGCCACACAGGTGCTGAGCTGCGAGGGATCACGTGGAGCCCACGCCTCTTTGAGGGCTGCATTTTTAAAAACGTTTTCACACTCAATCATCAAATGTGTCCCCTGGGGCTCAAACGGGAACTACCCAGACAGGCGGGGGTCTCCTCCCGGATGATGCGTTCACTCCTTGGTTCTGAGGGAGACCCCACTTGCACACGAGGGCCTTTTTGGGCGCCTCCTGCCCAGAATTGCGGGGTCCGTGGTGTGCTGTTTGAGACCTAACTTGAGAAGAAGTGAAGACGGCGGTCTGGGTCCCCTGAGGCTGCCGCTGGGGTTTCTTGCTCCCTCCCTGTGGGGGTGAGGACCTGGCGGCCACCTGCACACAGCAGCCACTCCCACGACGCGCCTTCCCTGCCCCTGTCCGCGACTCTGTCTCCCCGTCTCCCGCCCCCCATCTATCGGGTCCCCACATGATGCAGGGCTCAGACAGCCCTCCGCTCACGCGCTGCGTTTTGTGCCCCAACCTGCTCCCACCAGGTGGACCCAGAGCACGTGGAGTGACCCGCCACCGTCAGAGGCTCCCGGGTCCTGGGGGCCAGGCTGTCCCCACCTGCCCACATCCTCTGGAGGAGAGATCAGGGGCTCCAGAGTTGCTGAGATCTGGCGGGGGGAGCATGCTGCCCCCACTCAGACCCCCGTGCTCCCCATTCCCAGATCCCCGGGGCTGAGCCCTGGTCTCCTGACTCGGCCCTCCTCTGCCCTGCAGATGCTGCGGCTGCTGTTCCTGACGCTTCTCTGCCTGGGGGGCTCTGGGTCTGTGACCCCTGTAAGTCTAGTCCACCCTGCTCCTGACCCCAGGGCTCCCAGATCCTGCCCTGGGCAAGGAGGTTGGGAATTTGGCCCAGAGCTTCAGGGACCAGAGCAGAATTTGCATGTGGATTCCCATCGCCACGTTCCCAGGGCGTCGGGGACCCCCTTCTTCATACAAGTTTCCCAAGGAGAAGTCCTCTCAGCCACCACGGCCCCTCCCCCTGTGCTGAGCCCCTCGTCCTGCCTTGGGGCCACCCCGGGACCCCCAGGCTCCACTCCGTGCTTCTCCCTGCAGAACCACTTCCCTGCCCTAGCCTGCAGGAGGTGAAGGTGAGGGTCATGGGGAGGTTGATCTGTGACCAGATCTACCGCCTCACCCTCCATCCCAAAGTCACCGAGGGGACCATCAAGGATGACATGCTGTGTGCTGGGAGCCAGAGACAGCGTCCCGGCCACCTGAGACCCCAGGCTCACCCTGTCCTCTGCCCTTGCTGGCCTGCGAGTGTGGGGCCCGACCGCAGCCTTGCCGCGGGCGCGTGGGCTGGGCAGGTGAGCGCCGTGTCCTCCGCAGGGTGACTCCGGGGGCCCCTGGTGTGCGGCTGGAACCGCACCTGGTTCCAGGTGGGGGTCGTGAGCTGGGGCGACGTCTGTGGTCCTCACGCGCTCCCCGGGGTGTACACCTGAGTGACGAGCTACGAGCCCTGGACCCACCGGCACGTCCCCCTGGGCCCCGGGGCCTAGCAGGGGCCGCCCCCCGGCTTCCTCTGCACACCTCCGGCCCCTCCCCCACGCAGTCTCCACTTTCCCCACCCGCCTCCCGTCCAAAGCCTCCTTCGGTCCTGGCCCCTTCCTGTCCTCCCTGGGAGGGACGTGGCCCTGGCGTGGCTGCCTGCCGTGTCCGGGCCTGCGTCTTCCTCTGGGGTCTCTGAGTGCTGGCCCTTCAGGCGGATGGAGCCTCGTGCGTGTGCGGGGGGTGGGGGCGGGGGAAGGCCGGCCCCCCCCCTCTGGTGGCTCCCCCCCCCCGCTCCCCCTGCCCGCCCCTCCGCATCAGGGTGCACCTAGCTCAGGGTGTGGGGCCGGGTGAGGCAGTGGCTTCCTTGGTGGCTCGTGGGGACCAGCGTCCACAAGCCGCTTGTAGTGTGGGTCAGGGGTCGGGACACGTGCATGGTGCATCGGCCGGCCGGAGGGGTGGGGTCCCTGGGGTGTCCCTGCTGGGGTTTAACCAGCAGAAGCCGCTGGAGCTGACCCTTGGGGTCCCCTTGGAGTGGAGGAATGGCGGGGCCCTCAGGGGACGCACTGGGAAGGGGCGATCAGGCCTGGTGGTGAGTGTCTGGGCTCCGATCTGAGACTCTCAGTGACCACATGTGTCACAGGTGTGAGCCACCTGGGTCTGTCCCGGCCACAGGTGCTGGGGAGCCGGGCTCAGGCGCTGACCCCCTCAATCGGTGGGGCTCACTCTGGGGCGCCCCCGTGCATGTCGGTCCCGGATGGAAGATGCCAGCCGGGGTGCCCCTCTGCGCCCGGGGCGGTGGCATCCCCACTCCCGGGGGCTTGGGGGTGTGGATCTGCAGGGGCCGCGGGCGGGTCAGCGAGGAGGGCGCCCTTCCAGCCCAACATCATCTCCGGAGGTGAAGGGGCGCGAGTCCTTGGGGAGGAGCAGTACGGGTGCTGCGGCCGCCCAGCACGCGGTCCCCGGCGCTCACTGCCACCCACAGCTCCCCCGGGGCTGCCGTGTCTCCTCTTCCCATGGGGGCCGCCCGTGTGTCCAGGGCTGGCCCAGGCTCTGAGTTCTCCTGGGAAAAGGGGGTCCTTCCCAGACCTCACTTGGCTTGGTTGGCTGTGTGTCCAGCGGCACCTGTGACATTACGCCTGGTCACTCAAAGCGTTTGGCCCTGGTGCCCCCCAGAGCCTCCTACGGGGAAGCCTAGGGACTGGNCCAGGGGAGGCTGCTGCAGACCCCACGGCGAGGAGAAGGAACGGCCACTCCCTGCCCCGACGGGGCACTGGCTTCTCTCCTGGCCCCTGGGCTGGCCGAGCCCGTGTAGCCCCTCAGTGGCTGTGATGGACGGGCAAGGGGCCGGGGCCCGGGTTGGGTGGGGCTCACGGCCGCCCCGTGTCTGATTAGCCTGTGTGAACGCTGTGTCCGGGGCGGGGCGGGAGGGCGCCCGGGTGGCCTCTGCAAGGGGACCCCGCGGCGGGTCTGCGGGTCCCTCCCCATAAAGCCTCGGGGGCATCTCGGTGCGGAGGAGCCTGTGCACACCCACCTACCTTCTCTCTGGTGAGACACCCGTGTCACGCGACTGTCCGCCACAGAACGGTGGACTGCAAGCAGGTGGACGGCCCAACGTCAGTGTTTGGGGGTGGTTGTGCCCACGCAGGGCACTTGGAAGTAGTCCCAAGCAGGCGGGTTGCTGGGGACACCCGGCGAGCCCGCCCTGCACCGCGGGGGCTCTGATCCACCCACTTCCGAGGCGGTGCCTCGAGCCCTTTCTCTCCATCCCTGGGGTCCCTCCCCGTCCTCAGGCATCGCAGGGCTGCTCGGGTCCTCGGGGAGGGAGAAGACGGACAGCCTCACCCCCACCTGCAAGCCCCCCGTCCTCAGGTGTGTCCTTTTATCCCGAGGAGTAGTGAGGACCCCGAACAGAAGCCTAGTGTGCACACAGCCCTGGTTGTTACCCGCTTTGTGTCTTCTCTGCGTTTCTCACTGTCTCCAATGACCTGACTCTGCAGCCCAGACTGGGGCAGACCCTCTGCTGGTTCTGTGTGCTGTGTTCTCACCGCCCTGTGACTGGCACGGGGCTGGGCTCAGTACGTGTTTGTTGATTGACTGAAAGACCAATCATCAGCACTGGTCCCGGTAAGGGGACACATGCAGTGTCCTCTGCCAGCTTTACCCCAGGAGGACATTGTCAGGCTTCAGGTGGGGAACAGGCGCTCAGAGGCATCAAGGGCCGCAGTGCCGGCTCAGAACCCAACTAGCGACCCAGAGGTGCTTACCTCAGTGTGGGCACCGGCCAGAGTCAGTCTGACAGAGCCACGCGGAAGGAAGCACGGTCCCACGACAGCATCCTAGGGAGTCCTGATTTGTCGTAAGGGCATCCCTCCCCGCCGTTCCTCTCCAGAAGGGTCCGTGTCTCTGCTGGCCCGTGAGCCCTGGGGTGCTTTTGGAAAATCTCATCAGAGCCTGTGAAAAGGCCCATCTGGAATTTGCACAGGGATCGCGTTCAATCTGTAGGTGTTAACGGCTCTGTGACATGCGGGGCCCAGGACCACGGCTCATGTCCCCACCAGTCCGGGCTCCGCGAAAGTACATCCGAGGAGCCCACGCGTGTTCACAGCGGCCTGTTCACAAGGGCTGAAGGCCGGGAGCAGATGGGGCGTCCAGCGACGGGTCACCGGGTCAACGCCGTGCGGTCTGAGCAGGGGACTGTGATTCAGCCTCGAGAAGGGGGGATTCTGCCCCAACACAGATGACCCCCGAGGATGTTGTCTGCATTCCTGTACCTCGGGGGGGACCCAGGACCATACAGTAGGACAAAGGTCCCTGGAGCCATCAGATCCACGGGCAGGGGAAGCAGGTGGAGGGCGAGGCGCCGGGGGCCAGAGCATCGGTTTTGCGAGATGAGAAAGTTCCGGAGGTGGATGGTGGGACGCGTGTACATTGTGAATATATTTAAAGCCACAGAACCTTGTGCTTAAAATATTTAAGATACATTTTACGTTATGTATATTGCACCACAATAAAAATATTAGAAAAATCCTAATCATCTAGTATACTTAACCATTTTAGAATTATTTTTTAAGAATTAATTAATTGATTTATAGAGAGAGCTCACATGAGCAGGGGAGGGGCAGGGAGGGAGAGAGCAAATCCCAAGCGGGCTCCACACTCGGCACAGAGCCCGACACGGGGCTCGATCCCCAGACCCGGGGACCATGACCTGAGCTGCAATCAAGGGTCGGAGGCTCAGCCGACTGAGCCCCCCAGGCGCCCCTCTTTGAGTGTGTCCTTAATTTTGACAAACTCCAACTTGCCCAAAACACTTTTCACCAAATCATGCTACGTGAGGTCTAGCATTTTCTTGCCCTTTCCCCCTCAGCTTCGGCGTCTGTCTTGTAAACCACGTGTTATCTGTGCATGTGTCTGAATATCCAGTCCACCTTCAGAATTCCATTTGTAGCCAGTAAGGTCTGTCCCTCGGGTTAATTGCAATCTATTACAGTCGCTGACAGGCTCAGACTGGTTCCTACCACATCGGTGGATGATGTTTTGTATCGTTCCACTGTCCCTGCCATTCTTCTCCCTCTCCTCCCCGTCTTCTAGAACAGACGGCCGCTGGAAGATGAGATCGCGTCGGCGCCGCACGCACCTCGTATCTCAGAGCCTCACTTTCCTGATTCCGTTGTGCTGATACCATCTAGATTGTTGACTCTGGGTTACTGTGGATACGGCTCCTCTTGGTCTTTGATACCATCTTTTTGAAAAGGATTACGGTAACCTTTATCACGGTACTTGATTTCTTTTGCTGAATATGTATCTTGCAACATTTTCCTTGGAAGAGTTTTATCTAAACTGTTGCAAAGAGCATCAAAGGCTTGAGAGGCTTCGTTGTCCTTAAAAGGCGTCTGCTCGCTTCTAAATGACTTTTCTCGCCTTTAATGACACGCAGAACGGTGAGTGCGTGCGCGTGTGTCCATGTGTGCGCACTGACCCGGTCCGGCCCCGGCTTCCTGGTCGGAGTGGGCAGGAGCACACCGCGGTGCCCACCCATCGCCCACGGCTTTCTCCAGGGCCACCTGACTCACACTGTCACACGGAAATCATCAGATGGGCCCCTGGGGTTCAAATGGGCCCTGGAACTATGCAGGCGGAAGGGTCTCCTCAGGCCCCGTTTGCGCCTCTAGGCTCTGTGTCCGGCCGCACCTGTGGCTGGTCCCCTGGGCACCTGCAGGTTCTGGGCCGAAGGCCTTTTCCGGGGTCTCCCGCCCCTTCTGGGGGCCCCTGCTGAAGGGAGCCAGGGCCGGCCCAATGAGAGTGCCCTCCCTGACCTGCCCCGGGGCTCCCCGCTGCCCCCCACACCATGCTGCCGCATGCCCTGGCCCTGCCTGTGCCCTGGCCCTGAGGTCCACAGCCAGCCTCAGCAGAGAACCAGGCAGCCGTCTCCTGCCCTGAGGTTGGGGCTGGGGGTTCTCGCCCCTTCTCCGGGGCTGTGTGGGCCTCCGTGCATCTCCCCGTCTCTGTCGCTCAGCTGTGATGCAGGATGGGCTGGGCCCGGGGCCCCGGGCCACTGCTCCATCGCCTGTGGGTGCCTTGGGGAGTGGCTGAGGCCAGCGCAGCGTGGGAGGGTCTCCGACGCAAGTTTCCCAGCAGCCGGAGGACCGGGGACGCCCCCTCATGTCCCCCCTCTCGGGTGAGCAGGGGAGACACTCTCCATGGAAGAGAAACCAAGCCGGCTGGAAGTTCGAGCCCACTGGGGCACCGTCCACGAGTCGTAGACAGAGTGGTACGATGCCCACGGGAGGGAGCTGCCAGGAATCCATCCATCCTGGTCCTGAGAGGCCGCAGCTCAGCCGCACTGCATGACGGGAGCAGAGGGTGGAGGGTGCCGGCTGCTCGGGGCAAAGCCCCCCAACCCCACCTACGGGGCAGCCTCAGCGCGGAAGTGTGTCTGTCTCCCTCCTGGAGGCTGGAGGGCCGGATCCAGACAGGGCAGGCCCCCTCCTGGGCCCCTCGCCGGGTCCCTCTGGGTCTGTCTGTGTCCTCATTGCCTCTTACAGGACCCAGAGTGGAGTGCAGCCCGTGTGGCCCCATTTTACCTGAATTGCCCGTGTAGAGACCCCGTCTCCAGGTGCAGCCACGCCCGAGGTGCTGGGGGTCAGCCCTTGAACATGTGCATGTGGGGGACACAGCTGGGGCCATACAGGGGCCTCTCCCAGCAGAAGCCACAGACCCTCTCAGACGCACACGCCTCTCCCCCCACGCCCTTCCAGAACCGTCTGTAAGCCTCAGGCTCCCCTGGAAGGTGGCCCGTGGCTGGTCCACAGGCAGCAGGCTCGCAGGGGCGGTGACTGGGGCCAGGGAAGGGCCCTGGAATGTCACGGCCGTCTTCCCCAGATTCTTCCACGGCCTTCAACTGGGCCCAGCTCGGGCCCTCTGCACCCTCCGCCCCACCCCGTGCGCCCCCGTGTGCCCTGCGCCTGGAGGCTGCGTTCAGGGACACACTGACCACATTGTCCCCTCGGCTCCTGGGATGCTGAAATAGTCTTCAGAGAAGCCTGAGTCCCCAAGGTCCCCCGGGCCCTCCGACAGCCGGCCCCCACTCCCGTGTGGCCGAGACCGTCCTGCGGCCTGGATTGGGAGCCCCTGGAGCCCCACTCCCGAGCCTGTGACCGCGAGTCCCCTGGGGCCAGGGCGCAGGTGCTGTTCCCCCAGGCCATCGGCTCCAGGCCTCCGCGGCACATGCCAGCGTCCAGGAGTGACCGGGGCCCAGAGCAGCGCGACCGAGGGCTGAGGGCTGGCAGCAAGGCTGAGGGCGGATGGCTTCAAGTTCATCTAAGCCTCAAGTCAGCGCCCTGAGGCAGCGGCCCGGTGGGGTGGGGGCGTGTCTCACTGTCTCCACACACCAGGTTCACGACCACGACCACGTTCTCACGAGGGAGCCACTCCCACAGCGCAGCCCGGGGGGGTCTCCTTGCCGCCCGCCCAGCCCGGCTGTGCCCTGGCACTAGCGGCCCCCCACGGAAGGAGAAGGCCTGTGCGGCCACAGAGCGTCCCCCGGAGGAGGGCTGGTCCGCCCCGGCCACTTCCTGTGTTACTAGGATAAATGGGGGCCGGGAGGGCCGGCCGGGGAAGGGGCCGCCGAGGAGAAAGCTGGCTCTGAGCTCTTCCCTCCAGGCCCCGGAGATGCTGTGGCTGGTGTTTCTGACCCTCCCCTTCCTGGGGGGCTCTGCGCCCGTGACCCCCGGTGAGTCCTGATCCCCTCCGATGTGCTCAGGGCTCCCAGAACTAGCCCAGGGGTCTGGGGACTGTCCCCTTGGGAAACGCTTCCCTGTGCCTTCCTGAGCCCCGGAAGGCCGTTGTCTGGGCCCCTGATGGCCCCTCACCCTGTTCGGCAGAGCCTGGCCCGGGACCAGAGCTGGTGGGCATCGTGGGCGGCTGCGACGTCCCCGCCCGGAAGTATCCGTGGCAGGTCAGCCTGAGGCTCCACCTCCTGGGGCATCGCCTGTGGTGGCACGTGTGCGGGGGCTCCCTCATCCACCCCGAGTGGGTGCTGACCGCTGCCCACTGCGTTGAGCTGTGAGTGGTGATGCCCCATCCCCGCAGCTGGGTGCAGGCAGGGTGGGGGGGGCCGTGTGCAGGGTCCTTCCCCTGGGGGTGGGCTTCCTGGGGGTCCCCACCTCCCCTGAGAAGCCCTCAGCCCTTTCTCCCCCAGGGAGGAGTTGGAGGCTCGTGCCTTCAGGGTCCAGGTCGGGCAGCTGAGACTCTATGACCACGACCAGCTGCACAAGGTGGCGGAGATCATCCGCCACCCCAACTACAACAAGAGCCTGTCTGTCTTGGGGGGCGCGGACATCGCCTTGCTGAGGCTGGAGGCCCCGGTGATGCTCTCCGAGGACGTCAGCCCGGTCTCCCTCCCGCCTGCCTCCCTACGGGTCCCCTCGAGGACGATGTGCTGGGTGACCGGCTGGGGTGACATTGGGAACAACTGTAGGTATCGGGGAGACTCGCTGGGGAAGGATGGGGGGATGGGGTGGCTGGGCCTTTATAGAGGGTGGCTCACTGCAGGGGCCTTTTGGGGTCCCCAGGGTTGGGCGGGATGCCAGGCTTTTGGACAGGAAGTTTCTGGAACAGGCCTCAGGAATTAGACACTTGCCCTGGGCAGGCGGTTCTGATTTAACTCAGACCCCTGTGGTATCCCAGCTGGACTCTGGCCACCACGGTCGGAGGCCACAAGGGTGGTCACGTCACGGGGGAGGGACTTCAGGCTCGCCGAGTCTGGGTGACCCACATGGCGCTGGGCTCCTCTGTGGCCGGGGCAGAGCTTCCCCGGGGGGGCGTGAGTCCTGCAGACTCGGGGGGCCCCCCCTGGGGCCTGTCCTCAGGCTCGGGGGCCCAGACCCCGCGAGGGAGCGCTGCGTCCTGGAGCTGGATGGGCATCTGGTCCCTTAGGAGTCGTGAGGCCGTGAGGCCAGAGCCCGGGAGGGTGGTCGTGGGCCGTACCTACGGTGGCGGGTGCGGACCAGGGTCGGGACCGGCCGGCACGCGGCGGGAGGAGTGTGTGCGCGGGCAGAAGGGAGCCCTGTTCTCACGCAGCGCCTCCTCGCAGTGCCTCTGCCTCCCCCCTACCACCTGCAGGAGGTGGAGGTCCCCGTGGTGGGGAACCGGGAATGCAGCTGGCGGTACCAGAACTCTTCGGGCAGCGGCTACGACCTCATCCACACTGACATGCTGTGCGCAGGGAGCGAGGGCCGGGGCTCCTTCAAGGTGACGCCCCCCCGCTGCCCTGGGCCCCTCCTCTGTCCCCTGCTAGCCCGGGGCCACGGGGACGGGAAGCCCGGCTGAGCCCCGTGTCCTCCGCAGGGTGACTCTGGAGGCCCCCTGGTGTGCAGCTGGAACTGCACCTGGTTCCAGGTGGGGGTCGTGAGCTGGGGTGACACCTGTGGTCATCCCGACCTCCCCGGGGTGTACACCCGAGTGACGAGCTACATGCCCTGGATCCGCCGGCACGTGCCCCTGTGCCCCATGGCCTAGAAGGGACAGACCCCAGGTCCCCTGTCTTGGCAACGCATTTCCCTGTGGGGTGGGGGGGGGGAGCAGGGGAGGCTGCCCAGGGGAGTCCAGAGTGGGAAGGAGCCCAGGAATGATGGACAACTGTTTACGGAGCCTCATTAAACGCTGTGGGAAAACCGCCCAAGGCCGCCTCTGTGCTTGACTGTGGTGTGTCTGGGGCTCAGGGGGTGCTGGCCCGCCTGCCTTTCGGGGTCCCGGGCGCTGGCATCTTTAGGCCAGGCGGGGAGGAGAGGGGTGGCTCCCGGGGGACCCCGAGTGAATGTCAGGGGGATGGCGCAATGCAAGGCTCTGGATCCGGTGGGAGCCCGTGGGGGGCCCTCCCCCTGCCCTCTGCCCCTGGGGGGGTCCTTCCCCTCCCCTCTACCCCTGGGGGGTCCTTCCCCTGCCCTCTGCCCCTGGGGGGTCCTTCCCCTGCCCTCTGCCCCTGGGGGGTCCTTCCCCTGCCCTCTGCCCCTTCCGGACACCCTGATCTCCTGGACTGTGTCAGGCCCCTTCTACAGACCATTTCCCTCCTTTCTGGCACCAGGTTCTTTTCTGGATTTTAAATGTCCCATCTGACAAATCAAAATGTCTCTGGTTCATTCTGATAACGTGTCCTGTAAGCCCGGGTCCCCTCAGGGGCTCCCTGTGGGGAAGATGTCCGTCCCCCAGGTTGCCCTGCAAGGACACTTCACCAGGAGAATGGGGGTCCCCTTCGGCGCCTCTGGATCTCCCGGCTGGATGGACTTCCCCTTGCCCCACGCGCCTGTCCGCGAGTCCCGAACGCCCAGCCCCGCAGCGTGGAGGCCCCGCATCGGGGACGCCCCGGCCGCTCCTGTCCTCCCGGGCCCGCTCCGCTCCCGGAGCCGCAGCTCTGCCCTCCACCGCCCCCCGGCCAGCCCCCAGCCACCTTAAAAGAGAAACAACATACTAAATAAACACGGAACTGAAAAATTTTAAAGAGCTCAGAGCTTCCGTTTTACTGATTAATTCGTATCTGACAAACCGGGAAACAAGTGTCTGGAGAAGCCACAGGACATCTGTGTCCACAGACCAGTCAGGGCCTCCTGGGCACCCTCCCTGCACTGGGGACGCGGGTGTCCTCCAGGGGACAGCCGCCGGTCGGCTGTAGGACCGCGCAGGGAGCAGCCCCACAAGGGGGCCTAGTGCCAGCCCCCCCAGAGGGCGGGGACCCTTCACAGGGTCCCGGCGGGCTGTTGTCCCGTCTCCGCAAAGTGGGTGCGGCCACGTGACCTGGGGACGCCATGGCAGGGACCCAGCTGAGTGGCGGCGGGGAGGCGGAGGGCAGACAAGGGCAGGTCGGCTGTGGTGATGGGGGGTGGGGGGTGGGGACACCCACGGGCCGCATCCTGCCCCCTCATCCCAGGTGTCAGTACCCGCAGGGACCCACCCGGGCTTCCCGGGTCACGGCACCGTCACCCCCGAAACCACCGCCGGGCCCAGCCCTGAGCCTGGAGAGCCGTCCCCTGTGCCGGCCCAGGCGGCGTCCTGTCCCGGGAAGAGGGAGGAGGCCTCCCGGCAGGCCGTGCTGGGTCCCCACGAGGTCACCGGCTGGGGTCAGGTTGCCAGAGCTCCCGTGAGCTGCCCGGGGAGCTGGGGGTCCGGGGGGTCCGGGGGGGGGGAGGTGTGGACCCAGGCCGGGGCCTGGAGAACAAGGCCCCCCCTTACTCTTGGGGTCTGTGGTCTGACTGCACTCCCAGGATGGGCCTCACCTGACCCCGGGCCCTCCTGTCGCCCCAGGACGCCCTTTCACCCCTGGGGGGGGCTTGGCCCCTGAACCTGGCCCTGGGCCAGCGACAGGGGATTCTGGGCAAATGCTGGCATTCGGACCACTGC
>NW_027529647.1:3464602-3475959 GCF_008692635.1 Crocuta crocuta
GCGGGGGGGGGGGGGCTGCCCTCAGACTCCCGGCTCCCGCCCCACCCGCTTCCTGGGCCTGCAGGATAAAGGGGCTCAGAGGCCCCAGGGGCAGAAGGCAGAGCACCAGGAAGGGTGAGGTCACAGCCCAGACCCCTGCTCTCTCCGTCCCGGATGGGGGGCTCCTGACTCCAGGCCTCCCTTCTCCCCCCGCAGAGGCTGTGGCTGCTCTTCCTGACCCTCCCCTGCCTGGGGGGCTCTGTGCCCGTGACCCCCGGTGAGTGCTAGCCCGTGCAGCGCTCCTGGGGTCCCAAAACCCATTGGGGACCTCAGGCCTGCCCTGACCTGGGGTGGGACAAGGGGGCTACCTCCATATGCCGATGGGGTGGGAGGCCGTGCTGGCTCCCCTCTGGGCCTCCCCAGATCCCGGCCTGGGGACTGAGGGTGTCACCGGGGTGCGTGAGGTCCCTGCCGGGAAGTGGCCATGGCAGGTCAGCCTGAGGGTCTTCAACGAGGAGCGTGACGAGTGGCAGCGTGAGTGCGGGGCTCCCTCGCCCACCCCCATGGGTGCTGACCGCGGCCCACTGCCGGGGGCTGCGAGTGACTCCCTGGCCGCCCCCCTGGCAGGGGAGGGGGTGGGAGGGGAGCGCGCAGAGGCGCAGGATGATGGGAGGGGACGGCGTCCTGGGCCAGGAGCCCCCGGGTCCACGCGGCTCTGAGCCCCTGGAAGCGGTTCTGCCGCGGGGTGGGGGGACCGGGTGCCCGTGCCCACCCGGCCTCCTCTCTCCCAGGGACGTGCTGGAGCCACAGAAATACAGGCTCCAGGTCGGGCAGCTGAGACTCTGTGACCACGACCAGCTGCACAAGGTGGCCGAGATCACCCGCCACCCCAAGTTCAACGGGAGCCTGTGTGGCCGGGGGGCCGGGCCTCGCCGTGCTGCGGCCGGAGGCCCCGGGGCTGCTCTCCAAGCACGTGGGTCCTGCCAGCTTTGCTCCCGACTCGCTGGTGCTCAGCCCCGGAACCTAGTGCTGGGGGGCCGGCTGGGGCACCTTTGGGTCCCACGGTAAGATTGGGGGACCTGGACGAGGGTCAAGGGAGAGGACGTGGGGCGCTGGGGGGACCGCACGGCCCACGGCCTCAGTTGTGGGGGGGGCGTGCCCGTCACAGGTGAGCCGGCCCGACTGCTGGCCGCCCACCCCGGCCCGGCCTCGGGAGGCCTCTTAGAAGGTTCTGTTGAGACTCGGACAGCAGCCCAGGAGCGCGGGGTCACTTCTGCTTGCGGCTGGGAAGCCGGTGGCTCGGGACTCGTTCTCCGGGGGGACTGTGCTTTCCGGGGAGGACAGGTCCCCTCACTGCCCCTCCCTGCTCGTTTACTCAGGCTGTTTGCCCACCGGGGATTACGATGGGGAAACTGAGGCCGGGGCGATGGCGGCCCCGCGCTCAGATCACGGGTGGCCGTGGCAGGGGCTCCCCCCCGGCCTGGCCCCTGGACCAGAGCTGGTGTCACTGGCTGGGGGGGCCTGTAGGGTGAGAGCGAANCGTGTGGCTCCGGACACCAAATATCCCTCAAAGCCCCTTCCGGCCCTTTCTGGGGTCCTTTCTGGGGCCCCCAGGCCTGGTGTGGCATCTCGGCCTCTCGGTCGTTAGTAAAGTCTTTAAAAACCCCACCGCGTGACCGTCCGTCACGACAGGGACCCTCGTGCGGCCTGCCTGTGTCTGCGCGGCCTTTCTCCGGCATATCCAAGCCTGGCCTCTGGTTTCATAGGGGGGCTTTCGGAGACACTGCCCTGAACCGGCCGCGACTCCCATCCTTTTCCCATCAAAGCAAGGGCGGGCCTGTGAGAGTCTGAGGGGCGCGGCCCGGGCGGGGGTCCCCAGGCTCCCGAGCCCCTGGACGCTCCCGCAGCCCCTCCCGCAGCCCCGCCAGCCCCGGGCCGCCCCCTGCAGGAGGCGGAGGTCCCCATCGTGGGGAACCAGGTCTGCGAGAAGATCTGCAGCCAGGGCTCCCCTGCTGGAGGCCGCGGCGGGGTCATGGAGGAGGACGTGCTGTGTGCAGGGCGGAGAGGGAGGGGCTCCCGCCAGGTGAGACCCAGGCCCCGCCCCTGCCTTCCCCTTCAGGGCTCAGGGGCATTGCCCTGGGGCCACCGAGCGCCCTGCGGCCGATTGACCTGTGAGCACCCCTTGCAGGGTGACGCCGGGGCCCCCTGGTCTGTCACTGGCTGGACATGTGGATCCAAGTGGGAGTGCTGAGCTGGGGCGTGGCCTCTGGGCACTCCGACTCTCCTGCCGTCTACACCCGGGTGATGACCTACTCGTCCTGGATCGACCAGCATGTTCCCCTGTGGCCTTCACGGGCCTGTGTGGGCCGAGGAGCCAGCCACCCCTGCCACCGCCTCTGCTCGGCACCCCCGGCTCCTGCGTGGCCTGGCCCCTCAGTGCCCTGTCCGTCTCTGACTTGGGGGCCCCAGAGGCAGAGGAGGGGCTGGGAAGCTGGCGTCGTGGGCAGGCTGGGTAAGAAGTGCGGGGCCTGTGCCGCCGCCCCCCGCTGCTGTCCTAGTAACCCGTGTGCAAAGCCGCCTCCAGGATGTCTGCGTGTCCTTGACCGCCGTGGGGGGTACTTCCTGGTGGAGGTTCCAAGGCTCTGGAGGCTTCGGGGACAGCCTGGACCAGTTGCATCCGCTGGCAGGGCGCGCGGCTGAGCCGGGGAGGTCCTGCGGTCACTGCCTTGACCTGGGTGGGATCTGTTTCCAGGAGGCTGCATTCTAGACTCTTCCAGCAGCTCGGCCGCCCTCCCCAGCCTTCCCCCTCAGTCCCCAAGGATGAGACCAGTGTCCCCTCCCAGCACCCCTCCCACTGCACCATCGAACGCAGCCTCTCCCGGGGGCCAGACACCACGAAAAGTGAGAGGTGATCCTGCGCCGGCATCTGTCCTTCCTGCGACAGCGCGGGTTCACTCCAGCTGCCCTAGGACAGCCTGGGCCACTGTCTGCCGCCGTGGGGCCCGGGGAGCCCGCCGGCCACGTGGGGCCGTGGACACGTCACTAAGAGTGAATTACGTGAAAACTCATGTCCTCAGTCTCACAAGCAACATGCACCAGACAGTCGGCACAGAGACACGGTCCCTTGTTCTGGAAAGTTCCACTGGGCAGTACTGTTTGAATTTTAGAAAGTTAACCATAGCCAATAGGGTCCAGAGGCGGAGGTGGGGCCTCTCTGGCTGGGTCCCTGCCCAGCTCCTGAGAACACAGGCCCAGTGTCTGCTCTGTCCTTCCAACACCTGCCTCCTCACCTCCTCCACCTCACAGGGTCCTCAGTCCCTTCCACCCGTGGATGCTGCTCCTTTCTCCCTTACACTAAGAAGAAGAGACATGGAAACTTCCCTGAACAAGTGTGCGGTTAGGAACAGAGGAGTCTGGGACCAAGTCTCAGTTCTGTTTCATTAAACTGTTACCAACGCAAGATAGAAGTGACCATTGATTTCTTGGGTGTGAGTATGGCTGGGGGGTGGCCCAGTGACCCTGGGACTTCCCGATGGGGGTCCATTTGCTCTGAGAGTTGGGTTGGAGAAATTGTTGCTCCAGGCCAGGCACTGAATGGTGGTGGTGGTGGTGGGGGAGAAGGATGGATGGATTGGCAAGAGGGAGGGAAGATATTCCACTCTTGGGGCCCCTGGTCTCAGCCCACCCTTTGCTATAGGGCCACCCGCATCTCAAAATTCCAACCATCTATCATCCGTCCACCTACCCACTCACCCATCCATCATCCATCCATCCATCATCCATCCATCCACACTCACTCATCTGTCCATCTTGGAACGCTACGTGGCAGATCCTACATGACACCTGCCTTCCTCAGTCTTCCAGTCTGCCAGGAGACCAGCTTTTAAACAAATAATGAGCACAGGGTGCTGCATATAAGTGACACCCCAGAGGCAGACGTGGTGGCTGCGCTAAGGAGGACCTGAGCAGGCCTTGCGCAGGTGTTAGGGAAGTGCTCCAAGGACGAGGCGCTTGACTGGCTCTCCCAGGACAGGAAGGGTGTCCTTTGGTGGACACGGTACGGAGGCTCCCTGCGGGCAAGCGCAGGAGGCCAGGAGCCGGTCCAGCTTCCCGGCCCGTGTGCACGTGGGTGCCTGGCAGGGGCGGCACCTGCGGGGCGGGCACATGGGTGGAGGGGACACAGGTGCCTAACAAGAAATGCCGTAAACGTCAGTGGAGCCGGTTTGTGGATGCCTTTCAACCCAAACGCCAGCTCAGAGTCACCTCAAGGGCTTGGTCAGGGGCGGGTGGCTACGTCTCCCCGGTCCCCAGCCTGACTTGTGAGGATGCTCCTGAGTGTGGCCTCTCTCAGGCTGCCGGCCGGGGGGCCAGGGGGGCATCGGGCAGCCTGCTCCTTCCTCTCGCAGCCATCCCAAGGGGCCCCCTGAACACCCCCGAAGGGCTGGTTTACACCACTTGCTGGGAAGGAAAGACACGTGGAGAAGGTTGGGCATGGAGGGCCCTTCTCGATGCCCCCACGAGTGAGGCGGAGAGGACCCCATTCCTCCCTAGAGTCTCCCCCGCCCCCCAACAGGACATCTGTGTCACAAGCAGGGTGAGAGCCGGAGGGGCCCACGTGTCCCCGACAGGAGAGGGGACACAGAGGGAGGGGGCCAGGGGTTCTGGGGACAGGATGGAGCCCGGGGCCGCGCCGAGCTCCCGGTAAGAGGAAGGTGAGGGCAGGATGCTGGGGTTCCGCGGCGCAGGCTGGGCAAACGGCACCCCCGTCCGTGGTCTAACAGGCCCTTTGGCAGCGTTGCCGTAAAATCTGGACCCAGCGGGCGGGGGAGGAGAGGAGGTGGGGCGGGGGGTGCCGTGGCGGCAGCACTGAGTGAGCGTCCGGCAGGTCCCCACGCGGGGCCCAAGGTCCTGGGGCCGGGACAGGGGCGTCTCCTGGAGGCCTTCGTCCGAGTCACAGCTACCCGCTGGCTGTCTCCTGGCCCTTCCCAGCCTGGGGACATATGTGGCCACACCGACCACGCGTCTCCCGTCTTGTCACAGCCTCCTGTCTGCTCACAGGGACATGGGTGGCTGAGACCTGCCCCTCTGCCCTGGGCTTCGACGCGCCAGCCTGCGGCCCCGGGCCCGTCGGGGGCCATCCCTGCCCCCAGCCCCGCTGCCTGTGGGCCCCTCCGTCGGCGCCCTCCTGCCTGCTGAGTCCCCTGCCCGTCCCTCCTCCCTGGGCCCCGGGCGCCTCTGCCAGGCTTGCAGCCGTGCCTGCCCAGCGCCTGTGCTCGCCAGCGCCGGCCCTCGGGCTCCCCGGGCTTCCTGCGAAACGGGCCGCACCCCAGCCGCCTGTCCGGGGGCCCCCAGGGTCCTGGGCCGTTTCCGGAGAAGGACCCTCAGGCGCCTCCCCCTGGCTTCAGGCCAGGGCTGGGCAAGGAGGCTGGAAGCCCCACCGTCCGTGCGCAGATGGCGGCCTCGGGCCCCGTTTCAGTCCCAGGCTGGCGTCCCTGCCCCGGCGCCTCCCAGGACGGCCCTCGCCCGTCCCTGCGGTGCTGGGCTGGAAGGGCCAGGCCTCTGCAGCAGGAAGGGGCATAGCGTCCTCTCAGCGGCTATAGCGAACAGCACGAGGCCGCAGCTCCGTGCCGCGCAGCAAGCTGCCCGTCGCCAGATGCCCGGCAGTCTGGCTTTCCTGGGGAGGCCCCCGGGCCGGGACCTCAGCGCCTCCGTCAGCGCCCCCTGGGCATGGAGGTGGCGTCTGCCCTCTGAGCCCTTTCTCGGTCGCCGAGTATTAGAAAACAGGGACGGGCTGCGTTGCTCTTTTAGACGTGTTTATCCTCCCGTCAAGAGGCGGCTCAGACCCTCCTACCTGCGGAGATTTAAAAGACACTCCAGAGAACCCTCGGGTCAGAGAAGCGTCCTAAGGGAGAGTATGAGCCACTGAGGACCGACCACGGGAAGATGGCACCTGCCGATTCTGCGGGGATAGATGGGGAAAGCGTCCGCAGGCGGATAACCGGGCCGCCCAGCAAGCGACGTCCCCGCGAGGGGGTGAGACAGCCGAGAGCAGAGGAGGCCCTAAGAAAGCGTAAAGGACAGAATAAAAAGACAAGGTAACCGAAAGAGTACAGTAAAGGGTGATTCAGAGTAAGTGAAAGAGGGGCGCCTGGGGGGCTCCGTTGGTTAAGCGTCTGACTTCAGCTCAGGGTCATGATCTCACGGTTCATGGGTTCAAGCCCCGCACCGGGCTCCGTGCTGACATCCTGGAGCCTGCTTGGGATTCTCTCTCTCCTCTCTCTCTGCCCCTCCCCTGCTCTCAAAAATAAATAAAAACTTTAAAAAGAAATAGAGAGCTTGAACAGGTGCGTAATCACTGAAGAATTTCATGTGGGCCGTTGAAAACCGACTCAGACGTAAAGCACAAATTAAAACACCAGCCTTGTGTGGTTTCTCGGGAGATTCACACTAAATCTCGCAGGGCCACACAGTTCCCACGGGGCACGCCCTTCCAGGGAATAGAAGATGCAGGAAAGATCCGTAACGAGTTTTGTAAGATGACTATAACCTGGAGTACACACAGAATAAAGGAGATTTCCAGGCCAAGTTCAGTTACGAACATTGATTAAAAATCCAATATAAAACCTCATAATCTGATGCCCACAGTGTATTTTAAAAATTGCAATAAAACCGACGAGCGCCTCAACCAGGATGGCTTAACACCTGAAAAATCTACCACACTTTACCACACGAACCGAGTGGAGACAGACGAGCCACCTCGTAATCTACAGATAAGCAAAACGCATGGGATTCTCTTGGTTGAGAAATTCAACCACCGGTTGTGATAAAACTCTTACCAAACTTGGGCCCAGGGGGACTTGGTCCATTCGATAACAGGGAACCTCGCCAGCGGTCGTGACCATTGCTGTCGTGGCTCGGGCTCCTTGGGAGCCTCCCGGGTGCCTCTGAAACCGGCCCCCACGTGCGGAGGGCAGGGGAGACGGAAGAAAGAGGCCACTCCAGCTGGGGGCAGGGTTCGTAAGCAACAGGCCTTACCTACAGGACTCGTTCCGGGCCGCGGCCCCGCACCTGCACCCGCCGCCTGAGCTTAAAGGTTGATGTGGGGAGAGGCCCTACCTGGGCCCAGCTGTGCACCCTGGGCAGGTGTTGAAAGCGTCACGTCACTGCCTCAGGGCTGTGTCCCCGGAGCAGCCCCCCCTGGGAGTGACGAGGCAAGTGGAGCCCACATCCCAAGGCCGGGGGAGGGGGTGAGGTGCCTCCCGCTGCCCAGATCCAGCTCACGGGTCAACGGGTGGTCACGTCATGTCCCCAGCAGCAGCCCGCGTGCACAGCCATCAGGCACCTGTTTCCCTCCCCACCATGGTGACCTCAGCTCTGCCTCTCCCTGCACGGATTTGCACGTTCGCACACGGAACCACATGCTCTGCGGCCTCCTGAGAGGCTGAGTTCGCTGAGCCCCGGGCTCGCGATGAACACCCCCCCTTACACAGCTCCTCGTGGAGATGCTTTCTGTGGCCCCGGCCTCTGTGGTTCCGGGGGGCTCGCTGTGGGTCCCCGCCGCCCGCCTGGCGGTCTCTGCCCCTCTGTGCCCTGGCGTTGGGCCCGGGAGCACGGAGTGAGACAGGCGGTGGCCACCCCTCACGGGCACCAGGAGGACACGCACGCACAGCCGCCGTCGCTTAACTCGAGCTCCCTCCCGGCAAGAGACGTGGGGGCGCCTCACCTCGCCTGCAGCCCCCTGCCTCCCGGCAAGTTCCGGGGTCCCTTCCGGCTGGAAACTCATTTCCGGCGGGGAGCGCACCTGCCGGCCACGGACGCCTTATTTGAACACAACAATGACGGGTGCTGACATCGGATGCCGCGCCTGTGCTACTTTCCGGGCTGCAGGTCTGCGTGCTCACAGCGCAGGTGACCCTCTGGGGGTCTGGGGCCGGGAGTGGGACTGCAGGAAGGCTCCCTCCTGGGCGTCCGGGGCTCACAGCCGTCCCCCTCCACCCCTGTCTCCACCTGGCCGGCTCCCGTCCTGTGCCCCCCTGTCCCAACCCCCCACCTCCTTTGTCTTTTACGACTGCCCGTCACAGGATGTAGGGTCCACCCTACATCCAACACGATCTCATCTCAAGATCCTCAAATCAATTACATCTGCAAAGACTCAGTTTCCAGTAAGGTCACGTTCCCAGGTTCCCAGGGGTCGGATGTGGACACTGTTCAGCCACCGTCCTGCTATGTGGCCCCAGGGTGGTTTATCATTCTCCTTCAGTCATATGACCTCTGGGAGCCCTTCCAGCCAGGACACTGAGCTGGCCGACTTCCCCAGCCTTGTCCGGTGGAAACGCCCAATGTCACATCCAAATCCAGGTAGGCGCGGAGTGAAGATAAAAGAGGGATCAGGCTCCTCCCATCCCACGAAGACCAATATCACAGCCTCTGCACAGGACCAGCTCAGACCACCTCATCCCAGAACTCACCTGTGCCCCGGGCGCCTCCTGCCGTCCCAGGTGCCCAGGTGTCCAGGTGCCCAGGTGCCCAGGTGTCCAGGTGTCCAGGTGCCCAGGTGTCCAGATGTCCAGGTGCCCAGGTGTCCAGGTGCCCAGGTGTCCAGGTGTCCCAGGCATCCAGGTGCCAGCGGGTGAACAGGCCGGGCACCGAGCTGCTGTGACGGCGGTCAGGCCACTGCTTATGCGCCCGCCGAGGAGAGCCGAGCGCCAGGCCCCCTCCTGGACCTGCGGGACCAGCCACTGGCACGGCCCAGCCTGGGCACGGGACCTGATGGCTGACGGGGCTGCCCGGCACGTCGGGAGTGGGGGCTCCCTGGCCTCCGCGCTGGAAGAGCCCCGTAGTCTGCACCTGAACGTGTCTGCACTCACGCGGCCGCCCCGGCCGAGACAGGCCGGCCTGGCCAGGTGCCCAGTTGGCCTTCCCCGGAGCAACCTCGGGCCCAGACGGGGGGTGCACGACACCAGAGGTGGGGCCGGGGCCCTGATCACCACTCCGGTCACAGCAGGGGCTTGGCACCGTGCCATTCCGGGCGGGGGGGTGTCTGACCAGACCCCACCCACTTCCTTCAAAAGAAAGATAAAGGGACTCCCAGGAAGGGCCGGGAGGAGGGCTGTGGTCCATCCATCCATGGTGAGGACACCGGAGGCTGGCTTTCCAGACCCTGGGGTCTTGCCCGGTTCCCCTCACCCTCTTCTCTCTCCCCTGCAGATGCTGTGGCTGCTGTTGCTGACCCTCCCCTGCCTGGGGGCATCTGTGCCCAAACTCCCAGGTGAGTCTTAGCAGTGCAGTCCCAGCCCCGCCCCCGGTGGCCGACCCCCTGACCTATGTGAGGACGGCCCAGAGAGCACCTGGGGTGCTCCCCTGACCCTCGCACCCTGTTCCCCCAGCACCTGCCCCCGAGAGGGAGTTGGTGGGCATCGTGGGGGGCCACAGCGCCCCCAGGGCAAGTGGCTGTGGCAGGTGAGCCTGAGGGTCTACGTTTATCACTGGGCCTCCTGGGTGCACATCTGCGGGGGCTCCCTCATCCACCCCCAGTGGGTGCTGACCGCCACCCACTGCATCTCCCGGTGAGTCACGCTGTGGACCCTCCCACCCCACTGGGTGAAGGGGCGGGGAGGCGGCAGAAGCAGAGACTGGGGCTCCCCGGGGTATGGACTCGGGGGCAGGGAACGGCCCTGACCGAGCGGGGACTGGGGTCCTCCTCCTCCAGGAAAGACACCGACCCGTCGGCCTACCAGATCCACGCTGGGAACGTGTTCCTGTACAGGGGTGAGGCGCTGGTCAACGCGAGCCGCGTCGTCGTCCACCCCGACTCCATCTCTGCCTTCCTGGGATTTGACCTGGCGCTGCTGAAGCTGGCCAGCCCCCTGAGGAAGCCGGCCACCCTGCCCCTGCAGCCCCTGGAGTTCAGGCCGGAGGGCGAGTGCTGGCTGTCGGGCTGGGGCAGGGGCTTCTACTTTGGTGAGAATGCTTGGAGTGGGGGCTGGAGGGGAGCAGACAAATTCCAGACCCTTCCTGCCGTCTGGGTCTGGGTCAGGCCGCGGTGGATGGTTCAGGAGTCAGGAATACACGGGGAAGAAGGGAGCCCCCTTCACAGCCACCCATTTCCCAGGGCAGGCGGGCATGTGGCCGCGTGGTTTTGTGTGAAGGAACCGGACCCGACAGTCAGCCCGGTGCCTGGACCCAAACCTGCGCCTCTCAGCCCTCTCTCGAGGTTTGGGTCGGCAACAGAGGACCTGGGTGCCTGGCGCATCAGTGTCCTGGGGCCACAGCAAAGACCACCAACAGGGTGACTTAAAACGACAGAAAGGAGTTCTCCCACAGTCTGGGGGCCAGAGTCCGAAACTCTGTTGGCACGGATGGATCCTTCCAGAAGCCTCAGCAGGGGAGCCCTCCTTGCCTCCGCCCACTTCCAGTTTATCCTCAGCTGCGGCCACTTCCCTCTGGTCTCGTCCCCTGCCTCCTCTGAGTCTCAGGTCCCCCTGCCTGTCCTTGCGTGGGGACGCCAGCCGTTGGACTTGGGGCCCACCCTGCATCCAGTCTGACGCCATCCTAACGTGATTGTGTCTGCAAAGACTATTTCCACATGAGGTCATATTCTGAAGGTCGGGGTGAGCATGAATTTTTTGGGGGACACTCTTCAACCCACTGTGTGTTTATGGAATCTGAGCCCATTCGTTACGGCAGGAGGAGCCCGCAGAGGTGGCCTGGGCTCACTCGCCCCGAGGACCCACGGGCAGCAGGCGAGGGCTGGCCGGGACAGGTGACGGGGCCCTGGGCACGCAGTCTGGGCTCCTCCCTGAGCGCCCAGCACCGGTGATGTGGGCGGTGACAGCGTCAAGTGGTCTATGGCACAGGGTGGGGGGGACAGGCCCCTCCTCCTCCTGACCCTCCATTCCGTCCCAGACCCGCTGCACCCCCACCCCCCACCGCCTGCAGCACGTGCAAATCCCCCTGGAAGAGGAGGGGGCCTGCGAGCAGAGTTACAGAAGGTTCCTGCACACCAGAGCCAACAGGCGGGCCATCCCGGGGGACGTGCTGTGTGCCGGGACCCTGGGCCGCGGCCCCTGCATGGTGAGGCGCCCGGCCGGCCCAGCGCAGCTCTCCACCTGACCTCGCCCCAGCCGCCTGTGACCTGTGACCGCCCCCTCTCCCCACAGCGGGATTCCGGGGGCCCCCTGGTGTGCAAGAAGAAAGGGACCTGGGTCCAGGTGGGCGTGGTCAGCTGGGGCACCGGCTGCTCCATGTTCGAGCTGCCTGCTGTCTTAACAAACATCCAGAGCCACGTGGACTGGATCCGGCAGCAGCTGCGGAGGCGCCGGTGATCCCAGCCTCGGCCAGGCTGCAGGGCAGTGGGGGACGGTGCCTCCCCTGCCACA
>NW_027529647.1:3475966-3481028 GCF_008692635.1 Crocuta crocuta
CCGGCCCCTGTCCTGCCCCTCCCGCCGCGCCACCCTTCCCGCCATGGGGACGTGCAGGGCGGAGGTCCCCATGGGCTGGGGTGCTTGTCTCATTAAACTGTCTTGGTAAAGAGGCTGGTGGTCCGAGCTGCCTTTGAGGCGGGTGCAGCTGCAGAGCGGGCCGGCCGGCCTCTCTTGCTTGGGATCCCAGAGTGCTGGGGAGGGGGCTCGGGCAGGTGGAGGCTGGGGTCGGACGCTCCCCGTAATCCCGGGCCGCCATCGCCTACCCCGTCCAGGCTGTAGCGCACTCGGTCACTAAAGGAGGCTGTTTGCAAGTTTGCAGGCAGCAGACTCACCCTTGGGATTTCATTCACTCATCGAACGGATGTCGGTGGGCGCAGGGCAGTCGGCTCTGCCTTCCTCCATCCCGGGGTCTGGAGGGGAGGTAGATGTGCAGTAAGGGTTTGAAATGCAGCAAGGATGGCCATGTGGCCCCATAAACGCGTCCGGTGGTGACGGACTTGGGGACACAATAGCGTGCGAGGGGGGCGGGACCAGAGCGGAGATGCTCGCGCTCGCCAAGGGTGAAACAGTGGCGAGAAAAAGAGCAGACTTGTAACGAGCTCGGTCCAAGGCAGGAGACGGGGGTGGGGGGGGCGGGGGGGGAAGGAGGAGCTTGTTCAGAGCCACAAATACATGAAGTAAGACTGTGGGAGGGACCTGCAAGCCACTANAGAAAGTGGCTTAAGGAAAAAAGCCCCCCCCCCGTGTCTCCCCAGCCTGGGTCTGCCTTCGTCCCTGGGAACCCGGTTTAAAACACAAAGTAAGACACAGAGAAAACGATTCTCTGCGTCCAGCGAGTCTCCAAATGCTTGCAACCAGCCAGGGGGTGAGCCTGCTGGGTTCCCGACGGTGTGCGGGCGTGGCCGCCTCCCTCCTGCCCGCCACACCGTGGAAAGCGTCACGTTTAGGAAGACGACACTCACAGCGGCCACGGTCCCGAAGGGCAACGGGGAGAAGTGTAGTGGGGGTGGGGGAGGTCTTCACATGAGGAGTTAGAGTGTGTAACGCAGGTCGTAAGAGGCGGCCCGGTAATGAGAGGGAACGTCGGACGTGCAGGGATGAGGAAAACCCTCAGGGACCGGCGAGAACCCCCCCAATTCTCCCCCGTGTCATCAGGGGTTCCACGGAGGTCAAGAGCTGGACCTGAGGCCTGGAGAGGGCACATGGCCATGACCCAGACATGTGAAGAGGAAGACCTGGAGGGGCCGTTAAAAAGCTGAAATAACGGGAACAGGGGTGGACACAGGGAACGGGCACGCGCCTGACCCGGCACCCGGGGGGTTGTGCGTCCGTGGGAGGCGGCCCCACGGCTGGAGGCCACGGGACCTCGAACGTGTGCTGCTGCCGGGGTGCGTGCCCCCCCCCCTTNAGCCGGCCCCCCTGCCCCCCAGAGGTCCATGGCCATGTGCAGCCACCTCCGGACACCAAGCGCTGCCAGGGGCCAGGGGGGAGCTCCACCCCGGCCCCGCCTGCGCTCTGGCTCACGCGGGTTACTGAGTACACACGCTGTACAAACTCAGCCAGTGCAGCCAACTTTGAGCACAAGGTATCTACAGACAGGCTTTGTCTTTTTTCTCTTTTAATTACCAAGTATTGCTTTAAATCCCAGATCGAACCCTCACTCCACCTCATCAGCTGGTTAAGCCTCAGTGTCTTGGGCTGGGAAATGGGGACAGGAGCTGTGTCTTTGCTGTGGTTCAGTGAATTGGTGGATGGGAGGAGTCTGAATGGATGCAAGACCTGGACAAGTCAGATAATGGGTGGCTGGCTGGAGGGGGGATGGGTGGGTGGAGGGAGGNGTTGGACTCAGCCCCCCCGACTGAGTGTGTTTGTTGATAATTAACTGGGACAAAACCCATCATTCTTCTCCCAGCAAATAACTGGAAACCACTGTAAATGTCTGTCCATGGAGAACTGATTAAGTAAGTTACCCTAGATCCACACAATCGAATACAGCGTGTCGTTAGAAGTGATGCCCGTGAGCAGATGGCTGGGGGTCACGGGCATCGTGGCGTGGCCCTTCCTGCCAACACGGCCCTGTGTGTGGGAGTGACCGTGGGGAGGCCACAGTGGCTACTGCCAGCAGGGGATTATCGAGAATTTCTTTTTTTTTTTAAATATTTTTATTTATTTCTAGGGGAGAGAGAGAGAGAGACAGCGTGAGCAGGGGAGGGTCAGAGAGAGAGGGAGTCACAGACTCTGAAACAGGCTCCAGGCTCCGAGCTGGCAGTCAGCACAGAGCCCGACGCGGGGCTCGAACCCACGAACCACGAGATCATGACCTAAGTGAAACTTGGACGCTTAACCGACTAAGCCACCCAGGCGCCCCAAGAATTTCTATTTTCTAATTCCTTTTTGTGGTCTGAGTCTTTTACATTGTTTTCATAATTAAAAAAAAAAAGGTACTCCGGTTGGAGGAAAATGAAGTTTCCTTGCTCACCAGCAGCCTGGCTCGCCGGCAGGGCCTGGAAGACATGGGGTGCTGAGGGCCCCCCTCCCCTGCCCCCCAGCTTCCCTCTGGGACACCGGAGCCTTCTGCCCAACGAAGGGCTTTTGCAACTGGCCTGGGCAGCCACATCCTTGACCTATAACAGTAACCCTGAACCGGGCATCTCGGCCACAGTCCTGGACTTGACTCTCCGGCCTCATCCTGACCTTTACGTGGCCCCCCGGCCGCTCAGCCCCCAGCCCTCCTCCGATCCTATCGGTGGGGGTCGGGTCCTGACCCTGTCAGCGCAGCCAGGGGGCCTGCCCCACGCCGGCTGCTTCGCAGCTGAAGCCAAGACGGCCTGGAGTGAGGGGCTGGGGCCGCTGTCCTCGAGATACGGGGCCCGGTCCTCGTGACCGGCTCAGAAAGCCGCACGCTTGAGCTCACTGGCGCCCCTGGGTCCCTCCTCGTGCTGAGGTGGCTGTCCCCGGGGCGGGCACCGGGCCGGTGCGGGAGGGGCGAGGCGGGCAGCTCTGTCCTCTCCGGGGGGGCTCTAGTGGGGAGGTGCCCCCCCCTCCAGGACTCTCTTCCAGGCCATCTTCCCCGCAGGGACCCACGTTCTCCGGCTTCCCTTCCCAGATGCTGGAGGCCATGCTTTCTCTTACGGGTTGTGGGCGTCCGGCCTCGGGGACTGGGCCGCTTGCGCTCCTGTCTGCCACTGCCCATCCCCCACTCACGCTCTGCTGTGCTTAGCGTGGGGCTCCCCCAGACCGCGGGCTCAGGGTTCTGCACCCCAGCACGCCTCCTGGGGTCCCCTGGGGTCCCTGTGGCCTGGACGAGCAGGGCTGGGCCGGGCCATCTGGCTCAGGGTCCTTACTGAGGACCTCTGTCCTGTCCCCACTTGGAGGTGGCTCCAGGTCAAGGTGTGCCGGCCCCCCGGTCACTTCCCCAGGTTCCTGGGGCATGGTGGCCCCGAGCCACTCTGAGTCACTGTCACCATTGACCTCAGAGATGCTCTGAGCTTGGACCTTGGGGGGTGGGGGGCTCTGACAAGGGCTCAGGACGGTGAGACACGCTCCCGACAAGGAAGAGGGGCCAGACGGGCAGGGCAGGTGGAGGCGGGTTTGTCCACCCAGGACGGGGGCACCAGGGTGGAGGCGGGGGCAGGGGCCCCTGTTCCCCCGTGTGGGGGTCCCCCCATGGCCCTGGAGGAAGCTCTACCTGCCCTGACGGCCAGGCCAGTGTGGGGGAAGAGACGTGTCTGCACGGGCCGAAAGCGGGGCCGGGTGGGTGGAGAACACGGTGGGCTCAGGGGCCTCTGGTGCTCAGATGAGGAGGCGGCGGAGTCAGCTGGGGGGGCAGTGCAGGGCCCCCGTCTCCCGGGTGTGTGATGGGGAATCGCCCCCCCGCCCCCGCTGATGCTCTGTGGCCCCTCCTGGAGGAACAAAGGCCTCCCTCCTTCCGGAGGTGCCCAAAGTAGGANGCAGTGCAGGGTCCCCGTCTCCCGGGTGTGTGATGGGGAATCGCCCCCCGCCCCCTGCCCGCTGATGCTCTGTGGCCCCTCCTGGAGGAACAAAGGCCTCCCTCCTTCCGGAGGTGCCCAAAGTAGGAACGGTGGCTGGGGCGGGGGTGTCCTGGGATCTGGGAGCCGGCCCACCCGGGGAGGGGAGGTCTGCCCAGTGTGTCGCCAGGTGCCCGAAGCCTAGGGGCCTGTGCTCAGCGCTGGGGGTGAGGAGGGGTGCCCGCCTGGCCTCCGGGGGTGTGGGAGGCTGCCCTGGGGCGCGGGCACGTCGGTGAGCACCTCGTGGCGGCCCTGCTGTGTGGAGACAGTAGCGGGGCAGCCCGTCCACGTGGCTCAGGGTGGCTGAGTCTCGGGGGGGTGGGGGGCGGGGCACCCAGGCTGCAGCCCCCACTGGGCTCAGCCCGACACCCAACTGCCTTTTTTCCCCGTCCCCTTCTCCCAGTGGAGGGCTGAGCAAGCCTCTGGCCCACTTCCTGTGGCCAAAAGATAAACGGACTCGGGGGGACGCCCAGAGCAGAGACCCACGGAGCCTATCAAGGCAGGGGCGCTGTCCCCTCCCAGGCAGCTGCGGAGGCTCCTGGCCCTCCGACCCCAAGCTGTCCCTCTGTGTCCCCCCCTCTTGCAGATGCTGTGGCTGTTGCTTTCGATCCTCTTCTTCTCGGGGACCTGCTTCGCCGGGACCCCAGGTGAGTCCTGAGCCCCTGGAAGCACCCCCTTCCCAGAGGCTCCCGCAACCTCATCTCTAGTCCCAGTCCCTGGGGGCTCGGGGCTGCCCGGCCGGCCGTGCACCCGGGGAAGGTCTATGTGGGGACCCCGAAGTCCGGCCTCCCTCCCCCCATGTTGCTCTCTGGCCTCCACCCCTGAGAACGAGCTCGTGGGCATCATCGGGGGCCACAGCGCCCCCCCCCCACCCCGGGCAGGTGGCCGTGGCAGGTGAGCCTGAGGGTCTACGTTTATCACTGGGCCTCCTGGGCGCACATCTGCGGGGGCTCCTCATCCACCCCCAGTGGGTGCTGACCAGGGAGTCGCGCTGCTGCCCAGCTGGGGGCCGGGGCGGGGCGGGGCGGGGG
>NW_027529647.1:3481061-3483713 GCF_008692635.1 Crocuta crocuta
CTGGCTTTTTCCCGACCCCAGGAAAGACGCCGACCCGTCAGCCTACCGCATCCACGCCGGGGACGTGTGTCTGTACGGGGGGCGTCCGCTGCTGAGCGTGACCCGCATCATTGTGCTCCCCGACTACGTCGGCGCCGGTCCGGGCGGGGACGTCCGCTGCTCCGGCGTCACGCCCTGTGGAGGGCACTGCTAGCACCAAGCCCGTCGGGCTCCCGCCTCCCCCGCCCCCGNCATTTCCCGAGTGTGGCCCTTGGAGAGGTCCCCGCGGGCGGGTGGCTGCAGGCTCTGGAAAGGAATCGCCCTCCGACACCCTCCCCCGCCCCCATCTACTCCAGTGGGGACACCTCCCTGACAGCAAAACTGAGCTCGGGACCCAAATACTGTGATGAGGAAACGCATATTCTTATTTTTCTTCCAACGTAAAAGAAGATAATTGGGGGGGGGACAGAAACCCTCCCCTCCCCCCTCCCATTTTCTTTCGGGTCCTTCCAGCTAAAGGCAGAATCCATTGTCCGTCTTAGGAACGGAGAGGTAGGCGGGGCGCCCTGCACCCTGGGGCCCCCGCGGCTGTGTTCCGGGGCCGCGCCCCCGCCGCCGGTCACGTCTCTCCCCCAGAGTCGCTGCCACCACCCTACCGCTTGCAGCAGGTGAGGGTGTGTGTGGTGGGGAGCGGCGTGTGTGACCAGCAGCACCACGACGCCTCCAGGGGCCGCAGGATCATCCAGGACGACGTGCTGTGTGCGGGCAGCGGGGCCGGGACCTCCTGCTACCTGCGTCCTCGCCCAGCCGCCGCCCGGGCTCAGGCCTCCCTGCCCTCCCCCAGGGCGACTCCGGAGGCCCCCTGGTCTGCAAGGCGAGGGGTGCTTGGCACCTGGTGGGAGTGGTCAGCTGGGGCTATGGCTGCGCCCTGCGTGACATCCCCGGCCAGCCCGGAGGAGTGACACCTGCCTCCCCCCGCACCTGCTGCTTCAGCCGCGGGCGCCCGGTCCCTGGCCCGGCCCCGCCTTGGCTTCTGGCCTCCGCAGGGCGCGGCACTTCCCTGACTGCTGGGGGGAGGGCAGGGAGATGCTAGCGAGGGGGTGAGAGACCCCTGGGCAGAGGGTGCCTCACTGTGCTGTCTCGGTCAGATTAAAGAGCTTGAGGAAGAACCAGAGTGTGGCCAGTCTTTGTGGAGTGGGCTGACCACAGGCAACGTGGCTTTCCGTGGCAGTGTGTCGCCAAGCCCTGATGTGCAGAGGGCTGCGCTGGGGCTGGGGCCCTTCAGGCTTGGAAAGGGAGAGTGAGGACTCGGTGGCGGCTCCACTCGGGCCACAGCCCCTAGCTCTGCCCTCGTGCACACACAGGCCACCATGTGGCGCTGCGGGCAGTTCCAAAGGGGATTTATCCGGTCCCAGGATTAAATCCACCCACTCACCCGTCCATCCACCCACTGATCCATCTGTCCATCCGTCCATCCATCCATCCCTTTATCCTTCTTTCCACCCATCTGTCCATCCAACTTCCCTTGGGAGGCAAGGTCCGGTCTCTGAATTAACCAGCTGCCATGCAAAAGTGACTCAGATATGACACAAATGTCTTCCCCTCTAGGGAGGTGTTTGCTCCTGTGGGTACCATTCGCGTGAGAGCCTTCCCTGACCCTGCAGGGCGCCCTCCGTGGCTGCATATGAGCTCCTAGTGCTGGGCACCAGCCACGAAGAGGGGATCAGGGAGCTGCCTCAACAGAGCTGATGCTCTGACCCCAGGGAGGGAAGGGTGAGGATGCAGCAGGGCTCGAGGGGGGACGAGGGGGTCAGCCCAGCCGCGCTGGAGCAGCCTCCCGGGAGGCGCCCGGAATATGCAGAGGCTCCCTTACGCCCCCCCAGCCACACGCTGGGTCTCCACCAGGCACAGCCAGGTGAAGCAGGAGGCCACGTGCCCCAGGGCCGTGATGTCTGTGCACTGCAGGGCCGGGTGGAGATGAGTGCCCCCCACCTCCAGGAAGCCCTCCCTGGTTCCCGTGGGGCACGCTGGCTCGTCTCCTCTGTCCCCCAGGTCTTTCGGGCTCCTCAGGAGGGCCCCAGCTCGAGGCCCAGAGTGAGCCAGGAGACGGCTCAGGCCCTCGTGACTGGTGCCTGTGCCAGCCCACGCTGCCCGAAGTCCCCACCCCCACCCCGGGGTCCCGAGGTCCCGTGGTCCTCACCACAGATCAGATGGGCACAGCCCCAGCTGCCCGGCTCAGAGCGGGCCCTTCCCAACCGTCCCCTGTGTGGCCAGGGCCGGATGACAGAGCCGATTAGGGGCCCTGGGAGGGGGCTGGCCTTGGCTGTGCCCGCCCCCGGCTTGAGACAGGACCTCTGAACACCATCTGTGTGCCCCCCCCCCCATGCCTCTGGACCCTGTGTCATTTCTGCACTGGACAGGAGAGCAAACTGAGGCACAGGGAGAGGTGTCCTGTCCCTCGGTGCCTCCCTCCCCTGGCCCTGGGGACGCCCTTCCAGCCCGCGGGGGCTCTGGTCACCCAGTGAACGTGGGTCATCTGGGCCCGTGTGGTGGCCTCCTCAGGGGGACCCCTCCTCCGTGCCCCCACCCCCACACTAGCCACTGACTTGGCTCTGGCTGCCCTCGCCCCTGACCTTTCCCGGTCTCGGCTGTGTGGGTATGGTCTTCAGAGTC
>NW_027529647.1:3483746-3486129 GCF_008692635.1 Crocuta crocuta
TCGACCCCCCACCCCACTGCCCTGCGTCCCCTCCCCCACCCCAGGTCTGCTTCCTCTCTGGTCTGCAGCTCTGGGCTGGAAGGAGCCTAATCCTGTCTTTCCACCCTCACCCTGTGCCCTCTGAGCCTTTTCTCGTGAAACGTCCCTCCCGCCACACCTCATCCAGCCCAAGGCCTATACAGGCCTCAGAAAGTTCTACAAGTCATCACCCCAACAGTGGACAGTGATGACCCCTGGGTGGGATGAGGGAAGGAGGAAGGAGGAAGAATTTCTTTCTTTCTTTTTTTTTTTTTGTATCTTAACATGTCCATATCCGTCAAGGGCTTCCAGGCGGTGCGAACATTTGTCATAAAAATAACTTCTGGGTAGAGAGGAAGAAGGTGCAGCCTCTCTTCCCCCCTGTGACGAGGTTTCACATCAGCCGCGGCTGGGGGGCGTCTGAATGTGAAGAGAGAGCGGGCCGAGTCTCCCGTGCTTTGGGGGTGCACTCCCCATGCCCCCCTGCCCTCTAGCTTTGCCGGCCCCGCCCTTGAGGGCTTGGACCCGCACCAGCGAAAGCTCCCACCTCGTTCTTCCACAGCCTCCCTCCGTGTGAGAATAGTTTTAGAAGGATCAGAGGCCACACTCGTGCACGCGCGTGTTAATAACAATGAAATCTTCAGTGTACAAGCAGAAACACCTCCGACTGTAAAAAGCAAACAAAAGAGTTTGCAGCAACTGTGAAAAGCAAAGTGTTAATGCGCTCATTTAGTTGAAAGTCTCCGAATGATGGCTGCCCGGGGAAGCTCCTGGCTCCGCTAGAAACAAGATGAGTGCGTGTTGCACGTGGAGACAGCAGGAGGCTATTTGCTGAGGATGTAGTGGTGCCCGCCTGGCTGAGTCAGTGGGGTGTGCGACTCTTAACCTCAGGGTCATGAGTTCGAGCCCCATGTTGGGCATGGAGCCTACTTAAAAAAAAAAACATTGAAACTTGAGCGTCTATTGGGATTTTCCTCCATAATGTAGTTGTATTATGTCTTCTTAAGAAAATAAAGTTTCTTTATTTCTTTTGAGAGAGAGAGAGGCGAGACAGCACGGGGGGCGGGGGGAGCAGAGAGACAGACAGAGAGAGAATCCTAAGCAGGCTCAGCACCACCAGTGCAGAGCCCGACGCGGGGCTTGAACCCACTAACCGTGAGATCATGACCTGAGTGGAAATCAAGAGAGGGACATAACCGACTGAGCTCCCTGGGCGCCCCTGTATTGTCTTCGGATCACATGTTTATGGATTACTTACCGTGTATTACACATCGTAACACTTGGCTCCCGATGTATTCTGTCTCACAGGAACGGGAGAACAGGGACCCCGTTCCCAGTAAGGCAGGGGCGTGCAGCCAGGGGGTACGTGGGGGACTCTGCCCGAGCAGCCTACGGGGGCTCTGCTGACGGCCATGGCCGGCTGCGGGGAGTGAGGCGGGGAGTGAGGGGGTTTGCACAGAAGTACGCTGATGGGCCCAGGAGAAGGTTTGGTCGAGCAAACATTCCTCGTTGGTCACTGATGGAGGGAGCACGGGGGTCTAGGATTCCCGGGAGGAGAAGGGGGAGCGGCCTTTCTAGAAGGAAGGAGGCATCACCACCTGCTCCAGGGTGCAATTTCAAACACAGACGCCGCCCCAGGAGCCCAGACGGCAACGGCAGTCCTGTGTGCGCCGAGGCAGTTGGGGCGCCTGGGTGCATCCCTAAGATGAACCGGGACCATCGTGGGGCAGGCGGCCTGTCTCCCCGGCGGGGGCACTACATTCTCCACACAGGCAGTGCTCAGCCCCGTTAGAGTCCCCAGGACACCAGGTGACACCTCCCCCAGACGCCACTGCCCACACGCGAGACCAGGATGAGGCGTGATGGCCATTCTCCTGGCGCCTGGCCGGGGGGGGCGGGGCCTCGAGGGGACAAGCCCTTTGGAGGAGAGCCTGGCCTTGTCTGGTGTGGAGGGCGTGCAGACCCCTGACCTCGGCAGCCTCTCGTTGGCACGTGCTGCAGACCCTTGGGCCACAGCCACCCGGTGCTCAGACCCCAAAAGGGGGCACCCCAAGGCCCCTGTAGCAGCCAGGACGGCAGGCACCGGCAGGGGTGAGTGCAGCTGTGAGAGGTGGGCGTGTGCAGGGAAAGGCGAGGCTCGGGGGGTGTCACACGGGGGGGGGGAGGGGATGGGGGTGTGGGAGATGTGCACTATCTCGACCCATCTCGGGGCCCGGGGGTCCCTAGAAGCATCTTTTCAGTGGTCAGAGTCAGAGACCGGAGGTCAGGGGACAGAACCCGGAATCTGGAGAGGAACGGGGCTGAGCCTGCGGCCGCGCGGGAGCCATCCAGGGACAAGCGGGCCCCGGAGCCAGGCGGTGTCCCG
>NW_027529647.1:3486157-3487613 GCF_008692635.1 Crocuta crocuta
AGGCCTACGTGCCATGTGAGTGTTGCTTCCGTCTGCCCGCCCCTCTGCGACGGCACTCGGGTCCCCTCTATAGCCGGGCAGCGCGTAGGCAGAGCTGCTCGGGCACCCCGGGGTGGGCCCTGTGGGGGCCCCGAGGTCGTCTCCTCACGCGACGGGCCCCGGCAGCCCAGCCCTGGAAGGGAGGACGTGGAGAGGTGGGGGGGGCACTTGGTAAGTGTCAGTGCCCCCCGGGCGCCTCCCCGCTCCTCTGAAGGTGGCCCGTAGGCACAGAGCGGACACAGCACCACCACCCCTGGGTGCAGTCCGCACCCCAGATGGGCTGAGGCGGGCGCCTCATCCATCCAGAGCCGACGAAGCCGGGCCCCCTGGGGGCGGCCTGTCCTCTGCTCGGCTGCACGCCTGCCCTTGGGGCCTGTGGGCAACCACACGGGCGCCTGGGCGTGGGGACACGTCGCATGAGGACCTTCATCTGAGTCATCCTCTTCCTTCACTCCGGATTGGAGGACAGAGCCCCCCCGCCCTGACCCCATCCTGGCCTAGAAGATAAATGGGGAGGGAGAGGGGGCTGTGCCGAGAGCAGCAGGGGTTAGCCAAGGTAAGCCCCCCGCCCCCGGCCCTGACATCTGGGGTCACTGTGGCACGGAGCTAAGGAGCCCCTGACCCAGAGCGTCGAGACCCCAGACCCCCAGGCCTGGACCGGAATTCAGTCCCAGGGTGCCCCCACGTCACCTGGACCCCGTACCTCGCAGGCCCCGGCCTGGCCCAGCCCCACCCCTGCTCATGCAGCCACTCTTCCACTGCTCTTTTCTATCACCACCTACCTACCTACCTACCTACCTACCTACCTACCGCCTATTTTGAGAGGCGGGAGGGAGAGAACACAGGCGGGGGAGGGGCAGAGAGCCGGGATTCCAAGCAGGCTCCCCACCGTTAGTGCAGAGCCTGACGTGGGGGCTCGAACGCATCAACTGTTGAGGCCCTGGCCTGAGCCGAAATCGAGCCCCCCAGCCGCCCCTGCTTGCTCCTGGCAGATGCTGGATGTGCTGGTGCTGGCGCTGCCTCTCCTGCTGAGCCTGGTCCACGCGGCCCCCGGTGAGTCCTGGTGCGGCCTGCCCTGGCCCTGCCCGCCCACCCCGCGTGCCCTGCGATGGTTGGGGGGGGTGGGTTCCGAGAAGCCCAGGGCTGTGAGCCGGGGGCCGGGCTGCGTGTGGTCCTGAAGGCACTTCCCGCCCCAGCTTCAGGCCCCACCCTGGAGCGAGCGGGCATTGTGGGGGGACGGGAGGCCCCTGCGAGCAGGTGGCCCTGGCAGGTGAGCCTGAGACGCAGCCAGGGGTACTGGATGCACTTTTGTGGGGGCTCCCTCATCCACCCCCAGTGGGTGCTGACTGCGGCGCACTGCGTGGAGCGGTGAGTTGCAGAGGGGCCCGGCCAGGGGTGGGTGAGGCGGGGGTGGGGG
>NW_027529647.1:3487744-3488633 GCF_008692635.1 Crocuta crocuta
GGGCCCGGCAGCAGCGCCCCCTCTCCCCAGGGACGTGGTGGAGCCCAGGGGCCCAGCAGCAGCGCCCCCTCTCCCCAGGGACGTGGCGGACCCCACGACGATCCAGGTGCAGCTGCGGGAGCAGCACCTGTACTACCACGACGCCCTGCTGCCCGTGAACCGGGTCATCGCGCACCCCCACTACTACCACGTGCAGAACGGGGCGGACATCGCCCTGCTGGAGCTCGAGGACCCTGTGAACATCTCCGACCACGTGCAGCTGGTCACGCTGCCCCCCGCCTCAGAGACCTTCCCCGCGGGGACGCCATGCTGGGTGACGGGCTGGGGTGACATCCGAAGTGGAAGTGAGCATGGGGGCGGCTGGGGGCAGGCTCGTGGCGGTGNGGCGACGGCTGCGCTGAGGCCAACCGGCCAGGCATCTACACCCGGGTCACCCACTACCTGGACTGGATCCGCCAGTATGTCCCGGAAGAACCCTGAGCCCAGCCCCCGGAGCTGCCGGCCCTCTGCTGTCCCCCCAGAGCGCTGCGTCCTTCCCGGGCGGCGTCCCTCCTCCCACACCTCTGCGCCCTGCTGGTGACCAGTCCGTGGGTGCTGATCCTCATTAAAGTGCATGGAGAGCAGACGTGGTTGTCCGTGGCTCGGGTTGTGGGCGGGGGTCACCGAGGGAGAGGGAAGGGGGTCCAGGGCACGGCCGGGTGCAGCTGCTGTCCCTGTGGGGTCCCGGGCCCTGCCCAGCCCCTGGCACCAGGGCCACTTGTGGGCCCGCTGGCCCATCTCTAAGGAGGGTGACATCATGCCCTTGGGACAGAGAAAGCAACCAGGACGACTGAAAGGATGTTTCTAGGGACCCCAGGCCCCTCGACGGGTTGAGATGGCGCACGTCCCC
>NW_027529647.1:3488993-3494707 GCF_008692635.1 Crocuta crocuta
CGCACGTCCCCCCACACCCCTGTCCCCTCCTCCCCCGTGTGACACCCCCCGAGCCTGCACACGCCCACCTCTCACGGCCATACTCACCCCTGCCGGCGCCTGCCGTCCAGGCTGCTACAGGGGCCTTGGGGTGACCCCTTTCGGGGTCTGAGCCCCGGGTGGCTGTGGCCCGAGGGTCTGCGGCACGTGCCAACGAGAGGCTGCCGAGGTCGGGGGTCTGCATACCTTCCACGCCAGGCAAGGCCACGTGGGTCCCACACCCCCACGAGCAGCAACAGGAGGGCAGCCGGCTGACCCCACCCCGCAGTCCCCGGTGCTGGGCTCGGTGCTGGCGCCACGGCAAGGTTTCGGATCTTCAGGAGTTTAGATGAGGAGGGTCCCGTGGATGGCTGGAGGCCTCGGCCTCGGCACGGGGGGCGGAAGAGCGGCCCCCCCCGCAACGCCGGACAGGGTCCGGGGGCCCCACTGCTGGATGTTCTAGTTACTGTGCCCCGTCCCCGGTCTGGGCACCCGGGTGTTACCGTCACAGCTCACGTCAGCGCACCGGCTCGTTCCTGGGTGGAGGGCTTCCCAGGAGACGGCTGCTCGGGGCTCAGGCCCCCGCCCCGCCCGCCCTGCCCCTGCGGCCCTGCCGGGAAGAGTCTCTTGGGCAAACTGTTCCCGTCCTCTGCCAACCGAGCGATTCGAGATGCAGACCGTTGACTCGTCTCCCGCTCCTTCTATGAGGTAGGTGTGAAGCTTTGCCTCTGAGCCTGCCCTCCCGGGCCTCTGCTTTCCTGCTCGGACACAGCTAGTGCACCAACACACAGAGAACGACGTCACCACCGACCTTCGGGGAGTATTCTGGGCTCTTCGGGCCGGAAAGAGCTTTCTAGACC
Organism: Crocuta crocuta; assembly: GCF_008692635.1. Lineage (NCBI taxonomy): Eukaryota > Metazoa > Chordata > Mammalia > Carnivora > Hyaenidae > Crocuta > Crocuta crocuta. Next base: position 3,489,872 of record NW_027529647.1, read on the forward strand.
AACATTCACCTCCCTCCTCCCAGGTGCCAGGCGCAAACAGACACACGTAATCTACAAAGTCTCTGTCCTTCGCAGGGGAGATTCCGGAATGACCCACCGGGTTCCTTCTCCAGCCCCACCCGACCCCTGCAGCCTGCAGAGGGTGGCGCACGGAGGGGTGCAGGGGGTGGGGGTGCCCGGGGCAGAGGGGGCTCCAGCCCTCCCACCGCGCTGGCAGGGGCCCTCCCAGCGGGGCCACTATGTTCACTGGGCGACAGGAGACGCCAGCAGGCGGAGGGCATCCCGTGGCCAGAGAAGGGAGCCACCTGGGACAGGACACCGCTCCCTGCGCCCGTTTGCTCTCCTGTCAAATGGGGGCAGAGACGGCTCCGTGTCACAGAGACGTCAGGAGGCTCCAAGACTGGAGTCCAGACTTCCTTTCCTGACAGAGGCGGGTCCCTGGGGAGGCTGCGGGCTCTGCAGGGAACCACGTGAGGGGTTACGGGTGGGGAGAGGGGACCAGGCTGCTGGAGCCAGGGTAGGCGAGGGCCCTTAAGCCCTGCCTGGGGGGACCCGGGGGTGGGGCCCGGGTGTGTCCAGACGGGCCCCTGTCCCCTGCACTGGGTGACATCAGGCTTCCCGGGCCTGACCCTGCCGCCCACCCCAGCCAGGCTGATGGGCAGGTCGCCCCTTCCTGAGGCTCACGCTCGGGGCGCATGGCCACAGTGGGTCCAACATAGTCCCCAACACATAGCTGGTGTTACTGTCCTCATTCATCATCTGGACAAACGACGAATGTGTCTTCTGAGCCAAGTCTGGGCCCCGAGAAGCCACATCCTGCTAGATAATCAGGCAAACCCCTCATGCCTCAGTTTCCCCACATCTAAGGGGCTTGCTGACCTGGAGGGTCTCAGAGGGACCCTCCTGCCTAGCGTGTGACTTGGAGCTGGGCCGGGAGCCGGGGGCGGGCACAGCCAAGGCCAGCCCCCTCCCAGGGCCCCTAATCGGCTCTGTCATCCGGCCCTGGCCACACAGGGGACGGTTGGGAAGGGCCCGCTCTGAGCCGGGCAGCTGGGGCTGTGCCCATCTGATCTGTGGTGAGGACCACGGGACCTCGGGACCCCGGGGTGGGGGTGGGGACTTCGGGCAGCGTGGGCTGGCACAGGCACCAGTCACGAGGGCCTGAGCCGTCTCCTGGCTCACTCTGGGCCTCGAGCTGGGGCCCTCCTGAGGAGCCCGAAAGACCTGGGGGACAGAGGAGACGAGCCAGCGTGCCCCACGGGAACCAGGGAGGGCTTCCTGGAGGTGGGGGGCACTCATCTCCACCCGGCCCTGCTGTGGTCTGTGGAGCCCAGAGCCGGCCGCTGGGTGCCAGGGGACAGCAGCCACGGGGGACGAACGGTGGGGACAGCCGTAGCTCCTGGTGCACAGAGGGAACCGGAGGGGCCTGCCCGTGGAGGCTGCCCCTCGGCTCCCCTCCCTCCCGCCGGCACAGCAGGTGAACGGGCCCTCCCTGCCCCACCCCAGGCCCGGCACAGGCGAGGCTCAGGGCAGCCCCCGCCCCTGCACTGCACAGACATCACGGCCCCGGCCCCAGGGAGGCTGAGCCCCCGAGAAATGGGGGTGAAGCAAGGAGTGGCTGAACCAAGAGGGAGACCCTGAGGCCCCTCACTGTGGGCCCCCACGTGTCCTCTACCCACTGGGCTCAGGGTCAGAGAGCTGAGGCGTGACTGGGGCCCAGACCCAGTGCTGTCCACCGGGGCCCTGGCAAACAGGCTCTGGCCTCCGCCCGGTGGAGCCGCCCACCGCCCAGAGCACCTGGAGGTGGCTGCGGTGGGTGGGCCACGGCGGGTCCCCCATGTGCCTCGTGGAAGGAGGGGCCTGGACCTCGCCCTGATGCCGGTCTGCACTGGGCTCGGCCACCAGCATGGCCACGGCTGTCACGCACAAGACTCTCAAGGGACCCCAAGTTCTGCCGTGTCCTGGCCCATCTGCACCCGGGCCAGCAGTTCACCAGAGATGACAAAGGTCAGGGCCAGAGTCTTCAGGGCAGGGAGAGGGCGGAGTGGGCCCCGACTCTGCCCCTTAGCACCCGTCCCTGCTGGGAGCCCTGGCAAACACTTGCTAAGGTTCCCCAGAGTGTGAATGGTCGTGCGTGGACTTGGCTCCTATCCTGAGCCTGACTCCTTCCAGAACCAGAGGGGACGGGCGGGGCCTCCCAGGAGACCCCAAGGCCGTCCCTGGAGCATCACCCAGCCCTGTTCTGGGTGAGACAATGGGCCCGCCACCCTCCTCTGACGGCGGTAATCCAACACGTTTCTTAAATAAGTTAATATTTATTCCCCTTGGTTTTGCCCACCACCCCCTCCCTCTTCCCCTAAGAAGCCAAATTTCCTGTAACGGATTATTGCAACATTTAACCTGAATTTATAAAAGAAACGTCCGTGAACCGCAGGGGCCCTGCCGCACCCTCCCAGCCCGGGCGGGGCCACCAGCAGAGGCGCAGAGGCGCCGGCTTATTGCGTGGACCCCACTCCCCGGGGATGCGGGCGTTTCCGGAACGTCCCCAACACAGAACGGTGGGCAGTGGGCCTCGGAGCGGAGGGGGTGAGGCGCGGGACAAACAGGTGAGGACTCAGGCTGTGAGCAACAGTGACGCGTGACCATGGTGGCCTTGGGGACCAAGCTGCCACCCAACGCACCAGGGCACGGGCGGCCCCGAGCATGTGTTCCCTAGAAAAGTGAGTGGGCGTGAGAATGGCGCTCTGCTGGGCAGCCTCTGACTTCCTCTTTTTGGTCGTTTTCTGGTCTCTGTCCCAGGGACGCAGCGGTCACGAGGAGACTGCTGACCAGGCCTCGGACCGCCCTGGCGAAGCTGGGAAAACCCAAACCTGAGTGCATGGGCCGGGGGCTCCCACGCCGTCGGCCACCCCATTCTGCGCTGCCCAGACGCGGCGTCTGCCTCCCTCTCCCCGGGCGGACGGCCTCCCGGCTCCTCTGCCTCGGCGGGGCGCAAGCCTGGGTCTGCGCACAGCCCTGCCTGGGGCCGCCACCCTGCTGGGGGCACCCCAACCCCAGTGCTAAAACCTGTGTGGCACCGTGCCCTCAGCTACACGGGCTTGTCTACACGGTCACCCGGGCTGGGGGTGGCTGGGGGGGACCCCGCTCTCTTTGGGGGGCTCTGGAGAACCTTGAGGTGCAGCCCTCGCCCCTTCTCCGCGGGGTCACTGGAGGGCACGGAGGGCTCGGTTTTGTGGGGTTCAGGAGGCACTGCGGCCCCCGAAAAGGAAGCTCTGGGTTCAGGGGCCACACTGTGGCCACCGTCCAAAAACAGGTCTCCGCCAGGGCCCCCCACGTCCAGTGGCTCGAAGGCGAAGCTGGGGACAGTCAGATGCTCCCCACGGCAGGAGACCTGTGTGCGCCGCTCCCCCTTGGCAGCAGGGTCCGCCCCCACCGCCTCGGAGGGTTCCAGGGAGTCCCTGTGAGGCGTGGCCTCACAGGAAGGGGTTCTCCGCCTCAGAGTGCTGCTGCCCTCCGCTGCCGCAGGGGGCCGCGCCGCGCCCTCCTCCTCTGCGGGGGGGTCTACCGAGATGCAGGGGGGGCTCATCTTCTTCTTCCTGCGGGCCCCCGAGGCGGGCTCTGCCTCCGGGGCTCGAGCCTTCACCTCCCTGGCCTCCGGGCGGCCATCCCCTCCTCCCTGCTCCCCCGACAGCCGCCTCTGCTCATCCGCCGGGCCTGGCTGCTCCAGGAAGCCCCGCGCATCGACGCCGTAGAACTCGTGCAGGTCGGGCTCCGCGCCTGCGGCTCCTCGCGCATCAGGGGAGCCCGAGGGGCTTCTGGCCGAGCTGGTGATGTGGCTGACCTCCTCGTCGGCGGGGTCTGGGGCCTCAGCCTCCTCCCCTCTGGGGGCTGGCGGCCTGCTGGACACGCAGCGCTGCCCAAAAGCATGCTTGCGGGTGCGGACGCTGGCGGGCCGTGGGGAACGGGGTGGGGACCGTATGGAGGCCCCCAGGGACGGCTGCCTCACGGGGGTCTTCCCGCCAGGCTCCCCCCAGCCTGCGCCACCATCCCTGGGGCCGTCAATCTGCCCTTCCACGGAGCTGCTGTGCACGGCCTCCTGCAAGCATACGGCGTCGGGTGAGGAAGGAAGCCGGGCAGGACCTAGGCAGCAGCCAGGGACGCAGGAGACCCACCCCCCAGACCAGAGTGGACCGGGGCTCCCCAGGGCCAGCGGACACACTGTCCCCCGGCCATGACGAACACATCACAGGTGTGCACCACCGCACCGCTCATGCTGGGGGTACCGTGAGGACAGAGGACTAAGGACCCGCACTCCTGTGGCCTGGGAGGCCCCGCTGGGCACACAGCCCCACCCTGCACAGCACCAGCGGGGCCTGAAAACCCACGCACAGGATACGAGGCAGGGAGAGGGTCTGGGGCCACGATGGGTGCAGAGAGGTCCGAGGGTACAGGTGAGGCTTGCAGGTGCTGCACGGGACGGGACTAAGGCTACGGCCTGAGCAGACGTGGCTCCTGGGCCCTGCGTGTTGTCACAGGCTGCAGGGACGTGCCCCCCCCGCCCGGCTGTCCCTGACACTCATCTTTCAAATGGGAGGGGACCACGGCGGAGCCCCCAGGCCTTGGTGGCGGGACTCGGGAGTTTCTCCTACCTGTCTGCAGAGCAGTCGGCCGAGGCTGGGGGAGCGGGCTGTGCCCCGAGGAGACAGGGCACAGAGGGCATCGCTGTCCCTGGCCGGGGACAGTGTGGCGGAGGGAACCCGGAGGGCGGTGCAGGACTCCACGGGCAGAGAGTGCGAGGAGGTGGCCGGGCCCAGGGCAGGGAGGGGAGAAGCCTGC
>NW_027529647.1:3496008-3496884 GCF_008692635.1 Crocuta crocuta
CTGCCTCACGGGGGTCTTCCCGCCAGGCTCCCCCCAGCCTGCGCCACCATCCCTGGGGCCGTCAATCTGCCCTTCCACGGAGCTGCTGTGCACGGCCTCCTGCAAGCATACGGCGTCGGGTGAGGAAGGAAGCCGGGCAGGACCTAGGCAGCAGCCAGGGACGCAGGAGACCCACCCCCCAGACCAGAGTGGACCGGGGCTCCCCAGGGCCAGCGGACACACTGTCCCCCGGCCATGACGAACACATCACAGGTGTGCACCACCGCACCGCTCATGCTGGGGGTACCGTGAGGACAGAGGACTAAGGACCCGCACTCCTGTGGCCTGGGAGGCCCCGCTGGGCACACAGCCCCACCCTGCACAGCACCAGCGGGGCCTGAAAACCCACGCACAGGATACGAGGCAGGGAGAGGGTCTGGGGCCACGATGGGTGCAGAGAGGTCCGAGGGTACNCTGAGCAGACGGCTCCTGGGCCCTGCGTGTTGTCACAGGCTGCAGGGACGTGCCCCCCCCGCCCGGCTGTCCCTGACACTCATCTTTCAAATGGGAGGGGACCACGGCGGAGCCTGTCACAGGCTGCAGGGGGACTCCCCCCCCGCCCGGCTGTCCCTGACACTCATCTTTCAAATGGGAGGGGACCACGGCGGAGCCCCCAGGCCTTGGTGGCGGGACTCGGGAGTTTCTCCTACCTGTCTGCAGAGCAGTCGGCCGAGGCTGGGGGAGCGGGCTGTGCCCCGAGGAGACAGGGCACAGAGGGCATCGCTGTCCCTGGCCGGGGACAGTGTGGCGGAGGGAACCCGGAGGGCGGTGCAGGACTCCACGGGCAGAGAGTGCGAGGAGGTGGCCGGGCCCAGGGCAGGGAGGGGAGAAGCCTGC
>NW_027529647.1:3496938-3497114 GCF_008692635.1 Crocuta crocuta
GCTCCGCGTCCAGCTCGGCGTCCTCGCGGGCCTCCTTGTTGCTCTCCTCCAGGTGCTTCATGAGCACGGCCACCACCACGTTAACCAGCACGAACTGCGCCACCAGCACGAAGGTGACGAAGTAGATGGGGGAGATGGCCGGCAGGTAGGTGAGGCAGTGCTTGTCCTCACGCTCG
>NW_027529647.1:3497268-3502146 GCF_008692635.1 Crocuta crocuta
CCCCGCCCCCACGCCCCCCCTCCCCACGGGGCGGCTCTGGCCGGTACCTTCATGATCCCGTTCCAGTTGTCCCCCGTGGACACGCGGAACAGCGTGAGGAACGCCATGCCGAAGTTGGAGAAGGTGGCGTGCCGGCTCAGGCCCTCGCAGGGGTTGTCGTCACTGCACTCTGCCGGGGAGACCCTCGCCAGGTCAGCCCGCGTGCTCCCCGGGGGGCGGGGGGCCGTGCACACACCCGGGGCCCTGAGGCCACACAGGACCCACCAAGGGCCCCGCCCCCCCCCCCCGGGAGAAAGTCGCGCTCTCTTGGGGAAAAAGACTGAGGCACAGCTTGGGGGCTGGCAGGGGGCGCCGACCTCTGGGGGGGCCGCGGAGGCGGTCAGGGCCGCCTGGAGCCCCGCCCTCACTCTCCAGGCCCCGGGCTCCGCGGATGCGCAGGCCAAGCCCCCTGCGGCAGCCGCTTCTGGCTGAGCCCCAGCAGAGGGCGCCCGTGCTCCCCAGGCCGGACTCTCAGGTCGGCCCGTCCTCCGCCCCAGTGGGAAGGAGGCACCCCGAATGCTGGGCTGGTGTCTGGGGCACCCGCTGCTGAGTCCCAGGAGGCCCTCTGGGCAGACCCTGAGCTGTGACAGCCACCTCGGCCACCTTATAGACAAGTCCACACTGGTGGCTCCCGGAAGCCACTAAGCATTCCGTGACAGCAGGGGGTCGTGAGGAGATCTCGCAGGGACTGGGCTGTCCTGGAAAGTCGCCACCTTCTCCCTGCCCGGACTGGCCACAGCCTCGGGCCTGGGGAGTGGGAGGGAATCTGTGGTGACCTTAGAAAGGACACGTGGCAGTGCGTACCCCGGGGACTACAAGAAGCTCAGGGAGACCAGTGTGGGTGTCTTCCTCACGCTCACGTGTGGCCCTGTTCCCCCTGGCTGGGGCATGAACACGTGTCATGCAGGCGTGTCTGTGGATGCACGTGTTGCGGGGGCGGCCGCCGGCCGAGGACACAGACGTGGCAGGGGGCGTGTGGCCCGGCGTCTACTGGGCGGGCACCCCAGTGCCCCAGGGCCGCGTGCGCGTGGGCAAGGCTGTGCACACTCACCGAGCCTCCCAAACAGCTCCACCCCCAGGGCAGCATAGATAAAAAACAGGAGCATGAAAAGTAGGCCGAGGTTCCCTACCTACACGAAGAGAGAAGCAGAACGAGGTCAGGGGCAGCCTCGGCCCCCACCCGCCGGGCACTCGGCGCCCCACCTCGCCGCCCTCACCCACATTCCCAGCCCGCTCCCGAGGCCACCTCGGAGCCCCGCTCTCCACCCGTCCCTCCAGGCCCCGGAGCCCTGTGGGCCCCAGGGGCTCCGGTGCGGACACCCAAGGCCCCTCTGCCAGCACCCCCACCCCGTCCCTCCTCAGTTCGGTTCCTCAAAGCCCCCCTGCACCCCGGACCCTACCACCCCCTGCTCCTCTGTTCCGCAGAGCCCCAGACCGCCTCCAGCCTCAGGGACCCCATCGGGGACCAGCTGTGGAGTCCGAGGGCATCGCTGCCCCCTGCACAGCCCTTGCACACGCTGCATTCGGTGGGGCGCCTGGTGTCAAGTGTCCCCCGTACCCCTGCTCTCTAGCACCCATCCCTCTGACTCCTCCAGCCCTCCCCCATCACTCCCACAGGCCCAGGCTTCAGGGGCCGCAGAGGGGATGGGAGGGGGCTGCCCGAAGGTGGGGGGTGTGTATGGTGTGCAGGTGGCTGGAGAGGAGGAGCGTGGGGGGAGGCGGTGGCTACACAGGGGTGCGCCGGGCTGGCAGGCAGGCAGCGGGCTGGGAGGGCTGGAGATGGACATAAGGACACAGGGGTGGACGGACGGCTGGGCGGCTGGTGGGAGAGGCGGACGTACGGACGGAAGGACACAGGTGGACGGACGCCCTGGGTGCGGTCCCCTGGACTCAGACACGCCCTCCGGGCCACACCCTCTGCCCACCGCGTCCAGAATTGGACTGGGGGAGGGCGGCCTGGTGTCCAGTCTTTCCCGGAGAGCACACAGCCCTCCTCTCCGCCAGCACGCTGGGGTCATTCCCCGCACACGCGGGGCAGTTACCGTGGCTTCCGCACGACTGATGACCGCGTTAGTGAATGAATCGCAGTGAGTGTGGCCCGCCCCGCATCTTGCGCTCTTGGGGACGGCTGTAACGCCCACCTCAGGGCAGAGGCGGACCTGGGCCCGGGTCGAGGAGCTGCTGACCTACCTGGGGCAGGGCTTGAACCACCGTGTCCAGCAGGGCCCGCATGCCAGTGGCCATCTTGAGCAGCTTCAGCACTAGGGCCGGGAGCCGAGCATCAGTGGGGGGGGAGGGGGTGGGGCCCGGGCCGTCCCACCCTCCGTTGCTGCCAGAGACCCGGGGCCGCCCCCATCCCTTAGGCTCCCCGGCACCCCCGCACCGGGCCCGGCGGACGCTGCAGGGTGAGCTGAGGAAGGACGCCGGGCCTGGGCCGTGGAGGCCACAAGCAGGGGTCCCCGGGCAGGACAGGCGGGCGGCCTACCGCGGGCGATGCGCAGCACGCGCATGATGCGGATGATGGTGGGGTTGATGGGCAGGGCGGCGTTCATCTCGATCTCCTCCAGCGTGATGCCCATGATGGACAGCAGCACGATGGCCAGGTCCAGCTGGTTCCACCTGCGGGGGCGGGGGTGCTCAGGGCCTCCTTCCTGCACCCCGGGGGGTCCCGCACCGCTACCCAGCAGGGCCGCCTTCGCGGGCCTCAGGCCGGGACCACGGGACCCTCCCCACACACCTGTCCTTGAAGAACCTCCGGAACCCAAAGGCCACCAGCTTGAGCACGGCCTCGAAGACGAAGACGATGGTGAACACATAGTTGCAGTACTTGAGGGCCTCGTCCAGCGACTGGGAACAGAGCGTCAGGCTGGCGGGCAGCCGTGGGGGCTGTGCGCCAGCTCCCCCCTCCCCGTTCTCCGCAGACCTGCAGCCACCAGCCCTTGGACGCAGGGCAGTGCCAGGTCTGGGCAGCGTGGACAGCCTCTGGGCAGAGGGCGCCGGCCCCTCCCAAGCCCAGACTTCAGCCCGGCCTCAAGTGGACCCCTACCCACAGCCCTGGACGTGGCCACGCCACATCCAGCGTGGCTTCAAGGAAAGCCTCATAGATGCAGGGTGGAAGGCTCTGTTATTCCGGTCCCTTCCTCTGAGCGAGGAAGGGGGATGTCTCTTCTTCTTTAATGAAACGATAGGGACGCAGACCTAACCAGAGCGAGAGGATAAAGCCGACCACCTTCCCCTGCCCGTCTCCTGCCCAGCTGGTGCCTGGGCAGCCAGCACCGCCGAGGCAGGGCCCTCCACGTTTGCACACGGCACCATGGAGGTAGTGGGGAGGGACCCCCAGGGCAGATGGCCTTGGGAGTTTCAACCGGTTTTTAAAAAAAGGAACAAGGGGCACCTGGGGGCTCAGTCAGTTAAGTGTCCGACTTCGGCTCAGGTCATGATCTCGCGGTTTGTGGGTTCGAGCCCCGCGTCGGGCTCTGTGCTGACTGCCAGCTCAGAGCCTGGAGCCTGTTTCAGTCTGTGACTCCCTCTCTCTCTGACCCTCCCCTGCTCATGCTGTCAGTCTGTCTCTCTCAGAAATAAATAAAACATTAAAAAAAATAAAATAAAAAGGAGCAAAAGGACGCTGTGCTCAAACCCCAGCTCCCCACACCCCCACAGCCCTGCGCCCCCAGTGAGGGCTTGGGAGAGGACCCCTGCACCCCGCACCACAGCTCCCCACACCCCTTCACCTTGCACCCCCGCGAGGGCTTGGGAGAGGCCCCCGCACCCCCTCACCCTGCACCCCCGCGAGGGCTTGGGAGAGGCCGCCGACCGGGAGCCCCCAGCCCTGGTGCTGACCGGGTCCACCCCGCTGAGAGTCAGACCCCAGCAAGGGTCCTCCTGGGGCTTGCGTCCTGCCGCTGGCCTCGGAGGTGGGGGCGGGGGCAGCGGGGGTCTCCGGGCACCGAGCCCCACCTTGGGCTGGTTGTAGTGTTCCATGGACATGGTGATGACGTTGACCCCGATGATGAAGGTGATGAAGAGATCGAGGTAGTGGCTGGTGCACAGCGAGTGGATGGAGCGGCGGGTAGGCGAGTAGTNCTGGGGCGGGGGCTGCCTGTGCCCTGGTGGCACCGAGACGGCCCTGGTCGCCTGCCGGGAGGCTGTGGTTGTGCGGCCGCCGGGGGAGGGCCCTCGGCTCAGACGTGGGGGTTTGCACGAGCCTAGGGGAGAGAGTTTCTCCCCAGAAAAGGGGTTCCGTTTTAGGTAAGAAATGGTCCCCTGTGGGTCCAGCTCCTGCTGCCGGAGGCCCAGGAGGGCCTGGACCTCAGGAGCAGGTGGCCCATCTGATCGGGGGCGCCGACCCCAGGGCAGGGCCTAGGAGCGGGCCTGGTAGCAGAGACCCCACCTGGCCCTGCACGGGGGCCCTGCTTAGTCCCCACCCTGCCAGGGGCTCCCAAGCCGGGCTCCGTGGCTGGCTCTCTGGGGCTGACGAACACCAGTGCAAACGCCCTCACGAAGCCTGAGCAGACAAGGGCCTTCCTGGGGGGCAGGGCCAGTCTGTCCCCAACCCCAGCTGCTGCAGGGTGGGCGGCACCAGACCCCCTTCCCCCGCTCCATCTCTCATTCTGGGCATGTGCTGGCCCCGGCCACCAGACCCAGAGTCCCTCCCCTCCTTGTCCTCCAAGGAGCCAGTGGCCACTGCCTGTTGTCTGGGCTCTGCCGGACCTCCAGTCCATCTGAGGTTGACGGTCATGACCTGGGGGGTCCCCCAACAGTTCTGTCTGCACTAACCCCTTCAGAGCTTATCAGCATTGGCTGAGCACTAAGTGAGGACTGGCCCCTCCCCCCCCCCCG
>NW_027529647.1:3502266-3512055 GCF_008692635.1 Crocuta crocuta
GCATACAGGAACACTTCTGGGCCACAGAGCCCTGCAGAGCCTGTGGCCGGCGTGGCAAGAGCTACGGCTGCCCGAGCCGGATGGCCGAGGGCCTGGGAGAGCAGGGGCTGATGGGAGCCAACCCTCCCTGGGACCCTCATGCTCCCTGGGCCAGCGTGCAGTCACTGGAAAGCCTGGCTCAGCTCACAAAGCCAAAGATGCAAACGGCCGGTCGGGTCAGGCCAGTGCCGGGGACGGGGAGCAGCCACAGCCTGGCAGGCGCCCCACAATGCCGCAGAGCTCCAGCCATGCAGGCAGCCGGGGGGAGGGACGCACCCAAGCTTGGAGGCAGCAACACGGACACCAGGCACGTGAGCCAGCAGCAGATCCTCCCTCCCACTGAAGCCTGGCGCCCACCCCCAGCCATGCCGGACCCACCCTGCAACGGACCCCAGCAGGCCCGGCACCAGCCTGCCACGTCCACATGTCCCCATGGCAGCGACACAGCAATGGAAGCCAGGCCAGGCCACAGCCTGTGCGGCGGCCGGCCCAAGCGGGGGGCTAAGACGTGCAGGGCAGGGGCAGATACCTGGGCTGGGGAAGGTGCCTGGAAAGACAAGGAGATGGTCTGAGCTGGCCTCGGGGGGTGGGGCATGAACACTCCACACGGGGCGGGGCGGGTGGAGACACTCAGCAGGTCCCCTCCTGCAAGAAGCCCTCCTTGCTCCCAAGCTGGCTGGGATGTCCCTAAGACCCTGACTCTGACGGCTTTGCTTGCTCTTCCCCCGGGGGGAGGACCTGCCCCGCGGTGATGGGCGCTGGAAACTGGGGCTCTCATTCATGTCCCGGGCCACTTGGGAGGAGACCCCGCCTCTTGTCCCTGGCGCCCTCCCCTGTCCTGGCCCCTCCTCGGGAGGCCCAGCCCCCCGTGTAGGCCCAGGCGAGGCAGGGGACTCTGGTCCCACGTGGAGAAGTGGCAGCCAGGGCGCCCGCTGCACCCGCGTGGGAGGGAGACCCGGCCAGAGCCGTCACCCAGTCCCACAGGCGCGGGGCTCCTGAGGGTGGAAGGGCGGGCCCACCGCACCGCCACCCCAGCGCCACCGCAGCGCCTTACTCCTGCGCTTCCGCTCCAGACGCCGCTGCCGCTTCTCCTCCCGCCGGCGCGCCTCCTCGGCCTCCTGGTGCTGCCGGCACTTGTGGAAGTTCTCCACCACGACGCCCACGAACATGTTGAGCACGAAGAAGCTGACGATGAGCAGGAAGGAGATGAAGTAGAGCAGCATCCATGGGTTGTGGTTGGGCACCGGCTGCGGCACACAAGTGACATGTGGGTCCGAGGGGAAAGGACTCTCCGGGAAAGCTCCCGACCCAACACGCTGCAAACACTGAGACCAAAGACAGCCTCTGGGGTCAGGCTCCCTGAGATGACCTGAAGAAACTCAGAAGGGCATCCCGGGAGGCCAGGGCTGCCCCCCGCACCTGCTGGTCTATGCCCACGGCGTCCAGCCCGTCATACATGATGTTCACCCAGCCATCCTTGGAGGAGAGCACGAACAGCGACATCAGCGCCTGCGGACCGGAGCAAGGGTGGTCACCACAGCCCTGCCTCCCCCCGGAGACGTCCCAGGGACCACACGGCCCCTGCTGACGGCCTCCTGCTCCCACACCTGACCATGACCCTGCTGTCCCCGAGTTTCCATTGTTCACAGGAGGGTGAGGTCAGCCTGCACCCCATCCACGCAACCCATCCCCACCCTGTGCCGCCCCTCCCCCAGCCCGCCCCACCCACCTGGCCGAGGTTGTCGAAGTTGTACTTCCGCCGCACCCAGCGGTAGTGCGCAGCCCTGCACTCGGCCTTGGTGGAGATGTTCCTGGTATCGGCGCCTTCGCAGTAATAAAACTTCCCCTTGAAGAGCTGACCAGGGCGTGGGGGGGTCACCCGGAGGGCCCCTCCCTCCTTGCTCCCAAGCTGGCTGGGACCTCCCTAAGACCCGGTCTGACTCAACGGCTTTGCTTGCTCTTCCCACGGGGGTGGACCCATGAATTCACCAGACCCACCCCGCATGACCCTCCCAGGGCAGCGTGCTGCTGCTGACCACAGACCACTGTCCCACGGCCCGGACACCCATGGGCAAGCAAGGTGCACACCTGCACCCCCAAGATGCCAAAGATGATGAAGAAGGCACAGCAGATGAGGACAATGTTCCCGATTGGCCTGAGTGACGATATCAGAGTCTCCACCACCAGCTTGAGGCCCGGAGCTCGGCTGATGACCCTGGACACAGAGCAGAGGCCCATCCTTGGTCCCAGCTCCCAACCCCCATCCCGAGTCCCTCCCCTCCCACTCTCCTNGGCTCCTCCGCCACCTGGCGGGCCCCGCCCCGCCCCGGCCCGGCCCCGCCTACCTCAGAGGCCGCAGCGTCCTCAGCAGGCGCAGCACACGCAGGATGCCCAGGATCTTGGCGCCACCGGCGGAGGCCAGGGCTACGACGATGTCGACCAAGGATACCAGGACCAGCAGCCCGTCCAGCACATTCCAGCTGCTCTGCAGGTAGGCGTGGTCGCCAGAGACCAGGCCCAGGGCCACCACCTGGGAGGTGCAAAGGAGGAGGAGCCCAGGTGGGGAGCACATTCGACTGGGGGTGGAGCAAGTACAGAAACCGGACAGTGCTGGGCCCGCTGGTACCTTCACCATCATTTCAGCCACAAAAATCGCCGTGAAGATGTAGTTGGAGACGCTGAGGAAGGCACGCTCCTGCAAGGACAGGGTGGTGAGAGAGGCCAGCCACGCCCCCACCCCACGCCCCACCCCCAGGACCAGAAGGGCGCCTCACGGTGCTGCCGGGGTCGATGTCAGGCCTCTCCAGGGCGATGGTGATGCAGTTGAGGAAGATGAAGACCAGGACGATGTGATCGAACATCTTGTGAGCGATGATCTTCTGGCAGGAGACCCGGAACCTGGGAGGTTGGGCGAGTGAGGCGGCCTGACCCACTCCAGGGACGACAGCCTGGCCTCTGCCGCCCCAGAGAAGGCAGCCCTGGGGAGCAAGAGACCCCAAGGCCCAGGGACGCTCACACGTGAGGGGGAGTGCAGGGACCCAGGGGGCGGAGTCAGCCCCAAGGCGGCCTGCACGCCCCCACCCATGCACCCCTCACCTGTTCTGCGGGGAGAAGAGGTACAGGGCCCAGGCCTCGCGGCTCCGACACCACGCGGGCTTGTAGGGCTCCAGCACCTTGCGTAGACGCACGCAGCAGCTCTGGGGATGGAGGAAACAGGTCCTCAGGGCCCCCCAGCCTGGTCCCCTGCTGGGCTCTCCCACACTCCAGGCCCACCTCATCCTCAGGCCCAGCCCCACCCTTCTGTCTCTGGGGTCTCAGCTGTGCCAACCTCATCCCCCAACCTAGACACTGAGAGACCCCCGCTAGGAGTCCATGGGGACCCCTCCCCAGCTGGCCCTCAACCTGCGGATCTGCACTGAGAAAGGGAATCGCCTCACTGAGAAGGTGGCCCTGTCTTCTCCCTCTGAGGCACTCCCTGCCAATGGCTGACCTGTTCAGGGCTCAGAACCACCCCTCAACCGGATGCAGGGTCGACTCTGGGGCCAACCTGCTCCAAAGCGCCGGGTGGGTGGGTTGAGGCCAGGTCACCAGTACCGAGGGCTGCTCAGCCTATCCTGCTCCCCCCCCACTTCTCTTGGGGCACCAGGAGACCCCACGAATGATGAGCCCTGAGTCCCTGCCCCGGGCTCTGCCTTGGGGAACAAGCACACGACAGGAGGGAGGCGTGGGGGGCGGCCCCCACTCACATCCTCCATGTCGTCGTCAAACTCGGCCGAGTCCTCCTTGTGGCTGTCGATGCGCAGGAAGAACTCCCTGGGCAAGGCCAGCGCCTGCCCGTTGCAGTCAGGGAGCTTGGCGGGCGGCAGCGCGGCTGGCCGCGGGGGCCGAAGGTCCAGCGCGCTGCGGTGGCCCAGGGACTCGGTGCGCCGCAGGGGGACGGTGCGCGACCCCGGCGAGGCCCCCGCCCCTGGCCTGCCATCCTCTGCCTCCTCGTCCGTGCTCCCCTTGCCTTCCCCGGACAGCAGCGACTCACGCTCCCCGCACTGGCTCCGGCGCTTCAGGCTCGGTGCGCGGCCCAGGCTGTTCCAGCTCGAGCGCCGGCTACTCCAGGCGCTGTTGGGGCCCCAGGGGCCACAGGGCGAGCTTCGGAGGCTGGACTGTGCAGGGAGAAGTGAGAAGTGAGCAGGGCCAGCCCCCACCCTCCCAGACATCCAGGGCCCTGGGGAGCTGGCCACAGGGGCCTTTCCTGACCAGCTGCGTTACTAACACCGTAGGTGGCATCTGCACGTGGGTCACCTCCTACGATGCGCAGACAACCCTACCAGCGAGCAGGCAGCGATGCTGCATTTTCAATGGTCTGCCTGTGGCACAAAGCCCGTCAACAAACAGCCTGAGACAGCCAGTGAATGTTGGAGTGCCGAGCTGGGGCCGAGCTGGGGCCGGGCTGGGGCTGAGCTGGGGCTGGGGCAGAGCTGGGGCTGGGCTGGGGCAGAGCTGGGGCAGGGCTGGGGCTGGGGCAGGGCTGGGGCTGGGCTGGGGCAGAGTTGGGGCAGGGCTGGGGCAGAGCTGGNGCCGGGCTGGGGCAGGGCTGGGGCAGGGCTGGGGCCGGGCTGGGGCAGAGCTGGGCTGTGACTCGGCAGCTGGGGCTGTTCTGGGCTGGAGAGCAGGTGCAGGTGTTCATGGAGGAGCCTGGGAGCGGCGCTGGGCCAGGCGTCCGCAGACACAGCTGGCGCTGCTGGGTGGAGCCCCACAGCAGCTCCTAACTGGCCACGACGGACTTGTAAAGACAAGCGGCGCTGCTGTCTCAGAAGGGACAGGAGCTTTACCTCCGCTGCCTCACCCTCCCCGGTGCTGCTCACTTCTACCTGCCGGGGCCAGCGCTACACTGCCTGTCCCTGTCCCTCGGTCCCCAGCGGCCAGGCGGGACAAATCAGCTTGCTACACTGCTCGGCTGAGCGCCTCTCGGTGACCGACAAGCCACGTCCTGTCTTCCTGCTCTGCCTCGACGTTGCTCCGTGTACACGGCCCCGCCCACGCCCTGCCTCTCCCACTCTGCCCACCCTCCCAGCCTTCTGGAAGCAGGGGTGGGCTGCGTCGGCGGGGGCGGCGTTTCCTGGGTTTGGATGGGGAGCCCCCGCCCGGCTTCTGTCATGTGTCACCTCTGCTGTCCCTTTCATCTGCCCTTCTGATGTGTCCCCTGGGCTCTGCCAACTTTCATCTTTCACTTCAACTGGGGAGACAAGCTTCTTGCCGTCCGCCCCGCCGGAGAGGAAGGGATCGCCACGCGCTCCCACGGCTGCTCTACTTAAGCTCTGGCTCCGTAGACAAACGGAATGCTTGTCTCCTCCACTCAGGGACGGGGACCTGGGGGTGTGACTAGGTGCGTGTGGGACCCTCACTCCCAGCTGGGAAAGGCCCCAAGGACCGGGTGGGTGAAGTCCGGAGCTGCCCTGGGGCTGGGGTGAGGGAGGGTCCCTACCAGTGACTTCTGGTCGCCCAGCTGGGGGTCCACAGAGCTGCTGCTGCCACGCCTCGCCTCCAGGAGGCCAGGGGCCGTGTCCAGGTGTGGGGAGCTCTTGGGGGTGGGCATGGGTGTGGCCGCCGTGCGCATGATGAGGGGAGGGGGCAGGCTGCCTCGGCCCTCCAGGTGCCCGTTGGGGGTCACTGCCAGTGAGTACATCTTCATCTCTGCAGGGAGGAAGGAAGAGGTTTACACCTGCACGGCTTTCAGGAAGGGAACATGACCCCAGAACTTGGCCACAGGAGCCCGTGCTGTGCCAGGATGGGGTGGACGCCGCCCCCCCACCCCCCGGTGCAAACGCTCACCTGTGGCCCGGGCATCTGGGGACTTGTCAAAGTCCCCCTCCAAGTGGGTGGAGATCTTGTCCTCGTCCGTGTCGGATCTGTTGGCGTCACCCTGTGCCCACAAGCAGAAGACACACATGAGGCTCCCCTGGGACGGCAGTCATGTGTA
This sequence comes from Crocuta crocuta, assembly GCF_008692635.1. Classification (NCBI taxonomy): domain Eukaryota; kingdom Metazoa; phylum Chordata; class Mammalia; order Carnivora; family Hyaenidae; genus Crocuta; species Crocuta crocuta. The sequence continues at coordinate 3,508,280 of NW_027529647.1, forward strand.
TCAAGCACCCCATGCAGAGCCCCCGCCCCTCCCCCTCCACAGGGAGGGCGGGGCCGGCGTGGAGGCAGGCGTGGCAGGGAGGGCTCAGCCTTGAGCTTACTGCAGGGCAAGTGCGGTGGCTGAAAGAAACTCTCAGGGTCTGTCTGGGCGGAACCCCCGCCCCTCACCTCTGCCTGGAAGCCCTCCACCAGGATGGCCACCAGCAGGTTGAAGAGCACGTAGTTGCCGAAGGTCATCAGCGCCACGAAGTAGAGGGCGGCCCAGGAGGAGGTGGAGGCCATGCCGTTGTAGAGGACGACGTTCCAGTCCTCCTGGGTGAGGATCTGCGGAGCGGGGCCGGTCGGGCTGACGTGCGGGGAGCCCTGGGGGCGGCTTCACCGCGCCGGCCGCACAGGCCCGGGCACGCGCTGGGGCTGCCTGAGCAGGGCGGGGTTCTCCCGGGGACCGCCGCTCNCCTCCGGGGTGCCCGCCTGCCCCAGCTGTACCTGGAACACAGTGACGATGGCCCACAGCAGGGAGTCAAAGTTCTTCCTGTCAGGGACGGTGTCTCCGGTGTCTGTCGTCAGGCTGAACTTGCAGCCAAACAGGTGCATGCCCAGGATGCTGAAGGCAGGACAGGGGCGCAGGGAGGCGGGCGGCAGGGGAAGTGCCTCGAGGTCACCCCTGCACCCAGGAGCCGCCCTTCCGTGCCTTCCCTACCAGCCTGATCCCCAATTTTCTCCCCATGAGACCTCCCTCCTGGTGCCCATGGCCCAGCCAACTCCATCCTACGGGCGGGAAGATGAAGGCTGCAGCGGGAGGGACTCGGGGGGGGGGGGGGGGGGGGGGGGGGGGGGGGGGGGGGGGGGGGGGGGGGGGGGTTGCCTCACTCAGCCTGCCTGGGCCGTCCTCTGCCCCGGCCTATCCCTGAGGCTTGACCCCAGGCCAGGCTGGCACAAATGGGTGCTCGGCACATACCAGCTGAAGGCTGCCCCCACTCCTTCCCTGCTCCCTTGGGGCCCGGTCCCTGCTCCATTCATTTGGAGGCCGGGCCCATCCCCCACCCGGCTGTGAGCCTGCAGAGCGGAGCCCAGCCCGGGGACCCGCATGCCCTGCCAGCACACGGAGGGCGCCAGCCAGTGAGGTCTGAACAGAGGATCAGCGTCGGGGCCTCTGCAAACTCAGGGCAGAGCAGTGGGAGAGCTGTGGGGGGCGTGCGTCTCGCGCTCCGGGCCCCGACCCCGCAGCCCCGCGCAGGGAGGACGGCCCCCGGGCAGCCAGCCCACCTGAAGATGAAGATGAAGAGCATGAGCAGCATGCAGAAAGTGGCCACATTGTCCATGGTCTTCATGAGCACCACCAGCTGGCGCCGCAGCGCGGGCATGAAGCGCACCAGCTTGAGCACCCGCAGCAGCCGGAAGGTCCGCAGCACCGACAGGCCGCCATCCGCCTGCCCGACGATCTCCCAGACGCTGCGGGCCAGGCCGTGGGTCAGGAAGGACTTGCGCCTGGACCTCGGTCCTGGCACCTGCCAGGCCCCGGCCCCTCCTCTTCCCAAAGCAGGAACACCAGCCCAGGAGGCCAGCCCACCCTGAGAGGGGCTCGGCTCTATCAAGGTGCCCAAGGTCCCCGGGGTTGCCATCTAATTAGCTGCTGTCTCTGGTGGCTGCCGGCCCCCAGAAGCTGCTGGAACTTGGGCTCTGGCCTGGTCAGAAACTTCTCCATCTGGGGCCCTTTCCCCATCCTGTGCCTCTCCCAGTGAGCTCTGCCTAACCCCATCTGCTCCTGCTCAACTCTATCCCTGCTGGGGGGGTCCCCTTGAATTCCAAAGGCCCTGCTTCCTCCTGGGGGAGACAGGTACCCCCCGATTCTCCCGTTCCTTCCCGTGTTGATGCTGCTGCAGGAAACCCCCCAGAGGAAAGCTGGCCTTCTTTGCAGGCACTGAGCCCTGAGTGGACTCCAGCCAGGAGGCTGAAGGGCCTCTGAGTGCTTATATTGTTCCCGCAGGGAACAGGTCCGCCAGGTCCTAGAAACATCCGTCTGAAAGCGGCGGACTGTGTGCAGCTGGCAGTGCCAGCAGGGAGGGACCTGGTTCCAGGGAGGGGACCCTGCCCACAATATCCCTACTCTGTAGCCTGCCAAAAATACTGCCAGCAAGCCCTCTCCCTCTGACTGGGGCTCTGCTCTCAGGGCGGGGAGGGGTGGGGGTGCGGTCCTAGGCCTCCGTGGCCAGGCGGAAGACGGGGGACCACCTGATGACCACGATGATGCCGTCGAAGATGTTGTAGGGGTTCCGGATGTAGCCCAGTGGGCCGCAGGCCAGCAGCTTAAGCACCATCTCCAGGGCGAACACGCTGGTGAACACGATGTTGCTGATCTCCAGGGCGTTGGTCAGCTCGTCGGGCTGCGGGCAAGGGGGAGGCCGTCACGCCCCACCCACGGCTCCCATCCGTCCTTGGCCGGAGGGCTCACGGCCCCCAGGAGTCTGATCGGGGTTCAACAACACTGAGGCAGCAGCGTGGAAGCAACCCAACTGGCTGCCGTGGGGAGGAAGCGGATCCCGGCCTGCCTGGCCCTCCCAACCTGACCGCCAGCGTGTCTGTGACGGGGGCAAGTGCAGGCCACGGGACCGTGGGTGGGGGCATCGGCTCAGGGCGGGCGTGGGGGGAGCACAGGGTGCTGCCTCAGGTCGGCTTCCCCGGCCTCTGGGGGCCTGGTGTACCCCTTCTTGCTGGCAGAAGGTTCCAGAGATTCTTCTTAATGGGGACCTACTGACTCCCGTGTGTGTGCCTGCACTAACGTTTGTACTCCCATACGTGTGAGCACACCTGTGCACTCACCCTGTGAGCTGCTCACGTGCACACACACCACACGTGACCACACACAAACCTGCACGGACGTGCCACGTGCACATGTCCGTGTGGGCAGAGGCTCTACCAGGTTGTCCCCTGGAGCCTGATCACGTCCCTGTCTAGGCTCCACCCCCACACAGGGCCCGCGGAGAGCCGCCGCCACCACTCGGGTCTCCCCTGAATCGCTCCAGAATGAAAGAAGCCACGAAAACTACTGGAAAAGCCCGAAGAACGGGACGCAAGGAACCCCATTCGATCACCACAAACGACCCAGCCTGGTCCTGAGAGAGGATGCCTTCTCCCGGCCAGACCTGGCCGCTGCCCTTCCTGCTGGGACCCCAGTCCAGGGCAGGGGCCGAGGAGGGCTGCCACGGCTGCCGGGGACCAGACGCAGCCCCAGAGGGCCGTCTCACACTTCGGCCTTCTGTGGCCACCACGAGCACCCCAGCGGGCACGGCCGGGGTACTGGCTCATGTAAGGGGAGCCCCGATCTGCCAGAGCTGAGCCCATCCTCAGGAGAGCCGCGGGGTGGCCTGGCGAGTGCCGCGGCCCCTGCTGCCTCTAGGTCCGTGGTGGTCTCTTCGGACCCCACATTGGGAGAACCTCCACATGGGGAGCACGGTGTCTGTGCTCCCTTGATGGGGACCCCACCCCCAAAAGAGACATGAGCGTTTATCAATTGACTGACAACTTCCCCCCACAGCAGCCGACCGCCAGCACGGCCGCTATCCCTGGCCCCATGCCCACCCTCGGGGTTCCCACGGGGGCCAGGACAGCAGCCCCGGCCCCGCCCCCGCCCCCAGGGGGCCCGCTGCCACCTGCCTGCTCGTGGTACTCGACGCCCATGCTCAGCGTGTTGGTGAGGATGGCCACCATGATGCCGCGGTTGAAGTACTTGCTGTCCACGATGCGGCGCAGTTTGCCGCTGAAGGCGGCCCAGACCCA
>NW_027529647.1:3512176-3515686 GCF_008692635.1 Crocuta crocuta
GGGCATGGGGTCACGGCGGTCCCCGTGCCGCACGTCCTGCGTGAACTCGTAGACCCCGTTGCCTTCCGAGCCTCCGCTCTCAGAGCCGCTGAGCTCGAAGTCAGGGTCCTCCAGCGCGCTGGCACAGTACGGGCAGTTCTTCAGCTCACAGGTCAGCGTGCCCGCCTGGGGGCTGGGCAGGGGGCAGGGCACGCTCAGGCCCGACAGGCGGCTGGGGGCCCGGCCCAGCTCTGCAGGGGGAAGGACACGGGCAGGGTCAGGCCCGTCCCCCGCTACCACAGGCGCCCAGGCCACACCCCGGCAGAGGCTTCTGCGGGGTCTGTGCACACGCACGCACCCCCTGCGAAGGCCCTGAGGTCTGCAGGGGACCCGGTGTCCCTCCAACTGCCCATGTGAGGTGGGTGAAGCTGAGCCCCAGCGGGGAGGGACCCCGAGTGTGTCAGGGAACATTCCCGGGCCCTCAGGGGCTCTGTGATCCCCCCCACCCCTCCCCTGTCCCAGCACCCCTGCCTAGAAGGGGGCCCCCCACTCCTCCGAAGTGGTCAGTCGCGAACACGGGCAGATGCTCTCTCCTGGGGCCACGTGGGGCAAAAAAGGACTCAGGCCTGGGGGTTTGACAGGTTTTGTCAGCCCCGAATTCTCATACCCTCCTGGGCGGATGCTCGTGTGGCACTTGCACTGAGGCTGCGTGGGGCTTGCTTAGACCAAGGGCCCTCCCGCCGCCGGCCGTGTCACAGCCTGGGGTGCCCAGGGCCTCCCCGGAGAGCATGCAGTGGGGAAGGAGTCCCGAGTCCCGCCTCCTCTAGGCTCACCGGGCCTGGGGCCCACCTGCTTCCCAGAGGCTGGGGCTGGGGTCCTCACCGTGTTCCCCGACCAAATGCTGGATCTTCTCATAGGGATCGGGGCCCCTCAGGCTCAGGGGGCTGTGCTCTCCGGCGCCTGGAGGCCCGCTGGCCCGTTTCCCCTTGGGCCCGAGGCCGGTGCCGCCTCTGCTGCCGCCCACCGACGAAGGCAGGATGGTGGGGTAGTTCATGGCCCCCAGCCCCGTGGCCAGCTTGAGGCCAGCAGAGGCAGCGNCGGGCCCTCTCCTGCGGCCCCTCCACATGGCAGTCCGCGTGGTACACGCTGTGCACCGACTCGGCGTCGGGGGGCCCACGGCCGGGGGAGGGCGGCGGGNCCCAGCCTGCCGGGGCCGGCGCCCGGGGCCCTGGCCGTGCAGGGCGCCGCTGGGGTCCACCTTCTTGCGCCAGCGGCTCTGCCAGCGGGCGTACAGGCGCAGGCCGCGCCGCTTGACCTTGCGGCAAACGTGGCCCACGTACTTGAGCAGCTCCTCGTAGCAGCTGCCGGGCTCCGAGAAGCTGGCCAGCGTGCTGTCGTTGGACAGGTAGCGCGCGCGCTGCTCCCGCATGAGCTGGTTCTCGCGCTGCTTGGTCTCCGAGAACTGCGTGGCGATCACCACCAGGCACAGGTTGATCATGAAGAAGGAGCCCACCTGCAGCAGGCGGGCGGCGATGAGCCTCCTGCGGCCCGGCCGCCGACCCAGGCCACGGGGGCAGAGGCCACGGGGCGTCAGGGTCGGGCGGGGCAGCAACGGGGGCGGCGGCAGCTTGCGCACAAGAGACGGGGTCCCCGTGGGAGACATGAGAGAGCTACTGCACTGTTCTGAGGGCGAGGACCCCGCTGCAAGCGTGGCTGGTGGGGGCGCCCCAGGACGGGTGGGGTCCTTGCTGAGGCGATGCCGAGCCACAGCCCCCGCCACAGGCGGCACGGGATACGTGGCCCCTGCCCACCTGCAGAGCTCATCTTCAGACGGGTGGAGGACACGGTGGCTGGCGGGGTGGATGGAGCCTTCCATCATCTGCATGGCTCACCCCCTTCCCTGCTCGCGTCTGTCCCCAACAAGACCTTGAGTGTGGCCACCCCCCCACCTCTCCAGGGCGGGCGTTTCCAAACCCCTCAGCTTCACCTTCTCCGTGGCAGGGTCACCACCAACGCCCTTCTCTGCTCACGCCTGCGCTCAGAAACCAGGCAGGACATCGGCCTGTCTCTGTTCACACGGGGCCCTCGCACACCCTGCGCCGGACGCCACGGCTGTGCCTGGCGGGGCACCTACGCTGCAGCGAGGCACGCCTCTGGGGCCGCCCGCTCTGTGGAGAGTTGTGTCTGGAGGCCGTGAACACCGTGGAGGGCCGTTACCCCAAGACACGGTCTGGACTCTTCTGCAGCCTGCAGACAGGACCTGGCCATGACAGGGCCCGAGGCCGCCTGGAGGTGGGCTTTCTCCCCCAGCCACCCCCGGCTGGGAGCTGGACAGAAGCCCCTGCCCCGCCACGGGCAGCCCTGGGTCTCTGCTGCGCTGGCCCACCCTGCAGCTCGCCTGGTGCGGGGGCCCCCCGGAGAGTCGGCAGAGGCTGGGACGGCGCGGCCCTGGGGGCACGACGGCGGCCACTGACGGGGAAGTTCAGGGTCTGAAGTCAGCTGTCACGACGCAAGGGCACCCCCACCCGCTAACGCTGGCACACACAGACGCCCCGCCCGGCCCCCAGGACGCGCCCCGTCGCCCGCACTCACGATGATGAGCAAGATGAAGTAGATGAAGTTGTAGAAGGAGTGGGCGTCCATGACGTAGTACATTATGTCCACCCAGCCCTCCAGCGTGATCACCTGGGGGGGGCAGGCGGCTGGACACACGCGCGGCCCTGGGAGGGTGGCAGGGGCCTCCTCGCCTGCGTCCCCTCGGGGGCCGCCGCGGGGCCAGTGGGGCGGGTGAACCACCCCCCAGAGCTGCTCAATGGGGCAACCGAGGCCAGGCCCCTCCGTCGCGGAGCCGGGGCCCACCTGGAAAATGGCGATCCAGGCGTAGCCGATGTTGTCGAAATTGATGGCGCCGTTGTGGGGGTTGGCGCCGCCCGAGCGGCACACGTTGTAGTACTGGTTCCAGTTGATGCAGGCGTTGCGGCCCGCGCCAGCCCCGCCCTCGGCCTGCGGCTGCCCGTACGCCTCCCAGCCCAGCGTGCACTCCACGCGCAGCTCGCGGCGGCTGGGGATGTGCGAGCACTTCTGCATGCCGTTGTCCCGGCGCGAGGAGCAGATGAAGGGGTTGTCCTCCCCCTCCTCCGTCTGGTAGTAGGGCCGCAGGAAGGTGAGGTTGTTGTTCCTGCGGGCAGGCGGGGGGCAGACACAGGTGGAGACACACGCACACACACACACACAAAAACACAACAGGTAAAGACGAAGACAGTGAGAGAAGCAAGCAAACAAACAGTGAAATGCAGGCAAATTAATAGAAAAACAAAACCACACATAAAAATAAAGAAACCAGAACCCCAACCAGAAGTAGTCTAGAAAGGACGGATCCCTAANAACACAACAGGTAAAGACGAAGACAGTGAGAGAAGCAAGCAAACAAACAGTGAAATGCAGGCAAATTAATAGAAAAACAAAACCACACATAAAAATAAAGAAACCAGAACCCCAACCAGAAGTAGTCTAGAAAGGACGGATCCCTAA
>NW_027529647.1:3528000-3535865 GCF_008692635.1 Crocuta crocuta
GGGGACAGAGGGTCAGAAGCGGGGGCTGGAAGGGGAGGAGGCTGCTGGGGGCGCGGGCCACGCACCTGGCAAAGGTGCTGTCCAGGAAGCAGCGGTTGCGAAGCAGGCCAGCCCAGAGCTGCACGCCCACGATTCCGAAGATGAAGAAGACAAAGAAACACAGCAGCAGGACGTTCCCGAGCATGGGCAGCGTGTCCAGCAGCAGCGTGACCAGGATCCGCATGCCTGCAGGTGGTGGAGAAACCGGTCGGCACGGCGGTGCCCACCCGCTGTTCACACACGAGTGCCACGACTCTGGGTGGGGGAGACTCGCACCGGGTCCCTACACGGTCAGCAGGCAGGGACGGTGACACTCGTGGATCCAACCTGCACAAAGGACAGCAGGGCTGTGGGCCTGGGTCACGAGACTGGCAGCCCCCCCCACCCATGACTGCCAGAGCCCGGGGCCCAGCAGCTCAGGCTTCGGCTGCCTCCAGCGCTCAGGAGCCTGGGGTCTTGCAATGGGGGCAGGGCTCAGAGCGGTTCTTTCTTGCTCTGTGGGAACCACCGGACTAGGGCCCTGCACTGGAGGGACGGGGGTGGGGGCGGGGGCGCAGGGACCCCCAGGGCACGTGGTGGCTTTTCCAGAGACAGTTCTGAAGCCCTTGTTGCCTGGGGGCTGTGAGAGAGCAAATTAGTTCAGTCACCCCAGTCCTATGTACCCTCCACTTACCTGCACCCCCCAGATCTCAACAGGGAGAAGACAAGCAAGAGCCGGGGCTAAGGCAGAGAACAGCACTCTGGGCCAGGGGTGGGGGAGGGGGCAGGTGCTGAGGCCTTGGAGCCGCACCTGTGAAGTGGCCGATGGCAGAACGGGCCCCTGGAGTCACAGGGGTCGACCCACAGCCACGAACGGCTCTGAAGTTTCAGAAGTGGCAGAGAGGAAGATTCGTGAGGGACACAGCCAGATATAAACTGGCTCAAAGAGTCACATATGTGATCCAGGGATCAGAGTGGACCCCAGGAAGCCAGTGAGATGCAACTCTGCCCAGGGTAAGTGTGCTGTTTGGGACAGGGGAATGTCCCCAGAGAGAGGCCAGGCAGCCGGGAGGCAATTCTGGCCACTGCAGGCATTTAGCCTGAGAAGTGAATATCTGCAGAAATATCACTGCTCTCAAAGGTGGGCCCGCGTGAGCAGACCGAGTGTGTGGGGGTGCCAGGCACCGAGCTGAGAGCCACACACATCAGCTCACCTCACACGGCCACTAGTGTCCTGCTGTTACAGTTGGGGAAACTGAGGCTCAGAGAGGTTCAGTAATTTTCCCAGGCTCACACAGCATGTGGACTCTACCTGACCCCTGATAGAGCCCGGTGGGCAGGCGGAAGAGAGGCCCGGGGTCCCCCAGCACAGCACAACTCCATGATACCTGCTCTCTGGTGCTGCTGATGGGCCCCGGGGCAGGGGGTACTTGTCCCTAAAGGTGTGCGGCTTCTTCGGGGGGAGGACAGGCCTGGGGGCTGAGGCCTACCAGCTGGAGAGGCTGTGCGCACACGGTATGTGCAGACCCCCACGCACACATGTACAGACACACCTTACATGGTACCACGGACACTGCCCTCCTACCCAGAAGAGTAACAGCTGAATTCAGACACAGCATTGAATGCTCTGAAGACGGAAAAATCCCAAACCATCTCCGTGTAAGGACAGGGCACTTTTTAAACAAGCAGCCACGTGACTTCCCGGAAGCTTCTCTATGCTTCCCTGAAGCACCAGATCTCTCTGGCAGAGACAGGACCTGAGAGTAGTCACCGGCACGCGCCAGACGATGAGGTCATCAGGTCTGTGCAACCCCAGGAAAACCCCAAATGTCGTGCAGATGGGGCGTCTGAGGCCCAGAGTGTCCAGTCATCCTGCTGCACTGTGGGGACAGGACCCCCACACTCGGCCTGTCACACCCCAACGTGGTCGAGCGTGGCTGACCTCCCCCGAAGGGGCAAATCCTCAGGGCCTCCCTCCCCCAGGGCCAGGGTCTGTGCTGGGCCCAGAGAGTCCAGAAGCAGGCCACGTGACCTCCCGTTCTGTGCTCTGGGGGGCCCTTGAGAGCTCTCAGGAAGGCTGGAAGGACCCCCAGGACTGTCCCACGGAGGCGTCACTTACTGGGCACACGGTTGATGGCACGGAGGGGCCGTAGCACACGCACTGTCCGGATGGCGGAGAGGCTCACGTTGTGTCCGTCCAGGGAGTACTCCATCATGCTGGGGGAGGGGCAGCGGGAGAGAGAGGCTCGGGGGCGCCCAGGGGCGGACGTGAGCACACGCCTTCTCCAGGGCGTCCGCCAGCTGAGGCCAGGAGGCCCAGGGCGGTGACCACACGTTGGAGGCCTGGTCCCTGAGCCGTGCACCGAGCCTCCCTGAGTCACCACGGGGGCCCCTTACCACTCAGACCGTTTGCCTGTCCCCAGTGCCACACAGGGGGCCCCAGGAGCCGCGCCCCCTTCCCTGGCAGACGGCACCCCCATCCCCTTTGCTGGGGGGCCCCCGGGGCTTCCAGCCAGGCTCAGTCAGGCACTGGTGCCACCTCAGGGGCAGCCCTGACTTTGGGGCCACAGGGTCCGTACCCCGCCATGACGATAAAGAAATCCAGCCTGTTCCACGTGTCACCCAGGTAGCACTTCTGCCCGAACAGCCCCAGGGCGATCATCTTGATGATCATCTCCACCGCGAAGAAGGCAAAGATGAAGTCGTCGAAGGCCTGGCGGGAGGCGGGGCCTCAGAGGCGGGGCCTGAGAGGCAGTGCTGCTCGCCCCTCACCCAGGGGCTGCCATGGCCAGCAGGCTGCCCACCCCGGGCCCACCTCCAGGATGCTGCAGCGCTCCGACTGGCACTCGACGTCCTCGCAGGGCCGGAACATGCCCAGGGTCACGCAGTTGAGCATGATGACCAGCATGCTGACGTGCTCGAACCACGTGCGGCGGGCGGCGGAGTTAAGGGTCAACGCAGGAGGCTGAGACGCGGCCGCGGGGGCGCAGGCCAGGGAGCGGGACACCCCTGCGGTCACCACGGTGCCTACAGGCCCCGTCACCTGCGGAGCCCTCAATGGCCGCTGCGCCCACCCCATCCCCGGCACTGGCCACCACGTGCAGTGACCACATCATTCCCACGTGGGCCTCTGGACAAGCTGCCACCCCCTTGGGTGTGGACGATGGCCATGGCCCCTCTGCCAGGCTCCCCCCTCGCAGGCCAGTCACTCGGTGCCCAGCCCGGATACCAGCAGACGCACACGAACCACGAGGGGCCCGCGCTAACCCCCACGTGATTCCAGCAGGCGCGGGTGCCCCGCCCACAGCAGCTGGGATGAGGGACAGGAACTTTAGCTCGGCTCAGCCACCGGCGCGGAGGACCCGCATCCTGTGCGCCTGGATGGGCGGGGCCAGGGAGGACACCCCTAGCTGCCCGCGGTGACCGGCCACTCCGACCGTGTCCTGCTGGCAGGAGAGCGACCCGGTGGGGAGAGGGCCTCGGGAGCCAGGTCAGCAGTGAGTGCTACGTCCCCACGTACTCTGCACCTCGGCCACCCCGCGGGGTCCCTGGTTTGGGAGCCAGAGCCCACCCTGACCTGTGAGAACTCCCGGACATTCCAAGAGCAGCCACCAGGTGGCGCTGGGGCCCCACGCAGGCTGCACAGTGGCCTGGTCCAGGGTAGCTGTCTCTGTGAAGGGGGTGCACTGCCACCCCCACCCCTGCTGCATCTCCAGGAACTCAGGGAGCCGTGTGTCAGGGATGGGGGGAGGGCCAGGTAGCATGGGGGGCTGGGGCTCCACACAAACCCTGCGTTTGCACGCATGTAAGTCCACATGGCCGGGAGGGCTCAGGGGCACTCTGTGCACCCCACATGTCATCCCCACGGCACGAATCCCTGGACCCAGCCCCGCCTCTGAGGTAGGCTTTCTGTGGGGCTGCCCAGGCCGGAGAGCAAGGACAGAAGGGCAGTGGCCCCGGTCTCCAGAATCTGGGTCACAGGAGGGATAAGACCCGGGGAGCTGAATGGGGTCAGAGACACGGGGCATGAAGGAGGCTCCTCTGCAGGGGCTGGAAGCCTCCAGGGCAGGGGCAGGGGCGGGGGCCCACAGTGCAGAGCGCCGCGTGGTGCCAGGCCACCAGTGTAATTACGCTCCCACCGAGAGCGCCATAATTACAGTTAATGGGTTCAGCAGTAACAAGTGTCTGCTGTGCTCTCGCTGCGGAAAAACAGAAGTCAGCTCCCTGCTAAGGCAGCGCCCTGGCCCTGAGGCCCCACGAGGGGTGGGCCTGCCCACGTGCCAGCTCAGGTCCTGGCCGAGAAGGACGGCCGACACCCTGTGGGGCGGGGGTCGAGACAGCCAGGTTAACGGCGGTGCCCAATACCCAGGCGCACCTGCTGCATCTGCGCACCCTGGGGACCCCCGCAGACTGGGCCCCCCGCTCTGTCACGGGGTGCGGAGGCTGCGCATGGCCGCTGGTCCTGTCTCCACCACTCAGGCCACTCTCCTGGCCTCCGCACCCCTCTGTTCCCCGGCTGCTGCAGTGAGGGGGGCTTATGCGTGGACAGGACATCTCTGCGTGTCACGGGGATGGCCTTCACCCAGTGAGTGGCACAGAATGGCTGGGCAGACCTGCCCGCGAGGAGACAAAGCCCCACATCCCCACGAGGCACGGCAGGCGGGCAGGAGGCTGCGGCGGGCGCTGGTCGGATGGTGTGAGGGAGCGCACCCCACGCCTCCCTGACCCGGGTAGGCCCTGGGTCTGGGTCCTGAAGGTGCTCCCCCCCCCCGGCAGGGAGGCAGCGTCCACCAGCCTGGGCCCCCCCGGCGTGCAGTCACCCGGTGCAGGTGGGGGCTGTCTGCTCTTCGGAAGCTGGAAGCCCCTCTCTGTCCCAGCACGCCGGGCTCTCCCAGGCTGGGCTGCTCCCCCCCACCCCCGCCGCGTCCGACAGACGCCCTGCCCGAGCGGCAGGCTCCCTAGCCCAGGTGAGCCGTGGCCCCCCTGCTTTGCTCCCCACCAGCATCACGCACCCCCACCTGGGACTCCTGTTTCTCCGCTGCCTGATCTCCCCAGGCTCGCGCCCGTGCTCACTCACACCCCCTGGAGGCCTCCTGCAGGGGCGCGCAAACCAGGGAGGGCGTCCTCAGCCAGGAGGCGCCCTTTCCCGTCGGGTCATGAACATGCCTGCCGGCCCAGAAGAAACCCTCCAGCTACCCTCCACCCCTCACCAGCAGGGCCACGGCCACTCCCACCAGGCTGGCCCCTGGGACAGAGGCCAGGCAGGGACGGAAGGGGCAGGTACAGGCATCGCCTGGCCTGGGGGATTCTCGCAGGGGACCCGATGTAGACCCCGGAGCTGGTGTCAGGCAAAGCGGAGGATGTCCACCCTCAACAGTGGGGCAGGTCGTCTAAGCTCTGGGCTCCACTGGGCCAGGACGCAGGAGACCGTTGAGGTCAGGAGCTGGGAAGGGCCCTCACTCCCCACGAGAAGCCGCAAACCAGGCCCCCAAGAACTTGAAAAGACAGCCTGCTTGGGGCCCCTGAGCTGGAGTCCTACCTCCCCAGTTCTTACCAGACTGCTGGCAAGCCATGCCCACCCACCAGCTTCAGGCTCTTCCTGCCAGTGCCCGTCCTGTGGGCCCAGGCCTGCCTGCCCCGCCCAGGAGGCGTGTCCTGGGGGCTCAAGACCCCTCGGGCAGGAGTCTGGGTGCCCAGCCAGGAGGGCATGAGCACAGGTTCATCCAAGCAGTGGGGACACTATCGGGGTGGGGGGAGGCTGGGATAACCAAGCCGGGCAGCATGGCTCCAGCAACTGGAAAGTTCTCCATCCTTTGCCGAGACTGGAAACCGCTGGCCCTTCGGGGGTTACTGTGCTGATAATACAGCCTCTACAGCTTCTCTCTCCCCCCCCAACACACACCTGGGAGGGAAGAGAGACCCTAGGGACCTTGCCTCGGCCTGTGTAAAGGTGCACACGTGTGTGTGTGTGGTCCTCACAAGAAGCACAGGTCCTGTGAACCGCCAGGAAGCTCCCCAGAGACAGGGGTCACAGGGCTGAATCAGCCCCCTCCCCCCCGCACAAGCAAGGCCACCTTCCTCCCCCGTCACACCTTAGCAGGCAGCTGAGGACAGGCAGCGCCAACCGTTTACCCACCCAGAGCCCAGTGACTTCCGGAGACTTAATTACACAGATGGATTTTCTGGATTTTAATTAAAAATCCTTTAGGTTTTGAACCAACTTCTACAAACTAGAGTCAATTTCCACCGTGGGTCCAAGGAAGCCAAGCTGATGTACGGCCAGGAGAAGGTGGCCCTCTAGTACAGGGAAGGGCCATGGCGCTGCCCGGGCCTGGCCACAGAGCGGCCTGTGGGCCTGAGTCCAAAGCTCAGTGAGAAGGTCTCTCCCACAGGACCCCAGAGCCAGCGAGGCTCTGTGTGGCCTCGAGCCCTCTGACCTACCCTCTAGGACCGCCTTGGCCCCAGGGCCTTGGCCAGGCCTGCCCTACCCCTCGGGCAGGCTGGGGGCTCTCACGAATGAGACAGGGCCCCAGAGAGACTTGAGGAGGGGTCCCAGGGCCTCCCTCAGGGCTGGACACCCCATCAGTGGTGGAGGCAAGGGTCCTGTCGGGAGACCCCTGGGGCGCCATGCCCACCCTGTGGACCCCACACTCCTCAGAGCCCTTCCAGTATATTCCGCCCAGCGTGGCCTGACACCAGCCTCTCCCACCTCCTCCCTCCCCTTCAGGGCTCTGCTGAACCAGCGCGGCACCACCTTCCCACTTGCAGCAGCCACAGCCGTGGCCGGCCCCCTACCCCGGCGGGTGTGGGGGGGGCACAGTCCTGCCCCGAGGCTGTCGGCGCCAGGCTCACGGCCTCTGGGCGCGCGGCTGCAGCGCGCCCCGCACACACCCAGGGCCGGGCCGGCGGCCGCTGTCCGTGGTGCTGAAGCGGCCCTGCCCCGGGCGCTCGGGCTTGGTCCGTCCAGCCGCCCCCTCGCCTTCTCAGACGCCCAGCTGGTGAGGCAAACACACCGAGGGAGGCTTCGAACACGGCCCTGGCCGGCAGCGGGGTGCCCCTGCTGGGCTGCGGGGAGCAGGGCTGGAGCCACAGGGGCTCCGGAGCGCCAACGGGGACCCCGGCAGTCTGTGACCCTGCCTCTTCCCAGGGACAGTGGCTTCCAGGGTCCCGGAACGAGGCGGGGGTCCCTGCCTGCAGAGGCCTGCAGTGTGCCCAAAGGGTGGTCCTGGACCCCCGAGCCAAAGCCTCACTGTTAACATGAAGCGCCCATGGCCACCCAGCGCTGCTGGCCACCCAGACCCACGGCGTGGGCCATTTCTGCCCCCGCTCGCCTCTGAGCCCGAGGAGGGGAGCCTGACCCTGACACCACCCCGCGTGCCCCTCCCCCTCTCTGAGTCTCCGCTTCCCCACCCACCCGACAGGAGTGCGGCAGCTGGGCCTCCGGGGCTGAGGGGTTGTGGGAGCACCCTGCAGGCCCCATGCCCACCCCTCCCGCACCTGACAGGGCCACTTCACTCCCCTGGCGGGCCCCAGACACGGGGAGGGAGGGGACGTCGTGTCTTCAGCAGAGGGACAGCGACAGGGCATCTGGATACCCCTCACTGAGAGGCACGCACCAACGGGGAGCACAGCAGCCGAGCGGCCCCCACGCGGGGCATGTGGGGACCAGGCCCTGACCCCGCAGGCGGGGCTCCCGGAGGGGCTGTCAGGAGATCACGCGGATAGAGCTGCAAAGCTCCGTCTCCGGAAGACGAGAACGCCCCGAGCAGGCCGCCCCTCCCACCACCCTCGGGAGCAATCTGCTCAGCCAGCTAAGCTCCATTAGACCAAATCCACAACAGCCTGGC
>NW_027529647.1:3535916-3537065 GCF_008692635.1 Crocuta crocuta
ACAAAGGGTTGGGGGGGGGGCCCGTGGTGGGGGGGGGGGGGGGGGGCAGCAAGGCAGGAGCAGTGGGAAGGAGGGGGCCCAGGGCAGGTCCCCGTCTCCCTGCCGTCCGTCTCCGTACCCCCAGCAGCCACCCGCACAGCCGAGAGGTGGCCTTGGGCCATTCGGGTCTGCCCGTGGGGAGTGCCCAGCCCAGACCCCCACTCGGGGCCCTCAGGGACCAGCCTCAGACCCCGACGGGGCTTGCAGTCTTCCTGGGTAATGGAGACACGTGGCCTGGACAGGCAGATGGGGTGCAGGGATCAGCTCAGCCAGTCCAGGGGCTCCACAGGCATGCACACCCACCCCCCGACACAGAGCAGCCGACAGAGGCCCTGAACGCTGGGCCAAGCGCCCCCGCCCAGTGGCCTGCTGATGGGCAAGCCCTTCCCTGCCTTGGGGGAGGCGGTGTGGGGCCTTCCGCGCTGCTGTGCGCCCGGGGCCTGCTGCCCCGCCCCCCGCCCCCCAGCTTTCATTCTCCTGAGCCTTCAACCTTGCTCTTCCAATTTGCTCGAGGAGACAAGCGTATGTTTATTCATGGGGGAGAAAGCCCATCCTACAGGGGAAAACAATTCCGGGCCACTGAGGAGTAGACGTCTACTGTACCCCACGCGGCTGAGTGGGCGGCTGCAGACAGAACAGCTGCGGGGCCGGAAGAGACACCCCACGCAGCCCCGAGCCCGCCGCAGACCAGTCCCGGGGGCCCCGTGGGCAGCAGGGGAGACCCCAAGAACCGGCCTTCCCTGAGCCCGGCCCCTCCCGGGCCCTCGCCCACACGGCCACCGAGAGCCGGGCCGTTTCTGGGGACCCGCGAGGCTGCCCCAAGGTTCGTGCAGCGGCCCCGCGAGCCAGGAAGCACCACCTGGGGGCCCCAAACATCAGAACGTCTTCACCGACAGGGCGCGAGGCTGCCGCGGAGCCTGACCAGACAGAGGGCGACGGTTCATGAGAACGGCCCCAGCGCGGAGGCTCGCTGCTCCAGGACGTGGCTTGACACACGTGGATGAGAAGCCCCCGTGGGGAGGGAGTGAGGTGGGGTCCACGCTGGGGCCGACAAGACTAGCAGGAGGAGAGGCCACTTTCCCTGGCCACCCCCCCCCCCCCCCCCCCGGG
>NW_027529647.1:3537124-3539265 GCF_008692635.1 Crocuta crocuta
CCGAGACGTCCTGTGTGATTATGCATCCTACGTGTTCTTACCTGAGACACATTTATGTCGGGGCTTATCCCCGGTCCCCTCCCTGCAGCCCCCGTTCCTCCGCACCATTTGTGGACACCACCTCCAGGGAGCCCTCCAGGCAGGGCGGGCAAGATGGACAAGGGCTGAGCCGGTGGCAGGGCCTTCCGGAGACAGCCAGTTCCACGTGGAGCGCAGACGGTGGCTGGCAGCACCACGGACCCTGGGTGGGTGCAGCTCCCACCCAGGCGCAGCCCCCAGCCCCTCAAACCCTCAGGTCCCGGCACAGCTCGCTCTGACGGACGCGCATGTGCTCACCGCAGCCCACTGCAGCCCGAAGGAGGAAACAACCCAAACGTCCACTAACGCACACGTGGATAAGCAAGACGTGGCCCATCCACGCAGTGACACACCCATCAGCTGTGAAGAGGAACGGAACCCCAACACCTGCTACAACGTGGGTGAACATCGCGCACGGGGCGCTCGGGGACAGAACCGACGGAAGAGGAAGACAGCTGTGGGACCCGGCTCTAGGATGTGTCCAGAACTGGCAGATGGGGAGAGATCGTGGACTAGTGGGTGCCAGGGGCCGGGGCGGGGGGGGGCAGAGAGTGAGAGCTAATGCGGACGGGTTCCCTGGGCAGTGATGGAATGTTCTGGAACTAGGCAGAGCGGGAGGCTGCACCGCACAGCTCACACAATGAACTCCCCAGGACGTGTGCGCTTCACCTGGGGGGGGTCTGGGATCCTCGTCGACCACTCCATCTTGCTGGGCTGCTGGAGCCCCAACCTGTCCTTGCTGTCCCTCACCTCACAGGCGAGACTCAGGCCCGGGACCTGGGCCTCCCTCCCTGCAGCGCACAGCCACCCCCAGCACTCCAGGGTCCTTCTGGTGGCTTCCCATCGTGGGTCCAGCTGCCTTCAGGGACAGCGTCCAACGACAGCTCCCGGAGCGCACAGCAGAGCAGGGTGACGGGATCGGGGGCACCCGGGCCCCTCGGATGCCTTCAAAGGCAGAGTGGGAGCTCCAAGTAGGGGACCGCGAGGCAAGGCCACTTGCTATCCGCCCCGGGCTGGTAGCCCAGGGAACCCCCTTGACCCTCAGACCCAGTCTGGCCCCACCCCGGCCCCGGCCCCACAGCACAGGGCCTCAGCAGGTCCACACCCGTGCGCCTGCTAACGCAGCCCTAAGCCTGTGGGGACTCGCTCCGGCCGAGGGAGCCTCAGGCAGGGTCTGCTCCCTGGTCTTGGGGCCACACTGGGACCCTGCCCTTTGAGCGGCCTGCTCTCCTGGGACCGACTCCGTCGTGAGGCACTGAAGGCCCCCTTGGGGGCCTTGCCTACACCCCCTGGCGTGGGCCGTTGTCCGTGTCCCTGCCGCCAGCCTCGACCTCGTGGTGGGCGGGTTCCCAGAGGTCCTAACGCTTCTGCCCCAGCCTGGGGGGGTCGGGCACCCCCTGAAGGAAGAGTGCAGATGTACCTTCCTGGCCCCGTTATTCCACAAGCGCTCCTGCTTAATTCACTGGCGATGGAATGAACTGACTCAGGGTTCAGCCGCGGCGATGGGGCCCAGGCAGCGGCACGGAGCAGGGATGCGGGGGTGTCCACACACGTGCTTGCACACGCCGGGCCCCGGGGAGCACCTCAGCAGAGCGGGGCTCAGCTGCTCAGACCCCTGCTCCGCAGGCCCGGCCAGCCCACCCCTCCCCCAGGCCTGACCCCTGCGCTGAGCGATGAAGCCGGTGTGGCCGAGACGAGCGGTGGACACACCCTGGTGTTCTGGACAAAGCCAGCTACCCGGCACCCGCCACCATGCCAGCGGGCGGGGCCCATGGGGCCCCGGTCGCAGGGCCTTGTGCCGCCTACGCCCAGGGCCGCACGGGCACGGGCCCAGGGTCACCGGGGGCCTCTCAGGAGGGGGAGCAGCCAGCCGCTCCAGACCTCACCACCAAGGAAGTTTCTCTCCTGCCTGAGGTTGTTGCCATGACAACAGGCTGCTGAAAAGGTAAGGAGGGGGCTCGGGGAAGGGACCCCCCCCAGCTCACTCCCCGTAACAGCCCCCCCAGGCTCAGCTGCCCCTCCCACCACAGGGTTTTCAGTGGGGGGGGGGGGGGGGTGCCCCC
>NW_027529647.1:3540015-3543457 GCF_008692635.1 Crocuta crocuta
TCCCATCCAGCAGGCCTGCGGGGACACGGGACTGCTGCCCCCGCCAGCCACGTGTGGCCCGGGAACCACGGTCGGCCCGCCCATTAAGAACTCCCTGGACGTGGCTCACCTGGCACCTTGGCGACAACTCCGCCGCAGCCACGGTGGGGTGCGTGGTACCCATTCCCCCACCCTGACACGGCACCGCCAACCTCTGGCCGCCGGTGGCCCCAGCCCCCCCGCGGCTTCCCCTCTGTCCCCGCCCCCTCACCCGCGGCCTGGGCCTGCGTGACTCATGCTCGCTGGGCCCGGCTGGGGCGGGGAGCCCGGAGAGCTGGCCAGACACGGAGCTGTTGGTTCTCGGCCAGCGGCTCAGGTTNCGGGGGAGCGCCTCCCCTGGGAAGCTGGGAGGCTGCGGGCGCCCCCCATCGGGGCTGGCCACCCGCCCCGTGATAGGAGCTCATCACCGCACCACTGCACACCTCTGGCCACTGGAATGTTCGTTCTCCACTCCGAGAGCTTCCCCCCGTGCCGCTGGCCCCGGACACTTCCGGAGCTGTGCTCTGGGACTCCGCAGGAAGCCAGCTCTGACCCCGGCCTACGACAAGACAAACCCCACGTCCCAAACTCCTGGGCACCCCTGCCCCCAGGAAGTCCCGGGCTGATGTCCCGGGCTGGGGCCCGTGTCCTGGTCAGCAGAGCCCAGGGCCTGATACGTCGTTCGGGGCAGCTGGCTGCAGTGACGCCCCTCCTGCTGGCGTAACTTCCGAGCTCATCTGGGCAGCGTCCTGTCCTTGCCCTGGCGGCATCCACGCCCATCTGCCGCAGGGGCAGCCCCCTCGACCCCGGCCGCATCGGGCCCAGGCACCCAGACCCTGGCAACAGCGAACCTGTGGCCGTGGGGTGCCCGTGCACTGAGCACTGGACACCCGAGTCTGAGCACGTGTGTTCCCACCCGGGTGTGTGTACTCCATTCCTGTGTGCCATGCGCACCCCACACACAGGAATCTGAGCTCACGCAGCCAGATATGACACACGCATTCACACTCATGCACATATCTTCAAGGAGCTCACCTTGCCAGGAGGGGATTGGAGGCTGGCTTTCTCCAGAAGGAAGAGCCCCCAACCCCAGGCAAAAGGAAACACTCATTTACACAGACATCATGGAGCCCGAACACATGCCCACAGCTCCCTCTAATTGTGCACAATTTTAAAGACCATGCTAATTAGGAAGAGCGCTAATGTCTCTGCTTAGCTCTTAATAAAGAGCTTGATTTCGGGTTTTTTCAAAGCATAATTGAGTGGAAAAGCACCCCATCTCCACCTGCAATTACCATCCTGCAGGAAGCCTGACTGTGCTGGCCACAGACCCTCGCGGGGACCCTGTCGGCCACGTGGTGGCATCACGGGAGAGTGTCTGAGAGGCCCACAGCCCCCTCCCGGGCATTTTCCCGCCACAAAGTGGAGCGAGCCCCCTGCCCTGCTTCTTTCCTGTATCTCAAGCTCTCCTGATAGATCTCCACGTCGCAGCTCTGGCTTGGCTCCTGCCGGAGCAGCTGGGGGCCTGGAACGCTCCGAGGACCCGTCGTCCTTCGGGCCGGCTTTGTCCTGGATGCAGAGGGCGGGAGGGACCGGCCTTGCCAGGTGAAGCCTCCGTCCCAGAGCGGCTCCTCTGCTCAGCCTGGGGCCCTCTGCAGGGGGCTCTGCACAACCCCCGACCCTGGGAGGGAAAGGCGTGGGGGGGGGGGGGGGCACGGAGCCAGGAGGAGGCGGCCCCCGGGGAAGAGGACAGACCGCCCGTAGGGACAGGGCTCCGGGGCCTGCTCTGGGCAGGAATTCTCCGGGCCAGAAATAACCGCCTCAGCGCCACTGCACAGCTGCCCGAGGCCTGAATTAGCGACCCCGGGGGACTGGACGCTCCTTCCCTGGGAACTGGGCTTGGAGAGGCTGCCTGCCCCACCCCCCGGCCAGGCCGGCAGGCTGCCGGAGACCACAGCCCCAGGGGCCGCGGGAAGCTGAAGGCAGCTCCTCCTGCAAGACCACCTGGCCCTGGCCCGGCAGCGGCTGCGGCAGGAGCCCGAGGNNNGCCCTCCCCCCCCCCCCCCCCCCCCCCCCCCGCGGCTGCCAGGCCAGGGCCAGCCCCTCACGGTCCCGCAAACACCCGACGTGCAGTGACCGCGGCGGGAACACACAGAAAGTGCCGGCAGACATCCCTGCACACGTGAGCCTGGCTCGGCCCCACGCACAGCACAGGGGCCCCGCGACAGGGCTGTCCCCGTGCCCTCACCCCACACCAGCCGGCCCTCCCAGCCTCTCCCCGAGCATTGCCTGCAACCGGGTACTGAGGAGGAAGCGCAGGGGGCACCTGGGGCGCTCAGTCCGTTGGGCATCCGACTCTTGATCTCTGCTCAGGTCATGATCTCACGGTTTGTGGGATCCAGTCCCAAGTCAGGCTTTACTCTGACAGTGCAGAGCCTGCTTGGGAATCTCCCTTTCTCTCTCTTTTCCTCCCCTACTCAGGCTCACCCACTCTCTCTCTCAAAATAAAGAAACAAACAAAAAAGGGCAGCCCTCACGGCAGCGCCTGCCCCCTGCCCCTCCGTGGCACGCGAGTGCGTCCCACCCCGACAGCTGGGTAGCCAAGGCCTCCTTTTGGAAAGGGTGGGAACAGGCGAAGGGCCCCCAAACCTCCTGGCCGAGGTCAGGGACACGAGTCGAGCCCCCGCCCACAGACACGTCGCACTCCCCGCAACGGCCCACAGGGCTCCTTCCCAAGCGTGCTGGTGGCCATGACCCGCCGGGCACAGGCCGGCCGGCTGGGCGCCTGCAGGCGGGGTGTGCTGTCCGTGGCAGGTTTAGGAGGTAGCCCGCCAGCGGGGGCCTGAAGCCCGGCAGCCGTGGGGGCCACACACCCTCCACAGCCTGTCGCCCACCGAGCCATCCGCCACCACTGCAGGGCGCCCGTCAAGCCAGGACCCCTGACGCAGCTCCGGTCCCCCCGGGTGGGGCCGCCTTCCCACCGGCTGGCGGCCTCTCGTCAGGGCCCCGGGGCTGCCCCGAAGAGGATGTCCAGGCAAAGTCCCAGGCTGGGTGGCTGGAGGCCCCAGGACTGGGAGCAGAACCTGGAACCTTCCGGATGAGTCACGCGCACTGGGAGCTAAGGCGGCCCCTGCCCCCCCAGAGCAGCGCCGGGCTGTTGGCCACTGAGGGACAAACGCCTACCGAGGCTGGACGTGGGCCGTGGTCCTGAGAACGCCATCAGGGCGCGGACTCCTGTGGTGACCAACCACCCGCCGTGGGCATCAGCCCCGGGCGGGGCAGAGGTCAGGCTGGCCACGGGAGCAAGAACTCGAGCCCGGTGCCCAGCGGCCAGAGCCCGCAACAGAGACCCAGGCGGGGCCTCGCTCTGACTCCTGCAGAGAACCCGGGGCCGGGGCTGGGGCAGGAGGAACCGGGAGGGCCC
>NW_027529647.1:3543537-3545799 GCF_008692635.1 Crocuta crocuta
ACCGGGAGGGCCCGCTCCCCGCACAGACCCTCCCCGGCAGGCCTGTGGGTGCCCGGCAGACCCCGAGGGGCCCCCGCGGCCTCCCGTGGCGACAGGCCCCGTGGCAGACTGCCTTCCCACCTCCAGCCCCGAGTTCGGATCCCGCCTCAGGGAACACGGCTTCGCCTGCCTGAGAGGTGTCCTTCCCCCGAGGGCGCCAGCAGTCTGGAACCCGCCGGTAGGGCAGCCAGGGGCCCCCAGAAAGGCTCACCTTGTGCCCCAGAAGCCCAGGGACAAGCAAGCTCCCGGCAGGCAGTAAGGTCAAGGCCCAGTGGGGTCGTCTGTCTTACCGGACCACGTCTCGTAGCACCTGGAGAGCCCCCTGCACCCGAGCAGACCCCCCAAACGTGCCACTGAGCCAAGCACGAGACTGCAGGCCCCAGCCCCGTGGGAAGGCCCAGGCAGCCCCCGACTCCTCACAGGGAGCCGCTGCCCCAGCCCCTCAGCCGCGCTCCAGGCCCCAGAGGCCTTCTGGCCGTGGAGGCAGGGAGGCTGGCCCTCGGGCCTCAGCCCTGGCCCCCCTCCCACGGCGTTATTAATAGCAATGACATTTAAAAAGGATGGCCCAGAACCTCGCAATGCAGATTTCAAAGTGAAACCGGCCGGACCTGAGCCCGGCACCCGGTGCGGCGGTCCCCGGTGCCTCCTGAGGCCCTGCCGACCCCTGCCCACCGCCCGGCCCTGACGTTTCCACACCGCCGTCACCGCCCAAACCCCGGGCCGACGGCCCGCTGACTGCGGGGGAATGGACGGAGCGCGGTTCTGACCGCGGCTCAGGGTCACGGACACTCATCTCAAATACGAAGTCACGTTCCAGCCTGGGCCGACGCGGGGGCAGGACACACACTTGAGTCATCCTGGACTCAGAACAAAATGTCCCCAGTGCCAGGCCACAGTCACCTTCCCTGCTCGCCACCAGCGACGGGCCATTCCCTCCCACGCTAGAGCTGCCCGGCCGCGGGCCCGGCCCCTGGCCCTCCTACAAGCTGAACTGTGTCCCCTCAAATTCCTATGTTGCAGCCCTAGCCCTAGGGCCTCAGAATGTGCCTGCATCTGGAGACACAGCACTTTAAAGAGGTGACTTGGGTAAAATGGGGCCACATGGGTGGGTCCTAATCCTATCCGACCGGTCTCTTTACAAGAGTTCAGAAAGCAGACACGCACACGGGGACACGGGGTGAGCCAGCCGTCTGCAGCCGAGAGAGGCCTCAGGAGGGGCCGGCCCGCCACACCTGCCCGTGATCTCCAGCCCTGGGACTCTGAGGAACAAACGTCCGCTGCTGCGGCCACATGGCCAGTGGTCAGTGGTGGCCGTTACAGAAGCGCTGGGCACACGAATACAAGTCCCCAAGCGCCATCACACCCCTGGGGGCTCCCCAGTCCCCTGGGCAGTCCCGGCTCGCCCTGCAGCTGGCCCCAACGCCCCGGCCCCACAAGCTGCAGAAGTCGGAGTGAAGACACTCGGGGGGTGGTACCGGGGATCCTGCTGCCCAGACGGGCGGGCGGTTGGGACAGTTCAGTCTCTGAGCTCTTTGGGAATGCCTCCCAGACACACAGGCGTGGCCTGGCCTGTCCCCAGGGGTGGGCGTGGCACAAAGTGCTCCAGGCCACAGGGTCACCACTGCCCCTAGGAAGACCCAGCAGCCTGGGGGTGCACGAGGGGCAGGCTCCCTGGCCCACACACAACTCCAGACAGACGGGCCCCCAGCCCCCAGCCCCCTGCCCGGCGGCTGCATGCGCGGCTGGGCCCTCAGAGCTTCCAGAAAAGCCACCAGGGTGGCCAGGTGGGCGCGGGTGCTGCATCTCCCCATGGGCCATGCCTGGGCGATCCTGACACGTCAGTGGCCGTGCTCGGCCCCCCGCACAGGAGGGACGCGTTCCCGCAGGTGACGCCAGCTCCCAGCCAGGCACTGACGAGTCCCGTGCGGCGCTGCACGTGACACCAACAGCCAGGGCGGCCCTGTCACAAATATTTCAAGCAACACGGCATTTGCACTTAATGGACTGAAATTCCTCAGGTCGAAAACCCAGCTGAGCCATTAACGTGCAGAAACGTGGAGGGCACTACACTCAGCGCCTGCTCAACAAGACTGCAGAGAGAGCTCAGGAGCCAGGGGCCCGGCCACAGGGGCACCACCCCCTAGATGGCCACCAGGATGTCCCTGAAGCATGGCAGCCCCAGGCCGGCTGTGGACGGAGGACCCAGGGACAGAGCCTAGGCTG
>NW_027529647.1:3545926-3546255 GCF_008692635.1 Crocuta crocuta
GCCCACCGCCTGCGGCGTACCATCGACTTCCCGCCTTGAGAACACTTCTATTCACCTCTCAAAACCCATACGGGAAAGGGTCAGGGTCCTCCCGGGCCCCCTTAGGGCACGTCGTGCTCACGCCTCACACGAGAAGTCTTAGGAAACCCCTGCACACGTGGGCTTAGGCTCCGACCTCTGCACACGGCAGGCCCTCGCTCAGCGGATCACACGCTCAGTAGGGCCCCACCTCCGCCGGGGCTGTGGACGCAAGCTTCTGCGCACAGTAGGGCCTCACCTTCGAGGAGGCGCACGCGTCCGCGGGGCCCCAGCCCCCCTCCACATGGAGG
>NW_027529647.1:3546266-3551620 GCF_008692635.1 Crocuta crocuta
CAACCCGATCCATTATGTCGGAGCACAGTTCCTGGAAACCAGCAGGAAGAGCAAGGCTTCTGTGATTCATCTGAGCCGCTGTTTTTTTTTTAACCAACAACGGGTGCCTCTCCCTCCAGGCTCGCTGCTGCCGCCCCTGCCAGGAGGCGGCGGGCGCCCCGCTGGGTGGGGGCCGTGAGCAGGGCTGGACCCCAGCAGCCGGGGCGGGTGGCTGCCATCCCCCCCAGCCACGGCCGGCCAGGCCCCTCCCGCCCCCGAGGGCAGCCTGCCTGCGGGAGGGGCGTCTGTGGGCTGACGCCCCCGCCCCCCCCAGAAAGCTGATGGTAGAGAAACCAAGGGTCGGTCCCAGGAGGGGGCCCGGGGGCGGCTGCAGGGCCCAGAGCGACCCTCCCAGAATCGTGGGCCCCACTGCCCACCGGGGGGGTGAACAAACGGGCCTGCCCCCGGTCCGCGCGGGTGGCCAGGCGCCTGGGACCCCGTCCGCGTTCTCAAGGACACCCAGGGACGCAGGCGTCGCGGCCATCCCGGGGGCGGCGTCTCGGAAGGTGGCCAGCACAGCTCCAGGCGCGGGGGGCCCTGCTCCCTCCCACCCCCACCCCGGGGGGCAGCAGGAGGGAACCTAGATTCCTCCCCGGAAGTGGGCGGTGGAGACTCGCAAGCTGACGCTGTGGGGTTAACACGTCGCCGGGTTTTCCCATCCTACGCAGGTTCCTGCACGAGAGCTTCTAGATCTGTCCCCCCTGAACCCGAGGAACGCTAAGTGAGGAGACGGCGCACAGCACGGAGGCTCCGGGGCCCATCCCTCTGCAGACCCGCGCTTTGGGGACGCCCCGTTTCGGAGGGTGGCCCTGGTGTCATCAGCTAACACTCCGCAGGATGTGCGTGCGAGTCACCTCGAGCCCACAGGACACCCTCCAGCCCTGGACCTGGGGGCTGGGCTCAGCCCCTCCGCCTGCTGGGCCGCATCGGGCCTGCTGCCACAGGTCTCTCGGGGACCCTGCCCCCCAGTCTGAGTCCCGACTGGCCTCCAGGGGCAACCACGCCACCCACGCCTCCAACGTCCACCGGGACAGAAGCTGCATGAATGAACACGGTCCCACACGAAGGGGTCCCCACACCCAACTACGTGGCACGGGTCAGGGGCCCCGCCCCCCAAGGCCCGCCCTCCTGTCTGCCCCAGGCCAAGCAGGCACTGCAGACCTGGGCCACCCGTCCCACGCACGCCCTTGCCCATGGGGGGCCCCGAATGACCCTTCCCGGGCAGGAGGCCCGCAGCCGCCCCTGCCTCGAGGGCTGGCTGCCGGCAGAGAGCCGCAGCGTGTCTCCGCGGCTGCAGGAAGCCAGCGCAGAGGAAGCTGGCGCTTTCATAATAAATCCGTAATTAGGGAATCCCCGGGCTCCGAGGAGCATGGGCATGTGGTCGCCTGCTGTGCCCACGTCTCCGGGTTCCCGCCGCCAGGCGCGTGGCGTGCTGCCCGGGGGAGATGGGCAAGGCCTGGCGGGTGCGAGGGGGGCCTGCAGGGCGGGGCCCAGCTCTGGAGGAAACGCAAGGGCTGCTCTTTGCACGCGGACACAGAAGGCACGTTTTGGAGGAGCCTCTGACACCCCTACCCTCCTGGCATGTTTCCGGAAGCTTCCACGAGGCTGAAGTTCAGGAGCGTGAGGCTTTGCAGTACGGGTCGGCTCCCTACGGAGTGCAGACACCAGGGAGGCTGGAGCTCGGGACTGAGGTCAGCGGGTGGGCTGAGGGGAGGGGCCGTCGTGGGGTCTGGGAAGCCTCAGGCCGGCCAGGGCCAAGCCTTGTCACCAGGTCTGATCCTGGTTTGGGCCTGAACTTCACACCCCCCGGGGGGGCCCTGGGAGGANGCTCCCTACGGAGTGCAGACACCAGGGAGGCTGGAGCTCGGGACTGAGGTCAGCGGGTGGGCTGAGGGGAGGGGCCGTCGTGGGGTCTGGGAAGCCTCAGGCCGGCCAAGGCCAAGCCTTGTCACCAGGTCTGATCCTGGTTTTGGCCTGAACTTCACACCCCCCGGGGGGGCCCTGGGAGGCCAGTGTCTCCACAGCTGCAGGGCCCAAACCTCCAGGGGCTCCAGCCCCAAGAAGTGGAGGCGAGGGCTGTCCAGGAGGCATCTGTGAGAAAGAGGCTGCTGGGTGACATGGGGCCCCCAGGGCTCGCCTGGGGAGAGCGGGTGGGCATGCACCAGTGTGGGTGAGGCTCTGAACACCTGGGGTGGACCCGGACGGGGCAGCCGGAGCCGGGCTGAGGCCACCATGCTGGGTAGGGGTGATGGGGGCTGGGGAGGGTCTAGGCAGGCGTGGGGGAAGCTAGACTGGGGGCCTGGCCAGCACGGCCCTGCGGGTTGCCGGGGGTCTGCACCGAGGCCCCGAGGCAGCTCCTCCTCCATCAGTGCAAAGCCTGGTGGCCCCAGCTTGGTGGCCAGGACCTGTGGGACCCGGGCCAACTCCCCCTGCCCCCAAACGCAGTTTCCCCGTGGCTGTGAGGGACCCCGAGCCCAGTGCCCTCTGCTGTTACCACAGGGACACCCCAAGGCCAGGGCGCAGCAGCGGCTGGGGACCCCCACCCAGAAAGCAGGACCGCAAGGTGTTCGCCCCCCACCCCACCCCAGGGCCTCTCGCTGCCACGGCCCCGCCGAAAACCCTCTGCAGAACACGTGCAGGGAGGGGACACCAGAAGGGGTGCCAACCCGGTTGGCATGGCAACCAGGAAGCCAGCCGGGGCCTCGAGCAGACTGTTGAGTGCCGGGAGAAAAATGTATTTCCTAATTAAAGTCGGACAGACAACAGTGGTCCTCAGGCAGCCGCTGGTGACCGGGAAGAGACCGCCTGGGGGAGCGGCTGAGGCACTTCTAATGACCGGGTCCCGCCCCTCTCTCCCCGTGTCTATTTTATAAAGCTCCCAGGCCGACCGCAGGCCCCAGCAGGGAGGGCCAGGCTGCCAGAGCCCCCAGGTCCCACGGGCCCGTCCCCCGCAGCCCTGCTCCTGGCAGCCCGGCTGCAGATCCCAGGGGAAGGGCTGGAGGGCAAGGGGAGGGGTCTCCCCCTTGTGAGGGGGCAGGTGGTGCCCGCTGTCCACGCAGAGATAAGTGGGGGGCGGGCGGTGGCGGGGGGGCTCATCCAGAGGGGAGGGTCCCCCCTCCCCATGCCCACCAGGCAGCTGGAGTGCGTCGGAGGCTAGAGGCGCCCTCGGCGGGGAGGGGGGCACCGTCTCGTCCAGCCCGGCCTCCAGAGCTCTGCAGATAAACAGTCTAAATTAGGAATTAAAACATCCCTTGTTCCCACCAGCCGGCAGGCCGTATTTCAAACGTGCAGGGAACACCCCGCTGCTGCCTGGAGCCCCGAACTTTCTAACAGAACTCTCCAAAGCAGAGGGCAGGGGTCTCGACGGGGCACAGCCCACTCACCTGGGGCCAGGCCTCTCTGAGCCACTGGGCACAGGACTGGGGTCCCAGCCGCCACCCCCCCACCCGGGGACACTGGAGTCAAGCCACCCTGCCTGGGCCTCCCTTCAGCCCCCAAGAAGGGGGGCAGGGAGTACGCGGCCCCACAGCTGGGCTCCTCCAGCTGCCCCCCCCCCCGGCAGGTTCCTGGGGACCCGGCACCCATCGGGGAGGGCAGGGCCCTGGGAACAAACCCCCTCCTGACTGCCCCGGCTCCCTGCCCGGGAGGAGGCCTGGGTGGGCCGCCGGGCAGAGACTCCCACGCTCACGCCCGGCCTGGAGCTCCCCGGCACCGAGCCTCCCTGCCTGCCGGCTCCCAGCAGGCCCTGCGGGGGCCCTGCCTGGAAAAGGGTGCAGCTCTGGGACCGAGGGGATCCGTGGTGGAGACCAATCCTCAGCCAGCGGAACTGAGGGGCTCGCTCCAGAGCTGCAGATGCCCGGCCCTGCGCTGGGGGCCGCCGGCTCCCGCAGGGCTCCAGGGGTGGAGGCAGGGGAGGGCGCTACGGCTAGTCTGGGGGACAGTACCTTTCTGGGGGTCCTGGGAGAGGAACCAGGGCCAAGGCAGAGGTGAGAGGAGGCAGGGGTGGGGGCGGGCTCCTCTGAGAGCCTCTGTCCAGCAACTGAGTCTACACCCAAGGGCGGGAGGGCCAGGTGGCTTCCGGTGTGTCTGCCTCAGTCTTTTCACCAACACCACACGCGGGGGCCCTGTGCCCCATGCCCACGGACCCCAGCCACGGCTGGCAGTGCACACATGTCCACAGCAACCGCGAGAGGCCGACGCCCGCGTGGACATCAGAGATCTGTCCCCAAACACCACCCAGTCGCCTCAGGCTAGGAGGGCCACACAGCCCCTGGAAGACGCCCCTTCCCAGGCCACTTGCTGAATGTCTCGGCGAACGGCTCAGGTGCCCGGGCCACAGAGAGGTCCCAGCTGCCCAGGACCGATCGCCTTTGACACAAGCCCCTCTGAGCAGGCTGCAGGAGGCGCTCCTTCGGGAAGAGGCCCGACGGGGACGGCGCAGGAGCTGGGCTGAAACCCTCGCGGCTGATGAAGGACACAAGCTGCACAGGCCCCCCGGGCCCCGCCCCCCCGACTCAGGAGACCACTCTGCTGTCTGCAATTCTCTAGAACCTTCCCCGCATCCTCTCTGCTGCCCAGAGCAACCTTGAGCCATCAGTCCTAGGCCTGGACGGATGCATCTCGTCAGCTCGTCCCAGATGGGCAGGGGGTGGGGGGCCCCCAGGGCCGCAGGCCCCCCCGGGGCTCATCTCCACAGGCTGCCTGGCGGCTGGGGGCCTCAGGGCCGCTTCCCTTCCCCCCAAGGTCAGCAGGACCCCATGAGGGGCACGGTCTAGGCATGGAGCCCCGGGCAAGGTCACCCAGAGGCTGGAGCCAGCGCGAGGCTGTATATTTAGCCGCCAGAGGCTGTGGGAACAAGTGTTGCCCCCGGGAGCCCTATTTTAGGTCCGCGGCTTAGACGCTCACTCGCCAGGGTATTTCGGAGCGGGGTGTTGCCAGGGGGCCCCGAGGCGGGTAGCAGAAGGTGGGCCGAGGGAGGCTGCGGGAGGAGCCCACGCGGCCGGAGCTATGGCCGGAGCTATGCGTCAGGAGGGCGTGAGGGAGGCTCGGCCCTGCGCCTGGGGGGCGGGGCGGGACCAGCGAGGGCAGGACCCGGCCAGGCCGCTGGGCTCCGGGACGTGCCTTCCAGAGCCTCCTGCGCTGAAGTCCTAGCTCCCACAGCCTCAGAACGCGACTGTGCTCCGGGACGAGCCTCCACACAGGCAATTCAGATAAAACGAGGCCGCTGGGCACGGGCCCTAATCCAGCGTGACCGTCCTCGTAACAGACACGCAGAGCAACGACTGCGGAGCACACGGAGGGGCGGGGGGCCGGCC
>NW_027529647.1:3551810-3567253 GCF_008692635.1 Crocuta crocuta
CCTCTGCTCTGGGGTTCTGTGTTACAGCAGCCCCAGCCGACGAGCCCAGGGGTCAGGGTCGCCCCTGACAAGGCGGCCCCACAGTTGGGAGACGCTGTGCTCAGGAGTCTGAAGGGCTTGGTGCCCCAGGAGAGGGCTGAGAGGGACTCAGAGACCATCCCCAGTGCGTGACCGAACTCTCAGGGGAATCAGGGCCCAGAAAACGCACTGGGTATGACGCTGATGGAGACCCCCATTCCTACCGGAGCTGTGTGGAGGCTGCCTCCTCCAGGAAGCCCTCCCTACTTGCACCGTTGCATCTCCTATGGGAGACAACCTGGGCAGAGCCACCTGTCTCCCCACATAGCACCCACTCAGGCAGCCAAAAGGTGTCCCAAAGCCACCAGAGAAAAGAGCCAAAACCCCAAGTTGGGAGCCTCCTTGCCCGGCCCAGAGTGGCAACGTGGTGCCTTCTGGCATGGTAAGCCCTGGGCTAGAAATGGTCCCTGGGCAGATGGCTGGACCACTGCGAGCGGGGTGTATCCTCTTCGCACGCCTGTGCTGGGGCACCCCCACGCACACTCGAGGGAGAGATCCAAGGAGGGGATGAGGGACACCCACCACGGACACCCACCGCAGGGAGCCCCGGGCCTCAGCCTGGCCATGGCAGCAGCTCTGGGAGGTGAGCTGTGGGTGCCAGTGGTCACCATGGGCATTCCACACTTGCCCCCTGCCTACCCACCCCTGCCTCGGAGGAGTGTGGGCCACCTCCCAGGATACAGGTGTCCGTGTTCCTTCTAGAATGTTCTCCCACCGCCAGCTCTGGGGCAGAGGCGTGGGTGCCTCTGTTTCCCACGGCCGAGGGACCGTGTGTGTGGCCCCCGGAGGCGGGGTGGAGTGGCAGGCAGCTGGGACGCTCACGGAGACGGGCGTCTGAGGAGGTGGGCTGGGGGCTGCCCCGATTCAGGTGCAGCCCTGTGCTCGCTAAGTTGCTTTATGTAACTCGGGCCAGGCCAGGAAACCGGGAGCCCGGCTGGGGATTAGTGACAGGCGTTGCCACGGCAACCTGATTAGTGGGAAACATGTCATCGCTGGGAGTGCTGAGCGGCTCGCAAAGGTAAGAGGAGCCCCAGAGATTCATTAGCAACAGGCTCCCATGGCAACCGCTCCAAGCTCATTAATAATTTTTTTCTTATTCCAAGTGTGGGTGTTGAAATTCTCCAGAGGGGCTGATACAGGAACGGATGCCGGACGGACACACACACACACACACACACACACACACACACACACACACTGGTTACTCCCATCCACTGCCCAGCGCCACCCTGCCCAGGGCTCCACAGCAGCACATGCCTCACCCCCCCCGTGCCCACCTGTGCCGCCTGCGGTCCCACAGGCCCTGCCCTGCCTGGACGGCCCCTCAAAGGGAGACCCAGGTCAGGGGGGCTGCTCCGACCCTGAGGGGGGTGCGCTGCCGAGACCACCTCCCAGGCTATGCCCTCCAGTGTCGGCGGGAAGGCAGGCGGGGAGGGTCCTGCTCACAGGGCGTCAGGCCGGGTGTGGTGCCTGGCGCTCCCCGGCCGCCTCCTCCGGGAGGACCTCGGGCTCCGAGACCCCCGGTGTGCCGGAGCAGAGGGCTAGCACGCACGCCCCGCTCTGGCAGGTCCCCTGGACACAGCAATTCCGCTCACGCATACGTACCCAGAGCTGGAAACAGGCTCACACAAAACCCACGTACAGCTGCCCGGCAGCTCTGCTCACCGCACCCCTACCTACAGTGCCCTCGGTGCTCGTGCGGGAACGCCGTGGTCCGTCCACACAGCAGGACAGGGGCAGGTGCACCCACCTGGAGAACACGGCCTCACAGACACAACAACGTGCAAAGGGCCACGTGGTGATTTCGTTGCTCTAAAATGCTGGGAAGAGGCAAATCTGGGGACAGAACGCAGATTGGGGGGGGTTGGGGAGGGGACAGGGACTTCTTTTGGGGTGACGAGGAAGTTCCAAAAACGAAAGTGATGGCCGCACGGCTCTGCAGCAACAGTAAAAACCAGCGAATTCCACACTTCTGTGCGTGAGGCGCGCAAAGTGTAAATTATACACCCACGGGTCCATGAAGGAAGAGCCAGCGTGTGGGCTCAGGAATCCAGAGACCTGCCCGGAGCCTCAGTGTCCCCCAGAACACACAACTCAGGTGACACCAGCGAGGGGCTCCCCACGGCGAACGGGGCGATCCCTCACCCCTGTCCCTTCGCCCCAGGGCCAGAGGAGACTGGCGCCTGACCCCTCAGTGTGCCTGCCTGCCACAGGCGGGACGGGACTCGGCACAGCCCCCACCTGCGTCCTGGCTGCGGGGGCAGGCTGCCGTTTGCCCAGTCTGGGCGCCATCCAGGACCCTCGGAAACATGGGGAACCCCACCACGAGGCGGTGGTCGCTGGGTCTGGACGGGCAGACAGGGCACTTCTCCTGGTGGTGTCCGTCTGGGAGGCGGCTCCGGGGCGGAGGCACGCGGAGACTCCGCAGCAGGAATCACCAGCGGGCACACGGGCCTGCGCTGCCATCCACACTGCAGCGCCGCCCACGACCCAGTCAGGAGCCACACACCCAGGGGCTGCGGTCACGCCAAGCAGGCAGAGCGTGGGGGACGGCTCCAGTCCCGAGGGGAGAGCGCAAACACGGCCGGGCGGGAGGTACACCGCTGGGCTCTGGACGCCCGGACAGCGTGGGGTGCAGGGACGGTGGTCCCGTGCGTGCTCAGGGGTCAGCCTGGGCCCCCCACGCCCGCAGAGCCCAGGCACTCCTCCTCTCTGCCCTGGGGCCCCGTCCCACCGAGCCTAAGCCAGGGCGCAGCATGTGTGGGGCCAGACCCCTCCCCACATCCACCCGGCCTCTGCCCGCGGGCTCCCAGAGTCTGCACCACCTCCTTACTCAAGTGACCCAGATTTCACAGATTTAAAAAAAAAAAAAAAGGCTCTGGAACGTTGAGGAAGCAGCACCGGGAATGCCCTGTTCTAAAACGAGACCACGGTCGGTGGTTTTCGGTCTGTGAGCCTCTGTACCCACCAGGGCCCCTTCTGATCTCTGGCCACGTTCTCCCCCAGGCCCCAGGCAACCACAGCTCAGGGGGCTTCCGCGACACTCGCCACCCTCCCCNTCGCCCGACGCGCCTCCCTCTCAACGCCACGGGGACGCACGGGCCTCCCTGCGCCCAGAGCCACACGGCCGCCCTGCCCGCGCCCCGGCCGTGTCCTGGTCCCTCTCCACGAGCCACTAATGCAGGCTGACTCATCACACTGTGACCGCCTGCTGACCGACCGCTGCAAAGACAAAGGGCCATGCGGCGGGGCGGACGACGGCGCGTGGCCCCCACCTGGCCCAGGGGACGCCCTCTGTGCTGCCAGACACGGGTCCCCATCTCTGCGGCAGGGCTGGGCCTTCAGAAAGTGCNGCTCGGTGGGCCCGGGCCACGCAGACGCCAGGTGCCCCTCCTAGAGGGAAAGCTGAGGGTCTCTGCCCGCCTTCCAGGTCCCCGACCTCACCACCTGCCCACGGCCGCCCCAGCAGCCCGGAGGCGCCCCTCCCCCGGGGGACTTTCCGGATTGTCCTTGGCTGCAGCTGGGCCCCGGTCTCACCTACCTGCCCCCACCACACAGCCAAGCACGGCCCCGGCACCCCGAACGTGCCCCCGGGAAGCGAGGGGTCCTGGGGAAGGAGGCTCGCGGCTCCAGGACCTCCCGTGCCCAAAAGCAGGGAAGAGCAGGCTGTCCTCACCCATGAGGCGAGGAGCGGGCTCTGGGGTCGTGGGAGCCCACCCCACACAGGAGGCAATCTCTCCTCCGGCCACCCCCCGGGCAGGCCTGCTCTGGGGCTTCTCAGGCGAGAGCAGGCCCCCGGAGCCGCCGCTGCCCAGCGCGGGTCCCCAGCTGGGACCCCCATGCCATCAGCACTGCTGCCTGTGTGGCCGCAGCACCTAACTGTGCCCCTGAGAGCACGTGGGGGGGACCCTGGCTGAGTGGGGGCCTCGGACTCCTGAGGGTCTCCCCTGCCTGTCCTGGGGGGAGAGGCCAGGGCAGCTGAAAGGGTGGTCCCGGGCTCGTGCTTCCTCGGAAATGCTTTCCTCCGGTCACGGAAAACACTTCCTCGGGGAAGCCCCCCGGGAGCCCCCGAGGACAGAACACGCGGACGGGGCCGCCCCCTGCACGTCCTCAGGGCGGGGCCTAAGGTGGGAGGGACACCCCAGGCGAGCCCCTGCCTGCACACGCTGCGTCCACCCCGAACTGCTCAGTACGACTGACTGCACGGCTGGTTTTCCCTCTCCCCGGGGGGCTCCCTGTGCGGAGCCCGACACGGCACAGCTCGCTGTGGTCCGTCCTGCAAGGACCCCCTCCCGCTAAGATGTCCCTCACCTCCCGATCCCCCTCCAGGGGACAGCGGACAGCACGCCCAGGGCGGGCGAGCTGGGGCAGGTGTCCCGGGGGCCGTGAGGGAGGATGGGAGCCCCAGGTTCTGGGGCTGCGGGCGGCCCTGGGCCGCAGACGCGTCACCCCAACACCTGCCTGCATTTCCGCGTGACCTCACTCTCGGTTCTGAGGACACAGCCGCTGCCCCAGGGCTCTCCCTACTCCAGACTCGCCTCATCCGCAAAGACCCAACTTGCACAGAAATCCACGCTCCGAGCTTCCTGGGAGACGTGAACTTGGGGAACACTATTCAAGTCAGTACAGCAGCTCACGCGCGCCAGCCGGTGTGGACGCCGTGCCCGCCCCGGGCGTGGGCCTCTGCCCCTCCGTCCACAGGAAGCGCTCGCCCTGCTTGCCGGACCCGGCCACGGGCCCTGGTGCACAGGAGTGCCCCCTCGCCCCAACACCACTACCCTCCAGTTTCCCTTCACCCCCTTCACGGGCTCCCTGGGGCCAGCGAGGACCCGTGCCCGGCGGCACCAAGGGCAGAGACCAGACTGCACACGAGGCCTGCGGGACGTGCACCCCTTTATCAACACAGCGATCATGGCCACCGAGCGCTAAAAGGTCAGCTGAAGGCTGGCCAGTCGCGCTGCCCTGGAGGCAGCAGGGGTTTAAAGTTTAAAGGTGGCCCTGGGGCACTGAGTGGGTGGGGCAGGGGGTGGCCTCGGGCCTGGCTCCAGCCACAGCTGCCGGGCCCCACAGCCCCATTCCATGTCCGCGCTTGAGAGCTGGGGGCGGGGGGTCCCTACAGCCGCCACCTGGAGTGTCAGCAGCGGGAGGCGCTGGTCCCTCCAGGCGGCTCGTTGGCCTGTGGTCCAGCTGCTGGTCTGGGGTGGTGACCCCGGGGGCCCCCCCGCCCCAGGCCCCAGGCTCAGGGGCCGCCTCCGCCTCGCTGCCGGGGCTCCAGGGACACAAATCCTCCCCACTGGAAGACGCGCCCGCCCCGCCCTCCTCGGTCAGCCCGTCTGAGACGGCACGTGTGCAGACCCGGGACGCGACGGAGAGCACGGCCGCGCGTCTTCGAGGCCCTCTCCCTGGCCAGCCGTGGACCAGACGGCCCTCCACCACCCGATGCGGGGTCCCCAGTGAGAGCCACGCTGTCGTTACCAAGAAAGACAATCGGACGTGACGTAAAGGGAGACAAAGGCAGGCGCAGGGCCACCCCCAGGCTGCATGAAAGGGGCATTAACCCCCTTCTTTGGCGGCCAGGAACAGCCAAGGAGTCCTGGAAGTTTCTGGAGCCTTCGCACAGTGGGGGGCACTGGCGGCAGGCCTGCCTGAGCAGANAGAGATGCGGCCCCTGCTGCCCCTGCACCCCCCAGGCCAGTGAGGGGTGGAGACACAGAGCCCAGAGAGGAGACGCTGAGCACTGCCTGCACCGATGTCCCCGCTGGGCCAGCACTATGACTTCCCTTGGACCCCAGTCTCGGCGGGGGGTGGGGGGGCGGGCACGGCAGAGCCCAGAGCAGAGAGGACGGCGTGACCATGCGGGCTTCCCACCACTGGCCCAGCGCGCCTCTGCGCTAGCGCCAGGGTCCGGCTCTGTCCCGTTCCAGCAAGACGGGCACTGCGCCCAGCGAGGAGCAGCGGCCCGGGCACCCAGGCCCCGCTCGGGCAGGCGCTTCCGTGAGCACCAGCTCCCTCCCAGGCCTAAGCGGTCCTGGCGCACGACCCTGGCCTGGGTCCACCCAACAAGCGTGAGACAGGACTGGAGGCCCCCACGTCACCCTGGGCCGCACCCAAACATCAGGAGCCCAGACAGGGGGCTCTGAGGTCCCCTTTCTGCCCTCAATTTTGGCAAAGGAAGGCCATGGTTGAGGCCAGGGACCAGGGGAGATCTGCTCTGGGACACAGACCTGGTCCTTACACCGTCACAGGCAAGAAAAGGGGGTTCTTCCAGGACCGAAATCCCCCGCACCCGGGAGCAGCCCAGCCGGAGACGCAGGCGGCTCTCAGCACAGGCGGCTGAGCCCCTGCCCTGCACGCTCTGGCTTCGCACACTCACCAGCTGCCCTGCGGGTCACAGCCCGGGGCTCTGCCAGCTCGTCCCTGCGGCCCCGACTCAGGGAAGCACCCCCCCGCCTCCCCCGCGAGGCCCGTTCTGAGCAGAACGAGCTGCTACTCACTCGGTGAAGACAGCGCAGCAGAGTGGCCCCCATCTGTCACCCGCGGCAGGCACGGCGCTCTGGGGACGGTGCCCAGACCGGCTGCCAGCTCTCAAGGCCCAGGCTGTTTTCCCCTGCACCCCATCCTGTCTGGGAATCAAACTCTGAGTCACCATGCGGGGCCTTCGCCTGACTTCACTCCCCAGGTCCGCTCGCTGGAGACGCAACCCGGGCCCGCGCGGCTCCTGGTTGTTGCCCTTGTATCAGGATCAACCACGGAGGGAAGGAGAGGGGACCTGGCTCCTCCAACACCCCCCCCGCCCCCGACTCAAATACCCACTTGCAAGCAGGAAGAAAAAGCACATTCCTAACCGGGCCTCGAAGGCCGTGCCACCCCCTTCCGGGGCGGGTTCCGGACGCACACACGACACCGCACCAGACATGTTGTCTCCCGCCCGACCTTGACTGCTTGGGGCCCGGCCCGGCTGCCCTGGACCCATCCCTAGGATGCTGGCCGGCCACCCCATCCCCACACTCCTTCACATCCTCGCCCTGGACCCGGGAGGCCGCCCCAGCCCGCTGCAGCGCCGGAAGGCGCGGGGAGCACCGTGGACCGCCCCTGAGGGCTCCGCCGCGCCAGGGAGGACGCCCCACGCCTCCCTCGCCCGAACGCGAGGCTCACACGGTCCCGGGGCTTGTCTCAAGGGCTGGTGCCAGCCACGGCCTCGCCTCGGTCCTCCCCCAGCCCCCGCATCTGCCCCCGGGGCGCTCTGCACCCGCGCTTCTCTCCCTACCGCCGCCACTTCCCCAAGCCCCGTTTTCACCCTGCCCCCACCCTGAGGAGTGAGCCCCAGGCCCAGCTGGAGGCAGAGCTGTTCTGAGACCCGGGCTAGCCTTTCGTCCCGCCTGCAGGGCTCACAGGCCTTTCCCGGCCTTGGCCTTCGCTGCCTCTCCTCACCTTGACCTCCTTGTAAAGCCTCAACAGGTCCAGCCTTCATGGATATATTCCACTTGCCTCAGGACCTTTGCTTCCAGCCACGGAGGCTCCTATCCACGTCCTCCCTCCTGCCCAGGTCCTCGTCCACTAAGCCGCTAGAGCCTCCCTGACCCCCAGGCCGCGACAGCCTCCCCCTGGCCCACCCACTCCAACGCCGTCACCAACATCAGGCCAGCCACGCTCAGCCCGGCGCGCTGGCCTCGCAGTTCGAGCTCCCCGGGGCCCGGTGTGAGGCCCGCACACAGCTCAGGCCAGGAGGCGTTTGCGTGTGAAGCCGCCTCGCGGCCAGTGCTCACGGGAATCCCCTTCCCAGGGCCCAGCGGGGCTGCGGACGGGGCGGGGGCCACACCTGGCCTCACCGTGACACACGCACACGGCACTCCCCTCACTCAGGCCGCCAGGAAGCTCCACCAACGGCAACTGCCCGCCCAGCTCAAGACCCCGTCAGGGCCTAGGTGGGAGCACCTGGCAAGGCTGAGGCTAGGCCTCCACAGAGACAGTGGGGTCTCGGCCAAATCCCACGCTGGGCAGTCCCAAGGCGGCAAAAGCAATGGGAACACAGCCTGATCCCTAAAAGGTGGACAAAACTCAAGTCACTTCCTCCAGGAAGCCCTCCTTAGCAGGCTGCAGGACCCAGGAAGATGACACTTCATAGCCTAGCTCTTACTTAAGGGCCAAGGGGAGGTCAGGTCAGTTTCCAGAGGCCCCCCCCAGCCCTCCAGGAGCAGCCACGCCAAGAACAAGGCTCCCCCAGCCCTGCTTTGGCGAGTACTCAGAGATCCGCCTCTCCATGCCGCTTCCGGCCCTCAGCCCAGCCCCAGGGAGCCGGAACTGCCAGCAACACTCGGGGCCCTTCACGCTACTTCCCTCCTCACGGGACCCGGCCTGCAGGCGGGTGACCCCGGGCCCCGGGCAGGCACGCGACGCCCTGGCCGGCCCACAGGAGCGAGGGCCCCACTGTGCGCACGCCTAATTCTGCCAGGGCCAGGATGGCCCTTCCACCCGCCCCTCCCCCCAGGCCGGTTCGGGGCCTCCGAGTCCAGGGACACAGACGCACTGGTGCCAGACAAGCGCCAGGTCCAGGAACGACGCGCCGGTAAGAGGGGGGCTAGGAGAGGCGCCCCAGGCCTGCATTCCCGGAGCGCAAGAGGGACGCCTCGCGGCTGCGTGAGACAAAGGGCTCGGGGGTCCCGCCGCGAGATCGGGAAGGTGAGGCCAGCCTGTACCATCCCGTTCCCATCAGGCAGGTGGGGGCGGAGCGGGCTGCAGGATGGGGGGGCCCTGCATCAACACCCCAAGTGTCCTTGGCAGGACACCCACGTCCACCGCCAGCCCCAGGTGCGGGTGACGTGTGACAGCCCGAAGCACGCGGTTTACGAGACACCTTTAACACGCTGCACTTGTCCGGCCTCACACCCCTGCCAAACGCTGGGACCTGCGAGTCACACCAGGCTCACCCAGCTCTGCCCTCCAGCAGCCGTGTGACCTTCATGCGTCCCCCTGGCTTCTCGGAGCCCTGTGCCGAGGCGGATTCGGTCCCCGGCGCCTGGGAAGCAGCTCCTGGAGGCGCACGCTGCCCCTGAGCCCCCAAGTGCCTCCTCGGCCACCGCCTAGTCCCTCGACACCCTTGCTGGGCTGCAGCTGGCCTCCCCCAGGGCCCCCCTCCCAGCCAGCGAGCGTCCCCGGGGGCCCCGCCCGGCCTGGGTGCTGGGGCAGCAGCAGCTGCGTCGCAGGCAGGCGCCGAGTCAGGAACCCTGGGGGAACCCGGGCAGAACGTAACCCAGCCACGCGGGCTACGACACGCGGATCCCACCCACCTCCCTCTATAAATAAACCCGTGTAGGAGAAACAGCACTTGCCCCAAAACTTCCAGCACGGTTACATTTTCGAAAAGCAAAGTAAATCAATAAAGGGCAAGGGCTGCCCGTGCAGGCTGCTTCGCGATGCATCCAAGTTCCCCTTAAGGCAGAAACAGACCACGCGCCTTCGTCTGTGCCGGGGCCACCCGCTCGGTGCTCCTGAAAGGAAAGGTCGGGGGGCTCAGGGAAGGCCCCTTCCTGCATTCCACTCGCTGACGGGATCCGGGCTCAGCCCGGGCTCCGCGGACGTCAGCTGGGACTGTGCCAGCCTCCGGGGATCGAGAAGCTACAGAGTGTGGGTTCCCAGAGCAAACCCAATTACCCCATTTCTCTTTGACTTTGTTGCCTGCAGCGTGAGAGGCTCCACAGGGCAGGGCAGGAGCCTGAGGCGGCAGAAGCGCCCCGTGGCTGTAGGACGCCCCACCGTGGGGCCAGGGCAGGCCCTGCTGACCCCGGGAATCTAAAGTGCTGAGGCCCCGCAGACTCCTCGGAGAGAACCGATCCCCACCTGTCCAGGCACACCGGCTTATTTTAGGTGCCCCCCCCCAGGGTGGATGCAGGCCCCCACCACACGGCCTGGCATCTGCTGGAGGTGAGCAGCCGTCCCTACGAGGCCAAAAGCTGTGATGTGCCCACTCTGCGTGACAGATGCAGGATATCCACCGAAGTAAAATGATCCCGGGATCTGAGCCCGGCCCCCCCTCCTCCCCCCACAGAAGGAGGGAACGGCGNCGCCACCCACCACCACTCCTGCCAAAGCCAAGTGACCGGCCATCTCCAGGTCAGAGTCCCAGGGAGAAGGCCAGGCCGGCTGCTGTGTGGGGAGACCAGCCTGGCACCTAGGGGTGCCCCGCCGAGGCCACACGGGTGTGGGACCCAGGCAGCAGCGAAGCCTGCCGCCGCACTTGGGGCCGGGCCTTGGGACCGTGATGACCTTCCTCCACAACCAGAAGGTAAACCAGACTCCGCCAATGTTTAGGTTTCGGAAAAAAGGAGCAGGGGCTTTATTACTTTTTTTTCTTTTTGGTACAGATTCTTCTTTCACGTTTAATATTTACAGTTGAAGACACAAGGTGGAAGAAATATACACACACGTTGCTCATTCTCGCGCTGTCTCGATTCTGACATAGAAAGTTTACATGTGCGTCCCCACGTCTGTCTTCCTCCCTGCCGCGGCCAGGGCCCCCACCCCACNATTCTTTTTGGTACAGATTCTTCTTTCACGTTTAATATTTACACAGTTGAAGACACAAGGTAGAAGAAATATACACACACGTTGCTCATTCTCGCACTGTCTCGGTTCTGACATAGAAAGTTTACATGTGCGTCCCCACGTCTGTCTTCCTCCCTGCCGCGGCCAGGGCCCCCACCCCACGCCCGTCTGCCCAGTGTCTCCCTGTGGGAGGGGCAGGAAGGCAGGGTGCCCAGAGCCCAGCCGCCTGGAAGCCAGTTCCCACCCATCGAAGCCGGCGGGTCAGGACGCAGGATGAACCAGAACCCACGGAGTCGGTCCCCAAAGGCCATGTGCGAGGGGCCACCAGACCAGCTGTCAGCATCCCAGAAGTGCCCCCAGCCGACCCAACGCCCGTTTAGAACCTTCTCTGCCCCTCTGACCAAGAGCAGAAAGGGGGCCCCCTCCCCAGAAAAGCGCTAGAAGGGACCCCAGAGTGCAGAGCCAGCCGCGTCCCTGCCCCCCACCCCCAGCTGCGCATGACTTAAATCAGCCCCAGCACAGAGTTCAGCCTGGAGAGGCGAGTTCACAACCAACGTCACGGCATCTCTCCCTGGAACCGCCTCCCGCCCCCCCCGGGTCCCCCCGACGCTCCGAGGCGCAAAGCACAGGCTGAAAACTTTGCTCCCCTCACTCTACGTCCTTCAGGCCTCCCCTTCCCCGGCGAGGGTCCTGCCTCTGGCGGACACCCTGCTGGCCCCTCCCGGCCGCCACCCACGGGAGCCCTGCCTTCCCGCCCTGCCGCCCCCCTCCTTCCCAAGTCCGTGACGGCCTCGCCGCTTCTCCCCCGCCCTCTCCCATCCCGAACGGGCTCCGGACCGGGGACACCCCGCCCGGGAACGGAGAGACGCCCCTCTTGCCCCGACTCCGTGCCCTGCGCGGCCCGCGCGCCCGGCCCGCTCCGGCTCCAACGCGTCCGGCCTCGCGCTCCGGACCCCACGCCCCGCGTCCCCTCGGCCCGGCTGCCCTGGAAGGATATGGGTTACAAACCAGCCGGAGACACCAGCTGCGCGGCCGCGTGGTCTGCCCGAGGCAGAAGAAGACCGTGGCCGCCAGCGCCGGGTACGGGACGGGCGGCTCCTCGTCNGAGGGGGCGGGGCCGGGCGGGAGTGGGCGGCCGCCGCCGTGCCCGCGAGGCTGCGTGCCCCTCCCCCTCCGCGTGTGTGTTTTGGGTGTGCCCGCGCCCGTGTGCTGTGCCGCTGTGTCCGTGGGTGGGATTCTGGGCGCGCCTGCAGCCGCGTCTCCCCCAGCACCGCGCGCGCGCACGTACATCAGGCAGTTTCTGCGAACTTGTCCCGGGCCCGCCCCTCCTGGGTGGGGGCGTGTGAGACCCCGCGGCCGCGGCCCGGCCCTCCTGCCGCCCCCACTCTCACCCCGGGCACACGCGGAACGGGGCACGGAAGCTCCCGTGTGCCGGGGGCCCCTCCATCGAGGGGTCCTCGCGGGGTCCAGTGTCGCAGGGCCGTCGCTGCCTCAGAGCCTGGACCAGGCAGGCCTCCCCCGGGCACACGGGGAGACCCGCCCTCCCGGGTCAGTGGAGGGGGGGGGCCCGGGACCGGCTGCTTCCCACCCCGGGGCCCTGCCTGACTCATCCCCGGGACCACCAGTCACCGCGGGTCCAGTGCCCCGGGAGCGCCTTCCCCCCCCCCAGCCAGCCTCCAAGGGGCGGCCCCGGCGAGCCCGCGGCCTCTGGCCCACGCGGTGGGGCCTCACCCGCTGCTGGGGTGGGCGGGGAGGCAGCGCCCACCCGGCCCGCCCAGGCCTGGCCAGCCTCTGCTGAGGTCTGGGCCTCCCACTGCAGGGGGGAAGGTCCGGGGGGGAGGGGGCAGGGGAGGCCTTGGAGGCAGCTGCGCCCACGGGTGCCGTGGGGAGGCCGCGGGTACAGGGCGCGGGGCCCTGCCGGTGCTCACCGCGCAGCACCCCGTGTGCACACGAACTTCTCACGGAAAGGAAACCATTTACTCTATTCTAATGCTGCTACTTAGCGCGAGGGCCCCGCCAGTCATTAAGGTCCTCAAACAGCAACTAGGGCCCTGGCTGCGAGGAAGAGGCTCCGAAGAGCCCGGGGCGCAGGGCTGGGCCGCAGGGTAGCTCGCAAGCGGGGGACACGCACAAGCAGAAGCGGGTCCGGCAAGGGTCGCTGGGTCCCCCGATCTTCTGCACACTCCTCACAATTAGGGGGAAGCTCGACATGGGTGTTAGCTGGAGGCTGTTAGTGATTTGCTGGACAAACATTAGTGGGAGGTCGGTGTGCCGGCCCGGGTGCAGCAGCAGGGGCCGGCGTGGGCCCTGTTCTCGTTCCCCGGAGCGTCATTCCGGCGAGGAAGCAGCCGGTAACACATCCTTGGATGCAGGATGAAAACATTTACAAACTGTGTTAAGTGCCATGGAGAGCTGAGAACGATGGGGAGCAGCAGCCAGAAGAGGAGCAGAGGGTTATTCCCAGCAGTGAGAGCAGCCTGTGCAAAGGCCCTGCGGCGCACAGGAGACAGCTGAAGAGTGGAAAGAACCAGAGAGAGCCTGCGGTACCTGTGTGGCAGGCCAGCCTGGAAGTGAGGTGCTGGGGGAGGGGAGGGCAGGGCAGTTTCCACAGGGAGAAAGCTGCATGTCATTCTGATGAGACAGACCGTCACCCTTTTCTGTCACGCTCTGTCCTCTGAATGACTGCAGAAAGGGCAGGGCCATGGAATTTTTAAAATAGACATTATTTTTTAAAGACAACGTCTATAACCTGACAAAGCCCATAGCCTTCAGGAACCCCATGGCCCGTTCACAGACCCTGGGGCCGTGCAGTCCCGTGAAGGGACACTTTCTACCTCCTGTTATCTTCCGCTCCATCTGACCAAGGCGAGTGCCTGCTGGATCCTTCTCCCAGGCTCAGCTGGTGCCCCCTGGGCTGGTGACGCTTGGGCTGGTGATGCCTGGGCAGGTGTCCCCTGGGCTGGTGACGCCTGGGCTGGTGTCCCCTGGGCGGGTGCCCCCTGGGCTGGTGCCCCCTGGGCTGGTGACGCCTGGGCGGGTGCCCCCTGGGCTGGTGACCCCTGGGCTGGTGCCCCCCTGGGCGGGTGACGCCTGGGCGGGTGTCCCCTGGGCTGGTGACCCCTGGGCTGGTGACACCTGGGCGGGTGACGCCTGGGCGGGTGACTCCTGGGCGGGTGACCCCTGGGCTGGTGCCCCCTGGGTGGGTGACGCCTGGACGGGTGTCCCCTGGGCTGGTGACCCCTGGGCTGGTGCCCCCTGTGCGGGTGACGCCTGGGCGGGTGCCCCCTGGGCGGGTGCCCCCTGTGCGGGTGACGCCTGGGCGGGTGCCCCCTGGGCGGGTGNGCTGGGCCTCCATCAGGCTCACGGCAGCACAGCCGAGGCGGCGGTCACTCAGCGAGAGGGTCTGCTGCACTCGCCCCGGGGGGAAAGC
Source organism: Crocuta crocuta (assembly GCF_008692635.1). Lineage (NCBI taxonomy): Eukaryota > Metazoa > Chordata > Mammalia > Carnivora > Hyaenidae > Crocuta > Crocuta crocuta. Next base: position 3,565,861 of record NW_027529647.1, read on the forward strand.
AACGTTAGAAACGATGAGGCAGGAATAGGTTCACGTCGCTGGAAAGGAATGTGCGGAAGAGATGAAGCATAGGGCGATTTGGAAATTGGCATTAAAATTGTTTAATTAAACTGTACAGAGTGTTCAGGAGTATTGTCTTTTAAATCCTCCAGGCCTCTGGGAAATTTGGTTCTGCCTTTTGCTATTTACTGTTTTTTTTTAAGAGCAAAGCTTTTCCTTGACAAAGATCTGGTGTGTGCGGGGTGTGGGGGCAAATGGCCGAACAGGCCCCGCCCCCGGGGAGAGGCCTCGGACCCTTGAGCTGCGTGGCCGAGGAACGTTCCGGCTCTCTTAGGGGCCCCTCCGCCTTGGTGGGCGAGCGGTGGGACGGGGGGCAGCGTGGCCACCTCGTCAGGGCCCGTGAGCGCCCTCTGGAGCTCAGGGGCCTGGCGGGCACCTCGGTCACTCATCCCCAGCCAGCCGCAGCGTGCCCTGCACCCTGTGCATCCGTGGGCTGCCCCCTCCCCACGCCNGGCGGGCACCTCTGTCACCCATCCCCAGCCAGCCGCAGCGTGCCCTGCACCCTGTGCATCCGTGGGCTGCCCCCTCCCCACGCCCAGCTCTTCACGCGCCCTCTCCTGCCACCCCTTCCCCCCGGGGCCCCCGGTGGTCCTGGGCTCGAGGCCATACCTCCTCGAGCTAGTAGGACCCACTTCTGCCTTGTCCTTCAGACCCCAGACCCGCCCGCCCCCCGCCTTGGCCCCGCAGTGCACACCGCTGGACGCCCCTGCTCGACCTGCGTGCGGCCCGCTCCCTCGCCCGGCCACGCGCACCGCGGGGCCCCTCCACAGCTGCCTCCGTAGGGCCCACCTCGCTGTCCGCCAGCCCGTTTGTTCTGGGCCAGACCGCGGCTTCCTGTGCGGCGTGGCCCGCGCCCGTCCCAGGCGGAGCACAGGAGAGGCTTAGCCCGCACCTCGTGCTTACGCGCAGTGGCCGGGTTTGACACCCGGTTCACCCAGCAGGCGAGTGTGCGGGGCCCCGGTCCTGCCTGCAGCCACTCGGGCACCGAGCCCCCCGGGGTGCTGAAGGGAGCTCAGGCCCCGAGCAGGAGGCGGGGGGGCGGGCGGCTGACCCATCTTGACCTCCCCCGGGCGTGAGTGCGGCTGGGCCAGGCTCTGCCGAGAGCCACCTTCGGGACAGGCGGCCCCTGCACAGCCAGGTTGCCTCCGGTGACAGGGGCTTTCCAGTTCCACGGCGGCCACGTGTCATCCCAGCTCAAAACTTGGTGTGCCCGGCCCGGACAGCAGTGATGGGCAGGGATGCCCGTCTGTCCCGTCCCCCCACCCAGGACAAAGCAATCCTTCTCTAAACGCGTACTTGACCTCACCGCACCCTCAGGCCTGGTCCATCTTTC
>NW_027529647.1:3567271-3577746 GCF_008692635.1 Crocuta crocuta
CCCCCGCCCCAGCTTGGTCCCGATTCCCGCCCCCTGGGTCCCCGCAGGGCAGCGTTGGGTCAGGGACCCCCCTCCAGTCCCCGGGCTGCAGAGCGGGCGCCTGCGCTGTGCTCACAGAGGCCTCACCGCCAGGCCGTCGGGCGTGAAAGCACAGGGGGTCGGCGCCCTGCGGGGCTCAGTCCATTGAGCGTCCAACTCTTGATTTCGGCTCTGGTCATGATCCCAGGGTCGCCGAGCGTGCAGCCTGCTGGGATTCTCTCTCTCTCTCTCTCTCTCTCTCTCTGCCCTTCCCCTGCTCATGCGCTCTCCCCCCTAAAAAAACCCAGACAGAAGAACAAGTTGCCCAGCTAACTTTGAATTGCAAAGAACAAATACCTCGTAGTACAAATATATCCTCTGTAACGTATGGAACGCGCTTGGAGTAAAAAATGTGTTTATGTCTGAAATTCAAATTTAACTGGTTGTGGTATATTTTCTCCAGCGACCTTCCTGCGGGCAGCCAAGAGGTGAGGTGTGGCAGGTCTGGGAGGGGAGGGGGAGAGGGGCCAGGCCCCCGCTGAGCCAGGCGCCTTCTGCAGGACCCCGGGGTGCTCGGCCTAGAAGCCCGAGGGCTCTGAGATAGGAGCCCAGGGAAGGGGGTGCTGTGCTGGGGCGGGGAGGCACCTGGGTGGCACCAGCGAGCTGGCCGGGGCCCACCTGCTCACACACCACAGCCCCAGGCTGGCCCTCTCAGGTCACCGGGGTCGCCGCGGATGGTGGATGGAGGTCGTTGGGGTTGGCTTTGGCCCTGAGCCTCCACAGGCAGGTCACTCCAAAGTGTGGAAGCTTCCAGACCTTCATTCTGCAGGTGCACAGCCGTGCAGGGGCTTTTTAGAGCGCAAGCAGGTGGGTGGCTGTGAGGTGCTTGGCGCACAGCGGGCGTGGAGGGGTGGGGACTCCCTGGATGGCCCATGGGGCCTGCACTTGCCTTGAAGGGATTTGGGGTGCCACACGCCGCCAAGCTGTGCTGTCAGTGGGGGGGGGGTCCCGCCACCATGGGGATGGGGAGCCCGGTGACTGGCTGGTGGCCGGGGGGGTGTCCAGGGACTCTCAGCATTTTAGATGATGCCTCGAGTCTCAACTGGGAACAGTAAGGTTTTAGGTTTCTGTGTTGGCTGATGGAGTCTTAAATGGAACTGAGTGCAGACTCTTGGCGTTTTGTTACAGCTGGGTTTCAAACACCGCTTTCTGTTGGTGTCTGGACGCCCCCCCTCACCGCGTGTGGGGCCTGCCTTCCCGTCCCTCTGCTGCTCCACACTGCTGTCGTTTGAATAGACGGGGCTCTGGGAGGGTGGAGAGAGGCCGGGGCGCGTGGCTCCTCGGGGCCCGAGCCTGACCCCCGTCTGCGGGAGCCCTTCTCTGCCCGGGACGTGCTGTGGGCACAGGCCAGTGCGAGGCCCCAGCCCACCGAGGGGATCGGAACGTCTCTGGAGCCCCGACCAGGTCCCTGGGCCCGACAGACGGGATGGAGACCATGCACACGGCACAGTGTCACTCGGTGTGAACGGGAGTGAGGCCCTGGCCTGCGACCCCGCGGGTGGATGTGGGAGAAGCAGACACAAAAGGCCACCTGACCTGCAGTTCTGTCTACACGGAGCGTCTGGAGCGGGTGCAGCGGCAGAGAGGTCGCCACGGGCTGTGCGGGGGACGGAGATGAGTGTCCTTGTGAGGTGACGGCAGTGCTCTAAAATCGGACACCCTCGTGAATGGATGCACGAGCACGCTCCGCCTTGTGAGGGTGCGGCGTGGGGGTGTGAAGCCGTGGAAGGGTCACGGAGGAGAAGCCGCGGGCTAGAGGGAGGCCCACGGTGGCGGGCTGTCCCCAGCGACCTGGAGGGAGGCTGCTGACCCCTGGGGGGTGGCCTCCGGGGGCTTGCCTGTCCCTTGGGGTCCTGGGGGCTCCGGGACCTGGGGAGACGGCCCTGAGCAGCGTCTGGCAGGACGTGGACTCGAGGGAAGGCCTTGGGCGTCTCCTGGGTGGTCTGGGGGGGGGTCTCCTCCAAGGGCGCGTCCCAGCCTTGAATCCAGGGGTGCAGCGCCCTTGGTGTGCAGGGGAGCCGGGGGGAGTGCCCCCAACAAGATCGCACCCGAGGGGCGGGGTGGGGGCGGGCCTGGGGTGAGGAAGCAGGGGNGACGCCGAGGCAGATGTCAGGCTTCTCTCCAACCCCCCGCCCCCATTTCCTCCTCCGGCCCCCCTGCTCGGCCGGTCCCTCCGCCTGCAGGGAGCCTGGGCCCGGCACACTCACTCACGGGGTCCCCGCCAAAGCTCAGGCCTTGGAGTGAGACCCTCAGAGGTCAAGACTGCCAGCCTCTCCCCCGCCTGGCCGGCGGTGACCCCTCTGGATGCCCCTGAGAACCCGGGAGAGGCGACTCGCACCCGCTGGGGACTGAGAACCCTGAAATGCGGTCTGCGCGCTGGCCTCTTCCGCGGATTCACCCTCCCACCCCCGCAGGCCAAGTGCCCGAGCTCGCGGCCCAGCAGGAGACCTCAGACCAGCGAGACTCGGCCCCTCCAGGAGCTGTCACCGCTGCCCGGGGACATCTGAAGGAGGAGCCAGCCGCGGGCAGGCCGGCGACGCACGCGTCCTCTGTGGCCGGGGCGGCCCGGACAGCTGCCCTGAGCTGGCAGGTGGGGGTGCCCGGCTGCAGGGGCCCCCGCGAGGAGGCCAGGCGGCCTCGGATTCCTGTCTCCTTTCACGCACTCACCCCGGGGCACGTTTTTAAAAAATCTGTACAGTTAAATGGAGATTTGAGCAACCCCTCCTGACAGGGATGGGGAGCCCCCCTCGAGCTGCGGTGTCAGGGACTGAGACAGCAGGTGACATGCCCACGCGCCAGGCCACCCCCGGGCCCGAAGGCATTTACATCATTTACTGTAAAGCGTTCCTGCTTTGTTTAACGTTCCATTGATTCCACTTAATACTGGCTTCCCCAGCGCCCCCCGCCCCCGGGACGCGGCAGGCAGCTCACGCTTCCAGACGGGGAGGGGGGCTGACTCACCAGAGCCGCCAGCCCCCCCAGCTCGGGGACGTCTGCCTCCCCCTGACACCATTCCGGATGGCTGCAGACCCTGCCTGGGGGAGCTAAGCTCTGACGCGCGGCAGCCTGGCCCCGAGGGCCTTGAGGAGGCTGACGGGGGACACAGCCAACCTGTCCCTGAAGAAGATCGTGCCCTTGAAGCCAGACTGTGGGCGGGCCAGCAGCCAGAGGATTCCCGCTTGAAGTGGAAACTTCCAGAAGCCTGCTTCCTCGCTGGGACGGCACCAACCCTCCGGATTGGGTCTACAGGCTCCTTTCCTGGCCACGCGCCTGGGGAGGCCCTCGTGGGAGGCCGTGGAGACCGCGGCTGGAGATGGAGACGGTGAGGGGAGGCCTCATGGCACGGGTGGCAAGGGCACGGGCTGCTGGGCCGGCGCCCAGTGTTCCCGGCGCCCGCATGGACGCTGCACTGCCCGAGGCCACGGGAACATGGCCGACACCACACCGGCACCCACCGCGGCCCCCAAAACTGTAACGTCACCACCGTGTGGCGCGAAGGGGCTGCCTCGCTTCTCAAGGCTCCGAGAGCACCAGGCAGCGCCACGCGCCCACGGGAGCCTGGGGGGTGCCACGCGCCCACGGGAGCCACAGCAAGGGCTAAGGTGCAGGACACAGAGGTCATGTGGAAAAGAGAGGCGGCCCAGAGATACAGCCCCAGAAAGTGGCCAACATCCGTCCCCTCCTGGGCACCTGCTTCTCAGCCCCTAGGAGAGACTGGTCCCGGGAGCAGAGCGGGGGCCCGTCCGCGGAGCGGGGAGGGGCGCCCCCACACCGCCAGTCACGGCGTCGCCCCTGCTGTCCCTCCAGACGTGAGCCAGCATCTCCCAGCCGCCTCAGGGTCTGTCGGCAGCTGCCTGGGTGCCTAGAGAAACCAGGAAGGACCCCCCCCCCAACCTGCTCTGGGCCTGGCGTCCCCCCCGGGACCTGCTGCAGACCTGAGGGGCCCCAGCCCCCGGGAGGACCCGCCCCGGCGTAGAGGCAGGGCCTGCTGTGGGGCACACGTCGGGGTCTGCTGGTCCAGGCGGCCGCTCCGGGGACACCCCCGCCCGCCCCCGGGGAAGGAGGGCACGAGCGGCCCGGGCCACGCGCAGCGAGCAGCTGGAGTAGGAGCCAAGCGCTCCAGGGCGGGCGGCCTGGGGGCCTCACGACGTAAAGAGGGGGTTCCCTGGCACCCGGAGCTGCCCACGGACTGGGGCTCAAGGAGGGAGGCCATCTGCACACCTGAGCTTGTGCCAGAGGCAGCTGGGGGCCAAGTCCAGGCCGAGGCCAGGGCTGGGGCCAGGAGCTCAGCCCCCCAGAGGTAGGGGGGCTCCCCTGCCGTCGGAGAGGCCCCGGGGCAAGCCCCCCGTACCCTCGGGACAGGGCGCCTGGACCGCCCAGGAGGGCCCGTGTGGGGGCGGGGGGGGCTCCTGGTCGGACAGCAGCTGCAGGAGGCACGGGTTTCTGTTCAGCAGATGCCGACGCTTTAATTTTCCTGGATTTATAGCCTCTTCTGCGGCTTCATTACGGAGATAAGGATGGAGCCCATCACTGTCAGGCTCCATCTGCTGGGACGAGCACCGGCCCCGCAGACGGACGCCCGTGTGGCGCAGCCAGGCCTCCGGGCGGATGGCCCCCGGGAGCGGGAGCAGGGACCCTCGTCAGCCCGGCCGAGGCGGCCACCACGTCGGTGGTGAGGCGCCGAAGCTCCTCCCGGAAGGTCAGGAACAAGGCAAGGACGGTCACTTCCATCTGACCCCAACCTGGAGGCCCCGCCAGGGCCGTCAGGCTGCAAGAGACAAAAGGCTGAAAGTTTAGGGGCGCCCAGGGGGCTCAGTGGGCTGAGCATCCGACTTCGGCTCAGGTCGTGATCTCACGGTTTGTGGGTTCGAGCCCCGCGTCGGGCTCAGTGCTGACAGCTCAGAGCCTGGAGCTGCTTCGGATTCTGCGTCTCCCTCGCTCTCTGCCCCGCCCCCACTTGCTTTCTCTCCCTCTCTCTCTCAAAAATAAATAAATACGCCTTTTAAAAAATGCTGAGAATTTGGGAATGAACAAGAAAAACCTGTTTTTACACACAGGTGTCCTGATCATGTGGAGAATCTTACGGCCTCGACCACGCACCAGGGGGCACCCGTGGGGGGGGCAGCACCCAGAAGCTCGGCTTCTCTCCCACAGGATGCATAAACCCAGGTGGACTTAGGCCCCACCTGGATAACGCAGGGTGACCTCATCTCGAGATCACTCACGCGCTTCACCTATGACCCTGCTTCCAAACGAGGTCCGTTCACAGGCGACGGGTCAGGACGTGGCCATGTTCCTGGGGGGAGAGCACGTTGGCCACGGCGCAGTCCCAGGGCCCCGAGGCCCTGCCCGAGGGGTGGTCCATCACCTGACCCGCACACTCACCCCTGCGGGCCTGCCGTCCGCCGCCCTCACAGGGCCGGGTCTGAGGTCCTGGGGAAGGTGTCCCCGGGGAGCGCCCCGCGCCCCCGTGCGGCCCGCTTCACTGCAACTTCCTGGCAGCTTTACTGAGTGGCTGCCGCGGCCGCCTGGCCGGGGACCTCCTCACGCCGCCAGGGCCGGCACCTCCTCTTTCTCATTTTTGCCGTGGCTGGAAGACAGGTAGAGGGAGTCCCCTGGTTTTGAAGTCTGGCAGGTGAAGGTCGCGGAACCCCATCAGCTGGGAGAGGCCGGAGACGAGGGCGCCGGGCAGACAGGAAGCCGTCCAGACAAGCCGAGGCCGGGAGGGGGGAGCGTCATAGACAGAAGAATAAAAACCGGATTCAAAGAAGACACGAAAGAAGATCTAAGTAAACCGGGAGCTCTGATCCTCGTGGACGGGAAGCCTCCACGTGGCAGACATGGAGATTCTGCTGAAACTATTCCACACGTTCAGCGTCATGTCCACGAGCCTAACAGATGTTTGGTGAGTCTGGACAAGTTGACCCTCCAATGTATCCAGCTGGATGAAGGCCAGGAGTAGCTGAGCCCGTTTCCAGAAGGGACAACGGGCGACTCCTCACCCAGACGTCAGGAGTTGCCGCCGGCGCACCTGGGTGGCCCAGCCCGAGACGGAGGCTGGACAGAGCGCCAGCAGGAGGTCCCACAGCGCCGGCCTGGCGGCCCCCGTGGATTAGCCCCCGGGCCAGCAGGTGTCTGGCTGGAGCCGCCTCACGCTGGCCCACGTGGGCTGGGGTTACATGTTCCACAATTTGGTGAGCCGGTGGTGAAACCGGCCCCCACGACAAATGGAGCTGTGCCTGCACCGAGCGCTCGAAGGCGGGCAGCTTCAGATGAAAGCATCATTTGTGCCGGGTGGGGAACGGTTGAAGGGGGGTCTTGTGCCAGATTTAACGACCACACACCTGGGGGCCAGGGGCCGGGGGCTGGGTCGGCTCCGGGTACGGGGAGGGGGGGACAGGTCCGCGGGCGGTCCCAGGAGCCGCTGGCCGCGCGGGACCTACGATGAGCAGGCCACATACTTTATTATATTTGCAGACCGTGTGCTCCCCGTGGTTCGTCTCAGTAGCGTTTGTAATAAGCCGCCGCCGCGTGTACACAGACGAAGACGTTTGTGAGTTGCCGGGTGACCCTCGCACGTAGAGCGAAAGCGGCCACAAATTGCGCCAGCATCCGTGTGTGTGTGGCATGGTGCCCGCGAGTTTCATCCCCGGGGTCGGGCCGGGGCGAACGTGGATATTCTCTGCATTGCTTAGCGTGCTTGAAATAGCTCACCGTACGAAACTGGCTTCAAACAGAGGTGTCCGCCCTCGGCGGCGCCCCCACGCCCCACCTGGCGAGAATGCTTCCACCCACGCCCGGCCACGGCCAGGAAAGGTCACACACAGGGGCTCATGTGATCCCACGTGCCGAGTTCAGGATAGAGGCTTGCTCTGGGTGTAGACAATCGTTCTCTGCGTGTCTGGCCGTCCAGCCTCCCCAGGAGCTCGGGGAGGGGACCGACCCGGCTGCCTCCCGCCCAGCCTCCATCGGGGGGTCTGAAGCACGAGGCCACGGCCACGCCTTGGGGGCCAGAGCAGCCCCTCCCCCTGGCCCTCTCCCCCACACCCGCAGGCCCCTCTGATGTCGGGGAGGCAGAGCAGAAGCTCAGACACAGCCCAGAATCGATCCGGTTGTAACTGGGACTTGGAAGACGTTTAATATTTAACTGGATTAAATATTTAAACAGGATGAGACGACAGGGAGCATGGCAGCCCGGAGACGGCAGCAGACGGGGTCCGCAGATGGGGGGCAGAGGGACAGCCCCAGACACCCAGGCCCGCCTTCCAGATATTGCGGCTGCGGGGGTGTCTGCTCTCCGCTGGCTGGCACACCAAGGACATCTCCAGCCCCTCCCGCTGGCCCTGCTTGAATGCCAGCCATATGCCAGGCAGGGCTGGGAGATAGGACTGCCTTGCAAGTGCCCCTTGGGAGGCTATGAGTGGCTGCCTCCTTCAGGAAGCCTGCCTGGACTACACCAGCTCCCTATTACATACACTGTTACCCTCCCACGTGCCCCCCTGCACGCTTGTCATTCGTGAGGATGCACATGAGGCTGCGTTTGGCTCCAGGGGACTGACGCTCTAGGGACAGACGCATGGCTGTGTGTACGGGCCGGCGACCTGCATGCAGTCAGTGCTCAGCTCCCGGCCTTGACCAAGGGGCTCCGTGCCTCAGCTGCGGCTCCCAGCAGACAGCGCAGGGGACCTGTCTGGGGACACGAGGCTGCTGCGCAGGCCCCGTCCCCGACGCCTCCCGGCCCCCAGCTGTCTTTGGGCAGGGACAGAGTTGGGGCTGCTGGGCTCGAAGCCCCTGACCCACCGACGCCCGAGACGCTGCACAGGGTGGGGGGCGCAGTGGGGTCAGGCTTGGCCCCGTCCGTGTTGTCCCGGCTGGGCCGCCAGGGCTGGGCCTGTGGTCGCCGGCTGTTGACTCCAAGTCTGTGGAGCCTTGGGTGGGGACACGGTGCCGGGGCAGACACCTCCTCAGGGTCAAAGACTTGGCGCGGTGGCCCCCCACCTGCCCCCAGAGGCTAAGAGCTGTGGCCTCCTTATTCACCCTCGACGTCCTTCCTTTCAAACTTTGGGACATTTGGTCTCCCCCCAACCCGCTTCCCACCAGAAAACACTGGCAAAGCGGGAGAGAATTCCCTGCGCCCTGCAAGGGTGTCCTGAGCTGGGATCTGGGAGGGACAAGACAGCCAGCTGGGGGTGCGGACCCCGGACCCCTGTGGCCCGCGGGAGGCGGCTGTCCATTTGCAGGGCCCAGGGTGCCCGTCGGGGCTCTCAGCAAAGCCTCTAGCTTCACAGGGACCGAGCCCCCAAGTCAGTCAGCAAGGCCCTGCCACGCAGCATGGGGGGTCTCGGGGCCTCCCCTGCAGCTGGGGGGCAGCGGGGCGGCCACTCCCTGCCAGCGGGGGCAGTGGGGGTCCCGCGTCCCTCTCCCCCGACTGGCCCGCCTCGGGGCCCCCGTGACCGGCCGNTCGGGGCCCCCCTGCCCGGCCGGCGGGCCCCTCCCACACACAGCTTCGCACGTGGACCGGCTGAGCCGGGTCTGCAGAATGTCAGCTCGGTGCGGGAGGAAGTGCGCAGGGCGGCCGGGCCCCCGTGATGTCTTGCAGACCCCAGGGGCCCAGATGGACGGAGCCCACCCCCCGGCCCAGGCCCTCGCGGTGTTGCAGGCGGACCCCGGCTTCCTGAGTCAGTCCAGGCCTGGGGCTGAGGGCACGGCCAGGCTGGAGGAGAAAACAGACAGACAGGCAGGGAGGGGCCGCCACAGAGCCTGAATGCCGGGGGGGGGGGTGCTGGAGCAGGCTCACCTCACCCATCTGAGCCTCAGTTTCCTCGCCTGCAAGATAAGCATGAACAAGGCTGCTCCTGCTGCAGGGGTGCTCGCGGCCCGTAAGACACAGGAGCGAAGTGCTGGGGCCCAAACTCCCATTTACCTCGTCGGGACAGAAACACGGACAGCGGGGGGCAGGCCAGGGGAAGGAAGAGGGGAGCAGGGCGAGAGGAGGCCGGGCTGCTGGGGGTCTTCTGCAGCCTCCACCCCTGGCCTTGGATGCTGGGGAGGCTGCAGAGCCCGAGAGAGCCGTGACCCAGATTCCGGGACGCTGCTGGCCTCCGCGCGGGAGACTGTTTGCTCAGATCCCGCCGCCCTGGCTCCGCTGCACCCCGAGGTTCATGCCTTTTACGGAGCGTCTGTCCTCTGTCTGCCCTGAAGGCCCCCAGCCCTGGGGTCCTGCCCAGGGCTCCTCGGAGGCTTTGGGGAGGCTGGCCGAAGGCCACTCTGCCCGCCCAGGCTGGGCACGCGGGAGGGGAGGCCAGGATGCGGCCGCCCCAGCGGTGGCCTGGCGGCTGGGCCCCCACCCCTGCTGAGGCCTGCGCAGTGAGCACGATGGGCCACAGTCCGGCCCGGCCTGGGGACAGGCCTCCAGCTGTCTCCCTCAGGGGGACGACCTAGCGAGTGCCCCGTTCTGGGGACCCACACTGCACACACCCTCCCACCCAGCTTCAACCCCGGGAGGGGCAGGGCACTTAGGTCTTGGTGTTTTCCCCAAGCAGAGAGGGGAGTGGGTGCACACAGCAGCTGTACCGGGGCCCACAGAGCTGGGGAGGTGCAGGGGGGGGAAACTGAGGCACGAGGCAGCTGAGGATGGTCAGGCTGGTTTTCCAGAAGCAGACTCGGACGAGAGGGTTCTCGTGAAGGGGTCCCAGGGAGATCTGCCGGGGGTGGGCAGACAGGAAGTGAAGGAGGCCAGGCCAGGCACTAAGGCCTCGGAGGGGGCCGGGGCGTGATGCAGTGTCCCAGCCAGTGACAGTCCTCGGGCCGCTGGTCCAAGGCTGCTCCCCCCGCCCCTCATGTGCAGATGGACCCTCGATGTCCAGGGGGTGCCACCCTGCCCAGCGGGGTGTGCATCCCTCTCCCCCGCTGTGGGGTGGGTGCTTGGAGGTGGCAGAGACCCTCCGGCTCTGTTCTCACGCACCTCCTCCCCCAGACGGGCTCTGGGTGTTTGCTTGCTGTGGCACACGTGGCCTGATCCCAAAATAAAATATTTGGTTTCCAGGGCTGATAGCCTTGAAATGCAAATACTGCTTCCCCGTTTCCAAAACGCAGTCACATCTGGGCCTCCCCGAGCCCGGAGTCCAGGGCCCTCGAGGGGAGGCGGGCCCCAGGGACAACCTGGAAGTGGGTGTGCGCACCCCCCCATTGTACGGGTGAGGAAACAGAGGCTGGTTTGGGGCGTTACCCTCATCTCCATCCCAGGACCCCCAGGCTCTCAGGAGCCCCCCAGCCTCCTCAGCCTGGCCCCACTGGACACACTGGCCCATCTCTGTGAGGCCCGTTGGCCAGAGGTCCTCCCGCAAAGGCCCCTCCCCACGCTGCAGCAGGTGTGGGGCGGGGCGCCTGTTCACAAG
>NW_027529647.1:3577771-3583475 GCF_008692635.1 Crocuta crocuta
GGTCTGGGACGGCACGTGACAGGGCAGGTGGGGGCTACCCCACCCCCTCCTCCAGGGACCCGAGGCCACCCCATTGCCTAGCTGGAAGGCCACGGAGGGCAGAGGTCAGCCATGGGCAGGTGGGTGGGGAGCGGAGGCAGGGACCCGAGAGCGCCCCTCCTGAGCCTGCCGAGTGGCATCCGGGGGACTGTGTCGGCCAGTGGCCCACTCTGTGAAGCCCACACTGGGTGCGTGCTCCGTCGTTCGGCCCCTCCCCGCCCTGGGGAGCAGTGGGGGGCAGGGCAGGGCTCTGCTGGAAAGGAGGGAGGCGTGACAAAGCAGGGGCCCCGGGAGGGGCTGTGAGGTCCCCGGAGGAGAGGGCGGCCAGGCAGCCCCGTGCTCAGGGGACGCAGGACTGCGTTCTGGGACGGGCGCCCCCCCCCCCCCCANATGAGATCTCTAACTAAGCATCACACCCGACCAGGTGAGCCTCAGATCACACTTCCTGCCTGGGGGGCACACCACCCGCCGGCCTACAATCAGCTTTCTGCTTCCCAAAACAGCTGTCTCAGCCTCCGATCAGGGCCAGGCATCTCGTGACCTTGACACAGTGCAAGCATTCTGCTTGGTTTCCTGGTCTGGGGACGGCCCGGAGGCCTGAGCACCAGAGATCACTTTGAGGCTAAAGCCGGCCAGGGAGCCCCTAGTGGGGTGCGGCCCCGTTTGCTCCTCCTCTTTCTGGGGTCGGGCATCGGATGTTGACCATGGAGGATCGACTAGCTGACACCCCACCCCCCGCCCCCGCCCAGCCCAGGAGCCCAGCCCAGGGGTGCAGGGGCCAGGGGAGAGGCTGCCAGCTCATCTGACACTCTGGGTGTCCTCCACTCCCCATCCCCCCTCAGATGGTGGGGCTGGAGGTGGAGCTGGAGGTGCTGAAAGGAGGCAGGACCCGCCTGCGTGGGCGCGGGGGCTCGGGCCCTGGCAGCCGGGTTGCCAGGCAACCGCCCGGTGCATCCATCCGGCAGCGGCATCTGGGCTCTTCGGGGCGAGGAGCCCCAGGTCCCAATATCTGCACTTCGCTGCTCGCTAAGGCGCTGTCGCTCGGATGGGACCCGGGGACGGTGTCCTTTGGGGCATATCGGGAGCCCCCTCACCCTGGCGGCCGAGTCCCTGGAGGGGAGAATGCTTGCCCGCTGTCCTCAGCACCTGGGCAGGTGAACCCGGCGGCCCAGCCTGGCTCCCTCAGGACCCTGAGGAGTGGCCAGGTTTTTGGGCACCTTCTGGGGTCCTCTCTCCTCCCCAGTCCGGGCCTCCAGCCAACCCAGAGTGGTGGTGGCTGGGGAGTGACGGGGTGGGGGGGCTGGGAGGGGGGTGGAGGCCGCTCCCCCAGAGAGGCCCACTGGCTGTGACCTTATCCTTCAATGCGGACCACAGAGAGGCCACGTCCCACCCCTGCCGCGCAGGCACTGTCGAGCCTCAGTCTCCCCACCCATCGAGGGGGCCCAGCCCCCTAAGCAGGTTGACCCTGCCTGATCTGCCCGCACTGGGAGGCCCCCAGGCCCTGGGCTGCCTGTGCTCACTGCACACCTGGGCTCCCCACCCCTCCCCCATGTCCTTGTGCAGAACCCCCCGGGGCTAAGGAGCAAGGCAGGCTGGGGGGACGGGGTCCTGGGGGGGGCCGGGGCAGGGCTGGGGGGGGTGGGCCAGCCCCTCAAGCCCCAGTCCCCCCACCAGAGAGGCTGCGGACGCCTTCCTTCCTGGGGTGAGCTTGTCTCAGAGGAGCAGGGACACGATGACCCCTAGCCCGAGTCCTCTGGGTCAGGGCCCTGGGATCGGAGCTCTCCACGCCCTCCATGCCAGGCCTGGTCTGCAGGGGGGTGGTCTCTGCACCTGGGGACTCTCAGGACCTGGGTGGCCCGGGCAGAGGTCAGGGTGCTAGCTCCCCAGAAGCACAGCGCCTCCCCCCGCTGGCTTAGAGCAGCTGGGGGTCGGGCATGCAGACAGCCGGCCTTGGTCCCCTCAGCCGAGGCCCCCCTTGCAGAGCCTGGGGCTGCCCCACACTCCCCGGCCTGTGAAGCCACAGCCCCAGATGAGCAGATGGACGGGGCGCTCAGTAACCCTCAGGAGGTGGAGCCACTGAAGTGTGCAGATTTACACACGTGAGTTAGATTTGGGACTTTCCCTTTATTGAGCATAAAATGCCTGCGTACTTTTCCGAAAGGACACGTCCACTGCGCCTGGTCCCGGGTGCCGGCCGCTGGTGCTTCCGGACTGGGGGTGTCTGCGCAGAGAAGGCCCCAGCCACCCCCACCCCGCCGGGGGCCTGGACACCCATCTTGCAGCCAGGACCCCCACACGTATGGCAGGCCGCCGCCCTCCAGCGCCCCCCCACCCCCCAGCTGGAGCAGGTCTGGCTTTGCTGCACAAGGGCCGAGGGGACGACGGCCCAGGCTCCTTGAGGGGCCTCCAGAGGCCGACCGGCCACACTGCCGTATCCTCGGCCCCTCGGCCAGCAGCATCCGGGTCTGCCTCCAAAGGGTGACCAGAGGGCTCTGCCAACCCTTTCCCTGGCCTTGGGGCCTCTGCTCACATGTGCTTCTCGGTGAAGCCCCCGAAGAAACGCCCTCCGCTGCACCTGAGAGCTGGGACGGGGGCCTCCGCCACTTGGGGGAGAGGATCTAGGACCCTCCCTTTGGGCTGATGACTGGCCCTGCCCACCCGGAGGCCGTGGGCAGAGCTGCCCTGGGGACGGGCCTGTGCTTTTAGACCTGAGTGGGGGGGAGAAGGAACGCCTCAGCCCTGCCCTTGGGGTGAACCAGTCCCCATGTCGGGGCCCCAGGGAAGCCCAGGGCCCGTTAGAGACCTGTGCTTGGTCGCTGCGCGCATGTCACCCTCTGAAGCTGTTCTTTAGCGTTTCGTTGACCCAGCAGTGAAGGATCTCACACCGGGGGCCATGGGACCCCTCCTCTCCTTGGCTCCCACACAGGCTCCCCGCTCGCCACAGGTACCTTGTGGGGAAGGCAGCCTTTCGTGGGGGCTCTGAGGCCCTTGATTCCTCAGGAGAGCTAGAGCCGGTGTGGGGGCTGCAGGCTCACGGCACCCAGCTCCTCAGCCCCGTGGGGACCCCGAGGGGCACCCACGTTCCCCCTGCCCCCCCCACCTCTGTCCTTCCAGAAATGATTTCCTGGGCCACCGAGTCTCCAGAAACTTCTGGAGTGTTCAGGCTGAGCTGGGGCACAGACGGTGGGGACGGAGGTTGGGGCAGGCCTGGCGGTGGCCCTGCTGAACCCGACTCTCCCTATTGATCTGGGGACAATTTCCTGACGGCAAACCCCATTAGGTCTCTCGCGCACCATTACACCATTCAGAAATCGCACCTGAGCCCTGACGCCACCGGCAGGACAAAGTTCGGGGCAGGACGCTGCGTGGGGGCGCCGGGCACCCCCGATGGGGGGCGGGGGTGTCGTAAACCCGGCCCCTCCCAGGGTTGTGCCCTGGCCCACGGAACCCCTGCTGCAGGGCCCCCCAGTCCAGCACGGCCCAGGACGGGGGGCACACCCAGGGGTAAGCCCCCGCCTCCTGCTCAGACCGGGGACCCTGCTCGGCCTCCCCCCCACCCCCAGACCCCAGGCCTGGTGAGCAATTCTCCACCAAGATCGGGAAGCCCGTCGTCATAGAAACAGACCGAGTTCCCAGAGTAAACCGTGGCCATCTGTGTCCCTCTCTGGCCGGGGCCGGGAGTGGGGAGGGACAGGCAGCCTCTCCTCCCCAGATCTGTTCACAGGACAAGTGGGGGCAGGCCCCCCCGCGCACCCCCGCCCGCCCCCGCTTCCCGTCGGGCAGGAACCAAACCCCACAGACCACCCCCTCCCGGACCACCCTGACTCCATCTCCCCGGTCCCCCAACACACCACACGGGCCCCCTGGCCCAGCTGGCCAGCGCACACGCCCGGCCGGAGCCCACCCGGCCTAAGGAACAGTATTAGCCGCTAGCCGAGGGGCCCTGGGAGCCGCCAGAAGCTGGACGGGGCAGGAAGCATCCTCCCTGAGCCTCCTGAGGGGCCGCGGCCCCGTGACATCTTGATTCAGAGCTTGTGGCCTCCAGACTGGGAAGAAATAAATTTCCGTGTGAAGCCACCTCGTCTGTGGTCTTTTGCTACGACAGCCGTCCCAAGCCGACACGTTTCCTTGCACGATGGGTGTCGTGGCGGCCTCGGACACGGACAGTTAATACTTGATGTGCGACGTGGAGAAATGCATCTTTCAGTCTTTCACTGCTTTTATTAATTTGTCACATACAAAGCAAACGGCACACTCAGGACGGCCCCGCCCTCCGCCTGCGCCTTTCCCAAGTGGTCAGGCCCTCCTCGCTGTCACCCGAGCGTCCCCCGACCGCGGGGCCAGCCCTCGGGGCAGTGGGCAATGCTCAAGTGCCTGTGGCCTCACTGTGACCGTGACCCGGAAGGTCAGCGGGCCCTGGGGTGGCCAGGGCTCTGGCAGCCCTCAGGTGCCAGACGCCCGCGAGCCTCCCCCGGCCACTCCCTGTCGGCCGGCAGCCGCCCCTCGGCTCCGGCAATGGTCACGATTGCGCAGGCGGCATGCTGTCTCGGCACAGTGGGGACCGGGGCCCCGGCCCCGAGTCTCGTACGTGTCTCTGCCCGACCAGCCCCTCATACTCAGGGGGCCCCTGGCAGCGGGAGACAGAGCTGCGGGTGGCCACGAAGGCCCCGCTGGAGGGCACAGGGGAGCTGAGGACGGCCGGGGAGCTTTCTGGAGGAGGGGGTCCTGCGGACGGAGAGAAATAGGAGGAAGGGGGTGGTCCCGGGGGGAGAGCCTGGGCAGAGGGGCTGCAGGCGGTGCCCTGGGCCTCCGGCCCCCTGAGGTCAGCTGGGCAGAGGAGGACCCCGGGGGCCGTGTAAGCAGGCGCGGGGGAGGCCGGCGGAGCCCACTGGGAAGAGCTTCCCGCAAACACGGAGCCAACGGCCTCCGTCAGGACGAGCCGCCTGCTCCCTTCCCGGGAGGGGGTCCCCAGAGTGGCTCTGTCTCTCCCCCAGGAAAGCAGGACTCCCAACGACGAGTGCACCAGCTGGGCCGGAGGGCTGAGCCCACCCTGCCCCTGGCTGTCGATGCTGCCGGAGGCAGTGAGGGAGCCGAGGGGGAGGGGTGCGGCCCCCCCGCCCCGTAGCCAAGCTCGCCCGGCGCTGCCTGGGTGGTGGGGAGGCCACATCTGCACCTTGCCCCTAATCCCACCACCGTTAACGCTTGGGCCCAGCCCAGTGCCGGGGCCACGTGGGCGCTCCGTGTCCTTGTAGACATCCGGCCGGACGCGGTCATCGGCCTCTGTGGCGAGCGATGGTCACCAAGCCCTGCAGGAGACGCCCGCCTTCTTCAGCCCTCACCCCCACCAGGACGCCTGCGGGCAGGGTGGGGGCCGGGCCCTCCCCACTGCCCATCGACGGCCACCCTCCCTGCCCCTCCTTCCTGGCCTCAGTGACCCTCAGCTCCCAGGCTTCCGATGGACTCAGGGCCTGGCACCGGCGCCCCCGTGCCGCCAGGACCCCCGCCCCGCAGCCTTCGGGGTGGGCTTGCGGAACTTCTGGAGTCCAGAGGACAGCGACTGGGGTCCCTCTGGGGCCATGCGTGTGGCGGCACTGACCTCTGGAGCTCCCCCTGCCCCCCAGCCGGCTGGGCCAGGCAGAGGTGGGGGTGTGTCCACAGACCCCAA
>NW_027529647.1:3583640-3602942 GCF_008692635.1 Crocuta crocuta
GTGAACCCAGACCCCAAGACCCGGTGGCCCAGCCTCGCCCCGGCCTGTGGGCGGGGCATCAGCACCCAGGAGCTAAGCGTACATTCGAGGGCGCCTCCAATAGCAACACATAGTTGGAGAAACTTGAACGGCGCGGCTGCCCCCCCACCTCTACCTCTGCGCTCAGAACAGCCTGCAGGGGCGCGGCCGGCCGTGCACGGTGCACCTGGACCCGGCCTGGCTTTGCAGGAAGGCCGGGAGGGGGGGGGGGGGGGGGGGGGGCGGCGGGNGCCGGGTTCCAGCTGCTAAGTGGCTCCACGCTGCGCCCACCGCTCCCATGAGGCCCGTCGGGGCTCTGCGCTCCCGTCCAGCCGACTCATCTGCATCTATTCGCAGGGCCTCTCGGGGCTGAGTGCTGGGCAGAGGCCGGCCCTCCTCCAGGCCCCCGAGAGGGACGGGAGCGCAGGTTAGCCTGCGTCCTCTCTGGGGCCACGCGCACGAGGCCTGGCTCCTGGTGCCGCCACAGCCTGGCCGTCCCCTCAGATGTACTTGGGCTGCCCTTGGGCTGGTGATTCTAGGGAACACGGTCTCCTCTCTCCCGCTCGAAAAGTGTTATCTTAGAGAGAACATCTGCGAACAGAGCACCTTCCTCTCGGCCTCCAGCAGGAGAGAGCCGCCGTGTCCCCCCCGGGCCCCCGGCACCGCTAACGCAGCCCTCCCGCGCCGGGCGCCCTGCAGCCTGGGCGGCACCCCTGCGCCTCCCACCGGAGGCCACAGCGCCCTTCCCTCTGCTCCGACAACCAAACTACTTCCAGATGTTGCTAAGCAGCCCTCGGTGGCAAGAGAACATCAGGCCCCCGAGCCCACCCCTGCCAGGAAGAGGCCCCCTCGCTGGGGTCCCCGCAGGCCCTGACCCTTGCAGCCTATGGGAGGGACGTGGTACTTCCCTATGGGCCTCCCGGACGGGCCCCTGGGATCTCTGGAACTGAGGGGTGAGTGCAGGGAGCCGTGGGGCTCACCGCAGCCCTGCGGGCCCCCCCAAGCCGGGGGCTAGACCCCCATCGTGGACACCCCAGCCCGGGAAGGGGCCACGGTTCCCGGTTTGCAGATACGGCACAGAGAAGCTAGGAGTTGGCCAGAGGCCACACAGCACACAGGCAGGGTGTGGGGCCCGCTGGGTGGCCTGACTGTAGGCCAGCTCCATGCCCTTGACCACGGGCTCCGCAGGGGCCGGACGAGAGGGAGGGGCAGACGGGAGGCAGGGAGTGGGTGGAGAGAACACATTCTCCACTGTCCTCCGTGTCTGCCCTCCACATGACCCTTCAGGCTCTTATCTGGTGCCCACACACCCCTAATGGGCTCGATTACCCACAGAAGCATTTGCAGACGATGTTTCTGGAGCCTCTTAGCATCAGGAGCAGCTCAGAGCAGCCCAGCTCCCGCCTGAGAGCTCCGTGCGGCAGCCCAAGGTCGCCGAGGCCACGGCTCTCCTGGGGGTGGTGGAGAGCTGGGCGTGGGGTGCAGAGTGTCCCTGACATCTCCCCACATGGACGACTGAGGCCACGCGGGCAGTGTCTGCCCAGAAGCCGCGAAGCCCGGGGGTCCAGGGTTTCCACCAGGGAACACTGTGAGTTGCACGTACTTTGGGGTCCACCTCCTTGCTTCCCTCTCTCGTCCCTACGGCTGGGTCCTGGGGTCACTGCCGCATTCAAGGCCACACCCAGCCCCCATTGCCTGCCTGACCGCGCCAGGCCTCGGTTTCCCCATCTGGGAAGCGGTTGGCTGCCTGGGTGTGGGTGGGTGAAATCTTGCCCTGCCCGCGACAGGGTCACGTGTGCGTCCACCCCAGCCAGGGCTTGGGGACCCGCGTGAGGGGTAGGGGGCAAGGGGAACACGGCCCGTGGCACTGCCCACGGTCACCCTCGCTGGGGCTGCTGAGCCCGTGGGCTGGAGCCGGTGCAGCCGGGCCGGGTGGGGGCTGGGCAGCCGGGTGCCCGCGGCCTCGCCACGTCAGCCCGTTCCTGGACTCGCTGGGGCAGACACAAAATCTCTCCTAAATCCTGTATTTAATTTTGTTCTCCGGGAAATTGTAGGAGGTTTTGGAGATAGAGCTGAGCTGATAAATCGGGGATTTGGCAGTTCCCACAGCAACTCTGAGGTGGGAGGCGGGCCCAGGGCGCCCAGGTCAGCTGGGCCCTGTGGCTCCCCCCGCTCAGCGCAGCTGGGGTCGGCAGGCTCCCCGGTGACCAGCGGGAAGGACACCAGAGTGACCAGGACACACGTGGGGGCCAGGCCGCAAGGGACACCCCCAGGTGCTGTTAAAAGGGGAGTCCGTGCATTGCAAGAGCTTGGGGGCTGAATTACGTAGGAGAGCTTGCCGGTGCTCAGCCCCCCCTGAAGCCTCGTCTCAAAGCTGTGTCTCTGCAGACCCCTCCTCAAGGGGGTGGTGCCAGTCCCTGCCCGTGCTGGCCGTGCGCCTTGGGCATGCCCCACTTAGCCAACACCCACCTTCTGGAACATTCTCCTCCAATCTCCCAAGCATGTCCACATGTGGAGTGGAACAGGGTCATCACTTCTCTCATCTGAGACACTATACCTCTTCTAATGTGACCCAGATGGCATTTGGTTTGTTAGCCTTGAAATCCACCGGCTGGTGTCCACCAGGGGGCGTCTCAGAAACCTTCGCGGGCAGGGAAGTTTTTGTCTGGTTTCCTCATATCTGTCAAGTTTGTCTTTTCACTCCCAGGAGGTGTTTGGTCGGGTCTCCCTGCCCTGAACACGGGCAAGCGGTGGCTGGGACATCAGAGTGCGCCCCACCTTGGGCATGTGACCAGCACGGGCTTCCGGAAGGTCCCTGGCCCTTCCGCCTTCCCACACACTCCTCGGGCTGGTCTCTGTCATTTCCTCAGCGGGTCTGCTTTCCTTTTATTCCCAGCGAAGGCCAGGACGGGCCTGTGCCACCCAGACCACTGCAGGCAGACAGAGGAGGAGCCAGCTCAGATACTATGAGAGGCAATCAGGGCAGCCTTCCCGGAGGAGACGTGAACTCCCAGGAGGTGGGGCTGTGCCTGGGTCAGTCAGGATGGACAAGGTTTTCTTGTGGTAACGGAGGTCGGGTCGCCCCGATGGCCTCCCACAGCAAAGGTTCACTTCTTGTCTTGCCCCCGGTCCTTCGTGGATTGTCGTGGGCTCTGCCCCATGACATCCTCATTCAGGGACGGGGGTGTCCCCGGTCACCGGGCAGGGGCAGGGCAGAGGGAGAGGCAGCGCTGACTCTTGCATGCTCTGCACGTGAGTGACTTGGGTTGCTCCCCCTGTTTCATCGACCAGAGTGAGGGCACGGCCTCACTCGCTTAGAGGACCCCTGGGGGCCCACCCGTGTCTGCCGCTGAGGGCCCCTCTGTCCAGCTCCCCAGGCGCCAGCCTGGCTCCTTGGCCCCAGCAGAGCGGACAGGGGCCCCCCATCAAGTGTATGGGGCCCTGCATCCCCCTGGGACCTCAGGGCCTGGAGGTTCCCCCCGCTGGGAGGTGGGGTGTGCTCTAGGGGACAGAGACCTGGACTGAGCTCCAGCCTTGGGCCCCTGGGGGCAATGAGTTTAAGAAGCCTCGTGGCCGCGTGAGACTCACTTTCTAGAAAGAAACGTGATTTAAAAATCTGCCTTGAAATTCCAGACGTGAACCCTGTACTAACATCGCCTTTGCTTTGGGAGCAGGAATGAACCGTCATGCTGGGGCCGAACCCGGACAGCCCGCGGACGNTTCGGGGGCAGAAACAGTGTGCACGGGGCGGATGCGGCGAGGAGACACCTGGCAGGGACGGCAGCCGCTCTGTGGCTCTGTGACCGACTCACCGTCCCGCTCCCTCTGCCATTCCCGGCGGGGAGGGGGAGGGGACGTGGAGTCCAGCTCTCAAGGACTGGCCTCTGATGGGGACTGGAGAGAGCCTTCCCTGCACGCGGCCTCCTGCGGGCGCGGAGTTCGAGCTCGCTCGGGCGTCATGGGCGGCCCGTCCTGTTCCAGCATTCTCCGCGGCGTCCTGACGTGTGGCTGCTTGATCTCCCCCAAGGACGAGGAGTCCACTCCCTGCAGATGGCAGAGCCTCGCACTCACCACGCGGTGACCAGAGCGGCGGGCGGCTCGGGGCTGCGCATCTCAGTGGGGACTGCTGGTGGACACGCCTCGGCGCCCCGGGTCCTGGGAGCTGAACCTTCCGGGAGCTCCTCCTGCTCAGCCGAGGCCTGTCCGGCCCCTGTCCTCTTTGTTCTGATTATAAATCTCGCTGCCGAGTGTCTGACGTTCTCCTTTGAAACAAGCCCCCATTTGCATCACATTCCGGCGCTGGATTTGAAGCTCCGGAGTCGAGCGCCAGCTGCTGAACGGCTGATGTCCCTCGGTGCCACCTGAAAACTGCTTCTAGGAAGCTCCCCGGTGGCCCAGACCACAGGGCACACGCGGGCGCACCCGGCGCCCAGCTTCCGGGCCTTCCCCTGGGGGATGGGGGCGTGGTGGTGGCGGTCGTTAGGAGCCCCTCACTAAGGTCGTGCGCCTTCAGTTTTCCGTGGTGTCTGGGTGACCCACACGGTAACACACCCGAGGAAAGGAAGATAATTGTTCAAACAAACGCTTGTACGCCCACGTTCAGGGCCGCCAAAAGGCCGTGTCCCTCGACGGCGCAGGGTACCAGAATGCGGTCTACCCTGACCCGGGGTCCTGCTCAGCCACGGAAAGGAAGGGGGCGCCTATGCCACGCGATGGGCCCTGCGGACAGCAGAGGAGACAGCGCCCCGACATCCCGTGGCGGCATTTCCGTGAAACGGGCAGAACGGGCAAACCCAGACATTTGCAGCGTGGAGGCGGCTGGGAGTGCGGGCAGGGGTGACTGGTGATGGGGACGGGATTCCGTTGATGGATTGAGAAAGTTCTGGAACCAGGAAGAGGCGGTGGTGGCGCAGACTTGTGAATGCACTAAGTGCTGCCAGACTGAACGCCCTACCCGGCAGGTTTTCTGCGGCGAGTGTCAGGCCAGGGTAAGAAAGCAGCAAAGCCGGGAACACCCCTCCAGCGCCCGGCTGCCGACCCCAGACGCGGACGGCGGGGGGCGGGCAGCTCTCCCGGTCACTGCTTGGCTTGGTGGCGGCCGCGGCCGGGCGCCTGCCTGGGCCTCCCTCCCAGTCTGTCTCTGCGCTGCCACGTCCGTGTCCACGGGCCCGGGCGTCCTGTGGGCGGGGCGCCCTGTGGCCGGACAGCCCGTGGGCGGGGCGTCCTGTGGGCGGGGCGCCCTGTGACTGGACAGTCTGTGGGCGGGGCGTCCTGTGGGCGGGGCGCCCTGTGACCGGACAGCCCGTGGGCGGGGCGTCCTGTGGGCGGGGCGCCCTGTGACTGGACAGTCTGTGGGCGGGGCGTCCCGTGGGCGGGGCGCCCTGTGACCCGACAGCCTGTGGGCGGGGCCTCCTGTGGGCGGGGCGCCCTGTGACCGGCAGCCTGTGGGCGGGGCGCCCTGTGACCGGCAGCCTGTGGGCGGGGCGTCCTGTGGGCGGGGCGCCCTGTGACTGGACAGCCCGTGGGCGGGCCGCCCTGTGGGCGGGGCGCCCTGTGACCGGCAGCCTGTGGGCGGGGCGTACTGTGGGCGGGGCCTCCTGTGACCGGGCAGCCTGTGGGCGGGACGCCCTGTGGGCAGGGCTCTTACTGACAGTCAGCTCCAGGTGTGTGGTCCCTGTCCACCAGCTCTCACTTCACCCTCCAGCCTCACAGCTTCTTCTAAAAACCCCTTAAATGTGGATGCATCCGGAAATACTTCGGGGGGATGGAGGTTCCCGGGGGTGACGCAGGTCAAGGGCACAGTGTCTGGCTCCCAGCCCCCCAGACCCTTCTCTGGGTGGGCGCCCAGGACAAGGAGCTGGTCAGGGCCCTCCCTGCAGGCCGACCACAGACTGTGCCCGGGAAGGACGTGTTGGGAACTGAGGCTGACGGAGAGCCTCCCGGTGGGAACAAGGTCGGGGCTAGGGGTCAGGCCGCCCACACGGGCCGGCCACCCGGAGCCACACACACACCATGTCACTCCATTTTCAAACATCCACAAGGGCGGGTCACCCTTATGCCCAGCTCACATATGGGAAAACTGAGGCATGGTCCCTGAAGCCTCTGGTGCCGTGGTCTAGATCTGCCGCCCACACCACCGACCTCCAAAGCCTCAAATGGCAGAGCAGGGCCACGCTGGTGGGGACGCCCTGGGTGAGTGGGCCACAAGGCTGCCAGGGGCTGGGCGAGCCCTGGAGGGGACATGGCTGCGGGGGCAGGGTGCAGGGTGGACAGGGAAGCATCCCTGGTCCTGAGGCCCCACCTTCTCTCGGGGCCCGGGAGTGGAGGGGGGTGGGGGCAGAGGGGGGGTGAGCCCCCCACCTGAAGGCCACCCTTTCCCCCAGTGCAGGGAGGTGGCACGGAGCCCGTCTGCACAGGCAGCCAGGCCCCTGCGTGTCCATCCGCACTCACATCGTCCTCGTCCCCCCCTGCTGCACCACAGGCCTGACCCCGCCAGGCAAAGGCACTGCCACAGTTGCCCGGGCCCTCCCGTTGGCCTGGGGGTGCCCCAGCCCGGTCCGGACTCTGCCCTTCAAGCCCTGGCCAAGGGGACTCTTCCCCCCCTTCTGAGCCCCCCTTCCCTGGCCCACCTCTTGGGCCCTGTCCACACTCTGTGCTGCAGGACGGGGGACCGTGCCCTGCCCCTCCTGCCTGTGGGCACCCCCCACCCCACCTGCCCAGCGGCATCTGCAGTGACAGCGACCAGCCAGGCTCGGGGCTGAGATGCTCCAAATCCTCCAGTTATTAAACGTGCCGGGCGGGGGTGCGCGGAGGCTGAGGAGTTCCTTGAGTTGTCACTGTGGGTGGGAGGGTGGAGGGCACGGCTGGGGGGGGCCCTGCGGGGGGGGGTGTCGCCATGCTCAGCCTTAATGGTGCCCATAGCAGGCATGGGACACGTGTGCCAGCGAGACTCCACTGTGTGCAAACCCTGTGTGGGGATGGGGCCCCAGGCCCCAAGAGCTCCGGGCCAGGCGAGGGTCACAGGCTCCTCCCCCTGAAGGCAGATGGAGGACTTGGACTCGGTGTGCCTCTCCTGGGCTGCCCGGCACCAGGGGCGCCCTTCTGCGCGGCTGGGCTCAGGGGCTCTGCAGCCACCCCAGGCTGGCCTGCAGGAGGTGAGNCGGGGGAGGGGCTGCCGTCCCCTCCCTCCAGGCCTGGCCCCGCCCCCTCCCTGCAAGGGGCTTCCTGGAAGTTGTCCTCTCTGCTGGGGTCCCAGCGCCGAGGCTGAGCTGGCAGCTGCTACCTCCAGCCACGCTGCCTGTGACTCAGTGACCCTCTAAGGGAGAGTAGCTGCCTGGGGTCACGTGAGAGCCAGGTCCCGGCCCCAGGTGAGCTTTGGAAAGGGCATCATTACTCAGCCATCCCCTCATCCTCTCCTCGGTTCACTCTGGGGATCAGGGCCCCCACAGGCCTGGTGAGGGGTCATGAGGGGGACCACACCAGAGGCAGGGGCACGTGACGGGTGTCCTCCGGGGCTGCCCTGGAGGAAGGGAGCGCCCTGTGCACGCAGTCTGCAGGGGAGTGCTGGGGCCCGGGGCTTCCCAACCCACGGCAGATTCCTGCTGAGGAGGGGCAGCCGGCAGGTAACTGCCCTGGGGACCTCGGTGTGTCCCGAGACTCAATTTTCTTGTCCCAAATGCAATGTGAACACAAATCCAATAAGCCTGCACATCACTCAGCCACGGCTTTGAGCCCCAGCACTGGCGATCGCCCTGCCTGAGGACTCAAGCCCAGAAACGCTGCAAGGCTGCGGGGCTGTGTAGGGCAGGAAGGGCCGGGGCGAGCTGTGGTCACTCCCAGCACTGGGCCCCGGGGCCAGCCATTTACTGGCCTCTGCTCAGGCCGTGCCCTTGGCAGCCGCATGTGGTGGACGGCATCACCCACTCTGCAGAGGGAGAAGCAGGCACGGGGGCCACCTGCCCGGCCACTGGGGGAACAGGGGCTGAGCCTGACTCGGAGCCAGCAGGCTTCCTGGGGTGTGTTCACTTCCGCCTCTGGACCAGCTGTCCCTCCCCAGCAGTGCTCTGTCTGGGGTGGGGACCCGGCCCCAGTGGGGGGCACCCAATCAAATCCTGCTGGACCAGCCTTGCTGCAGGGTCAGGTCATCCTGGAGCACCTGCCTTGGGGACCACGTCCCATGAGGATGGCCCTGCACCCAAGGTCGCTGGAGCTTGGCCCTGGCCCTGTGTCCAGTGAGCACCCTGGGTCGGTAGGTTCTTAAGGGACCGCACCCAGGCAGCTCTGCCGTGCCCGGCTCGGGGAAACGACGCTGTGTAGACAGCAGGCTCTAAATAAAAGGTGGGTCCAGTGGCCACCCATCCTGAGTGGCCCCTGTGTGTCAGCTGCCATCTGGGGAAACAGCAGAGAGGCTCCCCTCGCCTGCTGCCTGCAAGGACAGGCTCAGGTTCAGTCTCTGTTCGGGGAGGTCTGGGGCAGCTGTCCCCAAGGCCCACGTTTATGAGGCACCTACTGTGTGCCAGGTGGTGTAGATCCCAGACCCCACGGCCCCTTCCATCAGGGCACAGAGGGAGGCCAGTGCCCCAGGTCAGAGCCTTGGGAGGAAGACACAGCCTAACCAAGGCTGGCGTATTTGAGGAGGTCTGGGGCTGCTGTGGCCCAGGCTGGGACGGACAGTGGTGTAAGAGAAGGCCAGGGGCCATGGGGTGTGCAGGGGAGCGGCGTATGGATCCCGCTAGGTGGGCTTTTGGAGGGCTCCCGCGGGATCAGCGGGGACTGGGGCGAGGGCGGGAGGAGGGCCATCCGGGCCAGGGTGTCAGACCACCGAGGAACGAGCCCGTCTCCCCCCCAATCCCAGCCCCAGCCGCGGCCCCGCCCTCTCTCCGACTCCCAGAAACATTTTGCGGCCAATGGCGCCCTCTGCTGGCCATGTTGAACATCGCCCCGGCGCTTGGCTCTCTGCCCAGGAGGGGGGAGGTGGGAATTGATGTACTTAGAGGACCATGTGTACCTCCTGCTCCCGCGACCTCAGCTAGGAGTCTGGCTCCGGGTGGCCTTGGTGACACTGTCAGGATCCATTTCCACCTGTGTGGAGGAGATCTGGGCTCCAAGGTATCCACCAGGGGCTGAATTCAACTCCTCATCAAAGACAAGTCCACCCCCCTTCGTGTCCCGGGCAGAGCCCCACTGGGACAAGTCAGACAAGGAGGGAACGAGTGGGCTGGCTTTGGGCCACAGTCCCAGGTGCAAGTCTGGGCAGATGCCAGACGTGGGCCAGGAGGAGAGGGGTTGGGGCCTGCCTGGCCCTTTAAGAGGGGCACTGGGAGAGGGGGCCTGTTGCCCAGCAACGGGAGGGCGTGTGTGTACTGGTCGCTGGGAGACCAGACGCGTCCTGCTGCTGGGGACAGAGCGGCCTCAAGCGACCCTGCTGACCGTGCCCGGCGGCCCTCTTCCTTCCGTCGGGCGGGAGCGGGGCTGGCTGGCACCATGGCGCAGACGGACGTGCTCCTGACCAAGGAGCCGGCCCCGCAGTCGGTGCCGGCGTGCGAGCTGCCCCGGAAGCTTTACGACGTGGCCCGGAACACGGGCGCCTACACGTCCTCGGGCCTGGCCACCGCCGGCTTCCGCTCGGCCAAGTACCTGGTGGACGAGTGGTTCCAGAACTGCTATGCCCGCTACCACCAGGCTTTCGCCGACCGCGACCAGTCGGAGCGGCAGCGCCACGAGAGCCAGCAGCTGGCGGCCGAGACGGAGGCGCTGGCGAGGCGCACGCAGGAGGCCGCCAGCAGGCAGGTGGGCGCGCGCCTGCAGGACATGCACTGCTGGAAGTCCGAGCTGCAGCGCGAGCTGGGCGAGCTGGGCGCCGAGACCGACCTGCTGCTGGCCCAGAAGCAGCGGCTGGAGCTCGCCCTGGACGCCACCGCCGCGCCCTTCTCCATCGCCACCGACAACCTGCAGTGCCGCGAGCGGCGCCAGCACCCGGACCTGGTCCGCGACCACGTGGAGATGGAGCTGCTGAAGGTGCGCGGCCCCTTCCGGCCCCGCNGGCCCCTCCCGGCCCCGCAGGCCCCGCCCCTGAACCGCAGAGCCCGCCCCTTCCCCAGCTCCCCACCGCAGGCCCCGCCCCTGAACCGCAGAGCCCGCCCCTTCCACCACCCTCCGGAACCGGAACCTCAGATGCTGCGGCCCTCACCCTTCTCCCAGGAGCACGGCAGAGGGTGGGCAGGTTTCCACGGTTCCCAAGTGTGCCCGCGACATGGGTTGACAGAGGCCTTGGCGCCGGTGTACCAAGTGGAGTGTGCCCACAGGAAAACCTAGAGCACGTAATGCTTTGCACACACACCCACGTGTGGAGCACACTCTCAGGTCCACTCCCAGGCACAGAGATGGTGGCTCTGTTTGTAGGTTGGGGACCAGAACGAACAAGGCGCTGGGGCAAGGTCAGGGCCCCAGCCATCCGCCGGAGGTGCTATCGCCAACCCCAGGAGGGTGCCCGGCCTGACCTTCCCGCAGTCTGGTCTTCATAGTGAGTGAGACAGTGAGTGAGGCTGAGCTGTTTGCAAGGCAAGCGCCAGCTTGGACATGCTCCTGGGGGCAGGTCCCAGCATAGGGCTTTGAGCATGTATGGGGGCTGGAGCAGGACCTCAGTGCGCATCTGCTCACCCCAACCCCACGTCCAGGGCCCCTGCACTGTCCTCCACCTATTATGGGTCATACTGGGGTGAGGTGGGGCCCAGGCTGTGACAGAATTCACATCTGGACATGTCTTGTGGGCATTTGCCTGAGGATGGGACACTGAGGCAGGAGGGGGTCTGCCCAGGTCCATGCACAAGCCCTGATGCCCATCTCACACACCCCCCAAGGATGGGGAGGCGCTGAGCTGAACCCCGTGGGCAGCGGCCTGAGGTCTGGGATGCATGCAGGGCCAGTCAGGTCCTAATGGTACCTGTACCCACTGGGTGCTCCTTGGTCACCCTTGGGTCGTGGCACCTGCTGGGTAGCTCCTTGGTCACCCTAGAGCATGCAAATTAATCTTGTCCCTGAACTAAAAGCCCAGCCCACCACATCTCCCCCTACCCTGATGCCCGTGGTGGACATGCAGGCACACAGCCCAGGATGCAGGGTAGATGGGTGAGGGATGGAGCCACCTTCATCCCACGAGGAGCCTTTCCCGCTCCAAACTGAGCAGGACCTGACCCTGGGACAGCCCCATGGGAGCCGGGAATCACCCAGGCCAGTCCCCCGATCCAGGCAGGGCAGAGCTCACACCCTCTCAGAGCCCGGGGGCCTGGCTTGTGAACAAGCTGTGGGCTGTGGGCAGGCAAACAGCCAGTCCAAGGGCTCAGGGCGCCCCTGTGCTCTCCCAGGTCAGGCCACAACCTTGAGTCCCTCCCCTTCCCTTGCGGGCCCCAACCCCTCTTGGTCTCCTACCACCTCAGCCCTGCACTCAGCTGCTCAACAACCCCCCTGTCCTTAGCCAAGAAATGTGCCCCCTCCCCCCCAACCCAGTTGCATCTCAGGCCTTGCCCCACCCCACCCCAATATGAAGAACCAACAACGGTTCAGAGACAGGGAGATGGACCAAGGGACAGACCCTGACACATGTGTGTTTAGTGCCAGAGGGAGGCAAAAATCCAAATAGGGGGTGTGTGTGTGTGTTGCTGTTTGTGCACGGAAAAGAAAGCCACTGCAGTAGCAGAAAGAAACACAGGGCTTCCCCCTATATTCTCAGTGGAAGAGAGAGGGCCCCTCTGAGCCCAAGGCCCTGGCGGGCAGCCAGGGAAGGCACAGCAGCCAGGGCCCCAGGAGTGCTGCTGGCCACCAGTGCCCTGGGCAGGCTGCAGGGATGGCCCCTAGAGCCTGGGGGTGCTGGGTGCCAGGCAAGCGAGAGCTGCTTCTGGGCGACAGTCCCAACAGCCCATAGAAGCGACCCCCCCAAAACCCACCACACTGTGCTACACCAAATAGAAGGTTCAAAAGCCCTTCTGGGCTGGGCTCAGCCTTCATTTTCCAGGAAAGAGAGTGGGGTCTGGCCCAAAGTTACCCAACCAAGGATCAGGTGTTGGCCTGGGCATTTAAGGGACTGACTGATCCTCACCAGGGATGGGGGTCTTCTCCCCCAGGAGGCCGAGCTTATCCGGAACATTCAGGAGCTCCTAAAAAGGACCATAATGCAGGCTGTGAACCAGATCCGGTGGGTCTTCATGGTCCCCAGGGCCGCCCTCGGATGTCCCCCTCTCCTCACCCCTTGGGCTGGCTCTGGGAAGAAAGCTGGGGTGTCGAGGCCCTGAGTCTCAGAGAGGTGGGGGCTTGTCCCAGGTCACAGCCAGGACCATGGTACAGGGCCATGTAGNAGGGGTGGGCGTCCAGATCCCAGGCCAACTTTCCAGGACACTGTTGGTCGGGTAGAGCCTGGGTGGCCCGAGGACCCCCATACTGGGCAGATGAGGAATCCCGGTTCTCAGCTGAGAACTGGAGGTGTGCTTGCTTGTGGGGGTAGCACCCAGTGTCCCCACCCCTGCCCCAAACAAATGCAGACCGTGCCCACTCCAGGCTGAACCGGGAGCACAAGGAGACGTGTGAGATGGACTGGTCGGACAAGGTGGAGGCCTACAACATCGACCAGACCTGCGCCCGCTACCACAACCAGAGCACCGAGGTGCAGTTCTACCCGCACTCAGCCAAGTTCGAGGAAAGGTGGGCCACCTCAGCCGCGGCGCCTCCCAGGGGCCCCTCATCAACCCCTTCTCCATGCCCCCCCCAACCAAGACGGGGCCCCAGCTCCTGGCGCCTCCGCCGGGGATCCTCCAGAGCCCCACTGGCCCCGAGGCCTCACACGGGGGGCCCAGCGCTGTGTGCTCCAGCGCGGGCAGCGGCGCAGGGTCCCGCCCCGAGTGCCCAGCTACACACTTCACCCGAGGGCTGCGGCCGCGGAGGAAGGCAGGGCTGGGCTGGAGGGCGGCTAGCAGGGCACGGGTGCGGGGCACGCTCGGAGGAGTGCAGGGTGGAAGGGCGCGGGGGGAGGGGGGCAAGGACGCAGGGTCCACGTGTACGGAGGTCANTCGGGCAACCTGCGGGTGCTCATCGATTGCATCCTGCGGGACACGGCCGAGGACCTGCGGCTGCAGTGCGACGCCGTGAACCTGGCCTTCGAGCGCCGCTGTGAGGAGCTGGAGGACGCGCGCCACAAACTGACCGACCACCTGGACAAGGTGAAGCCTCCGAGACCCGCNACAAGCCACGCCCAGAACAGACCACGCCCACACAACAAGCCACGCCCGTCCATCTTAGGCCACGCCCACACTTCTAAGCCACGCCCGCCCAGTTTAGGCCACGCCCACACCTCAGACCACGCCCGCCCAGTTTAGGCCACGCCCACACCTTCAGGCCACGCCCGCGGGGTGGCCCAGTCTAGGCCACGCCCAAGCCACGCCCTCGGAGGGGGTAACTACTGAGGGACCAAGCCCCTTGTGGCCCAGCCCTGCTCCTGGCGACTATGCCTTGGTCGCGGCCTGGCCTGGTCCCTGCCCCTCCTCTGCCCCATCCATCCTGAGGGACCCCAGAGGCAAGGCGCCCACTCCTCCCTGGGCACCTTCTAAGTCGGTGAGAAAGCAGGTGGCAGTGGGGGTGGCTGCCAGGCAGGAGCAGAAGGGAGAGTGGCAGGGGGTGGCCAGGCCTGGTCGGGCCCTGACCCCAGGGCCTCAGGGCGGCCTTTGCTGCTGCCAAGTCTCTCCGGTTCTGGACCAGGGTTGGGGGCCTGGTGACCACTGGGACTGAGGGCATTCGGGCCAGAGCTGCTGGACAACAGGCTCTACCACCCCACCTCTGCCCTCTGGGTGCCCTTGGCGGGGTCGCGGTGGCCGCACACGCCTTCTGGCCTCCGCGGCTCCCCCAGGGCCGGTGGACAGGGGAGGCCGGGGCGGCGGGGGTCACGCTGGCCGTCCCAGGGCCCATCCTGTGTGCAGACGCTGCGGGAGAGCACGCACCAGGAGCACAACGTCGCAGCTCTGAAGCGGGCCGTCGAGGACAAGGAGGCGCCCCTGAAGGTGGCCCAGACCCGCTTATACCAGCGCTCAGGCCGGCCCAACGCGGAGCTGTGCCGGGACTCCGCCCAGCTCAGGTGCCTGCGTGGGGGTGGGGGGGCTGCGGCCGCGGCGCCGTCCTCAGCGGGGCGGGGGGCCCCCGCCCCGGCACGNGCCGGGCGCCGTCAAGGCTGCGAGTCCCAGGGGCAGCGTGGCCCTTCTTCACTCCGCTGCGCAGGCTCCGGGCAAAGGACGCCCCTGCACCCTGCGTCCGGGCGCCGCCCTGCCTCCGTGGGGCCGTGGCCCCGGGCCTGAGGTCGCGCGGGGGCCGTGCCTCGGGGGTCTCTAACTCACCGAGCACCGGCTGCTCTCGCGAGCACTCCACGTCTGTCGGCCCGGGTGTTGCTCCCTCCCTCCCAGCCCGCAACGCGCGCCCCGGGGCCTGCGCTGGGCGCCAAGAACCGAGGGAGCCGGGCGCCTCAGCGCACCCNCCCGCACGGTCCCGCCCACGTAGCCTTTCCCCGCCGGTGGGGGGGCAGCCGGTGGGCGGCGGCCCTGCCCACGCCCACACCAACGGCAGGTTTCCCTTTCGGACTTTTGGGTCCTTCTGTGGCCCAGCATCTTGGCCTGGACCCCTGGCCAGGCTTCCTGGGTCTTGACCGACCTGGCCTGCAGCCCCCAGCTCATGCCTCCCTCCCCCAACCTCACAGGCTGGTGAGCGAGGTGGAGGAGCTGAACATGTCCCTTGCGGCACTGAAGGAGAAGCTTCTAGAAGCGGAGCAGTCGCTGCGCAATCTGGAGGACACACGCATGAGCCTGGAGAAGGACATTGCCGTCAAGACCAACAGCCTCTTCATCGACCGCCAGAAGTGCATGGCCCACCGTGCCCACCACCCCACCATCCTCCAGCTGGCCGGCTACCGGTGACCAGGGCACCACAGCCTGTGCGCCTGTGGCCTGGCTGGCCTTGGGGAAGGGGCTGCCCCCCCGCCCCTCAAATAAAGAGCACGTTAGCTTTCTACTTGTGATGTGTGGTTCACAGTGGAGTCCAGATACTGCTACCTGCCAGGGGGTCCCGGACTATGGGGGGAGAGGGGTCGGCACTGACCGGTGGCCCTGGCCCCCCAGCAGCTCCGAGTCCACTGAGGCTCAGACGGGGGCCCTCTGTCCACCGGAGATGCCACCACGGATGCCACAACACTCGTCCCCAGCAATGACCAACGCCCTTTGCTTTTTCTTCTGTGGCCTGGACACTGTCACCGGGAGGCCAGCCACTCAGCCCTGCGGGACTGGGCCCTGGGCTGCGAGCAACCATACAGGGCCCCAGGCAGGGCCTGGGACGGTGACCGCACAGGACACCCATGGGGCCTCTCCCTGCCCCCTCCACCTGGCACGGGGTGGGCACCTGGGGGGATCCTCCACTCCCAGCCACCGTGGTCACCTCGGGTGGCCAGCTTCCCGGTCCAGCCTCTCCTCAGTGGAAAGTGAGTCAGGCCGGGGTGTGGCGGGTGCGGGCGAACAAGGCTCCCACTGCCCCCCTGGCACTGCACCATCCTCCCCCTGTGGCCGAGGCTCTGGGCACAACTGCAGCGTCCCCCGCCCCCTTGTCACGGCTCCTGGCAAGGAGACCCCTCCCTGTGCCCACCCCACCGATGCGGGCAGCTCCCAGTCGCTGTCTGCCCACCCCGCCCTCGGACAGCTCATCAGCAGAACTCTCCAGAGAGCTCCGTCAGGGCCCTGGGAGATAATGACCCCGCAGTGCACACACCCGCCGCTCAGCCCATTACCGCCTGTGCTCAGGGCCTTCTCATCCCAGCCCCCACCCCGGGGGGCCGCTGTCGGAAGCTAAGTGTGAGCGGAGTGCGGTGCTTGGCTCATTATCTCTAAAGTGGGCTGGTGGCCCCAGGCTGGGAGGGCACAGTCCCCGGGGGCCGCCCGCAGGGGCTCAGCAGCCGTTGCCTCCTGGCTGGGATTTGTTCCGTTGCAGAGACCAACGATCAGGCCCAGGCCAGGAGCTGAGCGACGGCTTCCTGAGTCCCGACCCCCCACCGCCTGGCCAGGCTCGTGGGTGCAGCCCGGTCCTCTCCAGCGGCCCCCAGAGGTCTTGATCCTGCTGGGCTCCAGGGCGGTGCAGGGGTCCTAGGGGAGGGGCAGGGTCGGCTCAGGCGGCCACAGCAGTGGCGGGTTGCCGTCCACCCTGCGCTGCCCTCGGGCCCCTCTGCCCACACCGGGCCTGCACTTGAGTCTGCGTCTGGGGGAGCGTGCTGGGGCTGGGGGTAGGAGAATGTTCCAGAGGCTTCAGGGGCGCCCACTCCCCGCTCCCCCTGCAAGCCCCCTGCTGCCCCAGAGGGGCCCTGGCACAGCTGGCTTACCCTTGGCTTCCTTCCAAACACCTTGGGGTTCTTGTCTGTGGAGACTTCTGGCCTGGCCACACGGTCACTCATGGTGAGTGAGGGACCCCAGCGTGCGAGGCCCAGAGCCCACGTCCATTCCTCCCAGGACCACCTGCGTGGCCCCTTTTAGTGAAGTCTGTAGTAACGGGCACTTGGTCTACTCCCCGTACCACCCCCCCAAGTGAGGGCCAACCGCTGAGTTGGGGGCTGTGGGGGCCATCAGGTCCCCCCGCCCAGGCTGGAGTCACAGGACAGTGTGGCCCTCCTGGGCTGTGGCGGGCAAGGGGCAGTGAGGGAGCCCAGCCCCCCCCGCGGGGGAGGCCGTGGGCGGCTGTGGGCTGCTGACCCCNGGGGGCTGTGGGGGCCATCAGGTCCCCCCGCCCAGGCTGGAGTCACAGGACAGTGTGGCCCTCCTGGGCTGTGGCGGGCAAGGGGCAGTGAGGGAGCCCTGCCCCCCCCGCGGGTGACGCCGTGGGCGTCTGTGGGCTGCTGACCCCGCAGGGCCCTGACGCTCAGCACACTCCGTCGTCACGGAGATGTCAGGCCGCGTGTGCAGGGAAGGCTATTTCTGTCCAGGTCCTCCCGCCACCTGCTGAGTCACCCCAGTCCTTGCTGACCACCTCCTCTCAGGGCCTGGGCGCCGCCCACCCGCCCCCAGGCAAAGGCTTTGCAGCCGGGGTCTCATCCAGGCCCACCCAGACCAGAGGGACCCCAGGACCCCTTCCAGGCCCTTCATCCCCCCTCGAGGAGGTGCCCCCCCTCAGTGCAGGGAAAATTTAACTCACTGTCCCCTCCCCGGAAGGGAAGTGCGGTGTGACCACCCACCTCAGTGGGGGATGGGCAGCTCTGCTGGCTAGTGTCAGGGGAGGCACGGGGGAGGGACGCTGGGGCCCTGCAGTGTGGCCGGAGCCTGCCAAGCCCCCCAGGGGCTGTGCTCTACCTGCGTCCACCCACCACAGGGGACTCCAGCCCATTGGTGTCCATTTTACAGGTGGGGAAACTGAGGCACGGACGCAGGGAGCAGCAGAGCTTGGGCATCTGCTCCTCTCTCGGTGTCCCAGAGGCAATAGCAGTACTGCCAGAGACCTGCAGGGCCTTGGGCTTCCACCCTGTCTCTGTGCCACCTGCAGACTGGGGGGGGGGTGAGGACAGCTGTCCCCAGAGGAGCGGCCGGGCCCTGCCGGGGTGTGANGTGGGGATCACGCATCCCCACATCCGGGGCCAGGGCGCCTGGAACCTGTCCCTGGGTCCAGCCGTCCAGACCCCGGGCGGGATGAGGCCAGGCCCCGTGTGGGCTCCACCTCCAGCTCGCAGTGGGCGCAGCCCCTCCTGTGCTGCTGAGGGTGGGGGGCCTGTGAGTCATTCCCCCTGGGGGGCGTCACATGCCCGCCCTTTATTTCTGAGAGGCTGGGCCGACGGCCCCACCGGGGGGTCACAGCACGTCTCCTGCTCTGCTGGGCACCGCGACACGGGGGTGGCACCTCGGGGTGGGGGGGGGCGGACACCAGGGGGCCTGGCCAGAGACGGGAGGCTGTCCCCGTCCCCAGGTGGGCCGGGCACAGGCATGGTGGCCCGGGTCTGTCCACTCCCCCCTCCCCACTTCGGCCTCCAGGCCCTCACCGGACTCCACCCAGCCCCAGCTCTGGCCTCCCTGACTCCCTGCCAGGTCACCGCACCCCAGATGGAGGCCGATGGGCAGCCCACAGGGCCATCGCCCGACCCATCAATGCCAGCCACCGCAGGCGCCCCAGGCCCCCAGACCCATGGCACGTCACAGGGGCTGGCGGGAGGACCCTAGAAGGGCTGTGCAGCCCCCGCAGCAGGCGGCGGGCAGAGGGCAGGCCGGGTGGCGGGCCCAGGGGCTCTGAAGCTGGCCCAGCGCGTGTTGGTCTTGGCTGGGTCGGGGGAGCCGTGGTGCCTGGGACCGCGTGAAAGGGCTCTTTCACAAGCCTCCGGGGCAGTGACGCCGGAGACAGACAGGCAGGCAGCAGCGCCCGACCGTGAAATGGTAACCGGGAGCTCGGGCGTGGGTGGGGGGTCTTCACAGGCACCCGGGTGGGCTGTCCCCTGGGCAGGCCTGGGGGACCCATGATGCTCGAGACGTCAGGCATCGAAGTGGCACCGGCCCATCTATGGAGCAGGATCCCCTAGGGCACTCACTCCTCTCAGGCCCTTGGAGGGGTGCCTTGCAGGGTCCAGCGCAGCTAGAAGCATGGGTCAGGGTCTGCTGGGCTCTGGGGTGGAGGTAGGGTCAGGGTCTGCTGGGCTCTGGGGTGGGGGGGTAAACAGAAGGGGCCCCACCTCCCGGAAAGCTCACCCTGTGAGTGGGTTGCAGACACATTGTGCAAGAGGAAAAAACTTCTGGGCTGCAGTCCCCAAGGGCTTCCTGGAGGAAGATTCTAGGTCTTTTCTCAGCAGGGTCGTACCAGAGGGAAGAGTGAGGACCCTGACCTCACACATGTGCCCTTGCAAGAGATCTGCCCTGGGGTGCAGCCATGGGGAGACTGGCCGGGGAGGTCTGCTGGCCAGGGGCAGCA
Source organism: Crocuta crocuta (assembly GCF_008692635.1). Taxonomy (NCBI): domain Eukaryota; kingdom Metazoa; phylum Chordata; class Mammalia; order Carnivora; family Hyaenidae; genus Crocuta; species Crocuta crocuta. The sequence continues at coordinate 3,602,607 of NW_027529647.1, forward strand.
CGGGTGGGCCAGGGTCAGTCAGGGTCTCCTGGGGGAGGGGGGCAGAGGCAGGGGCCCCAGGCCTGCTGGAGGTTAAGGACGGTTTTTCCACCCTNCCCTTCCCCGCCCCTCCCCCAGCAGCAGCTGCCCCTCCCACTGGTGGGTGGAGCCCCGGAGAGCTGAACGGAGCACCCCTCCCCCATGACGGCTCTCCTGCGCCAGGGGCGGGGTCCCCAGCCGCGGCGGCTTTGGGGGCTAGGACCCTGTGACTGCAGGCCGTTATGGCATCTGCTCCAGGCCAGAGCCAGGGCTCCAGGGAGGGGTGAGGGTGCCACAGAGAGGGAGCTGGAAGGCCAG
>NW_027529647.1:3603063-3613861 GCF_008692635.1 Crocuta crocuta
GGGGGCAGGGCTCAGTAGGGGCACCTCTTCTGAGACGCCACCCCCCACCCCCACCAGGCTCTGGCATGGATGGCGGCCCCTGGCCTCCTGCTCCTCCTGGGGCTGCCTGTGGGGGCCTGGCCCAGCCTGGGGCCGCCCCGACGGCCGTGTGTGCAGTGTTGCCGCCCGGCCTGGCCCCCCGCCCGGCCCCCGGCCCCCATGCCCGCAGGAGCGACGGGGAGCGGTGGGCGCAGCCGCCTCGCCTGCGGCCTACCATTGACATCTCGATTCTCAAAGGTGAGTGTGAGCAGAGGCCGCCCCACGCATCCCTGCGCCCCAAGGATACCTCACACCGGGGGCTGGGGAGACACCTGGGGGCCTGCCCCTGGCTCCCAGCTGCTGCGTAAAGGGGGGGAGCGAGGTGGCCTGGATCCCCTCAGTCGGCTCATCTGCCCCACAGCGCCTGCCCCACCCCAGGCCCAGCTTCCCGGGGATCCCCGAAGTCCCCAAGGGGCGACCCCTCTGGCAGGAGGTCAGCTCCGGAGGCCTCACCGCGGGGCACTGGGCGTGGGCCCCGGTGGGCAGCAGGTGGTTGGACTGGGCTGCCACGTCCCAGCCCCTCGCCCTCAAAGCCCAGGTCAGACCCTTCCTGTGGCAGCTCCAGCCGCCCCGCCGCCCCCACGTGGCAATCGGCACAGGCCCCAGAACAGCCACGGCCTTGGGGGGTGCCTTCTCCCTGCCCCATGTGACTCTGGACCCCCAGCCTTGACCTGTGGCCTCTGCTTTCCCCCTGCAGGTGAGAAGGGCGAGGTGGGGGTCAGAGGCCCGTCCGGCAGGAGCGGAAAGGAGGGCCCGCCGGGCTCCCGGGGCCTTCGGGGCCGCAAGGGCCAGAAGGGGCGGGTGGGGCTGCCCGGCGCCACGTGCCAGCGCGCCTACGCGGCCTTCTCGGTGGGCCGGCGCGAGGGCCTGCACAGTGCGGACGGCCTCCAGGCCGTGCCCTTCGGTACGGAGCTGGTGAACCTGGACGGGGCCTTCGACCTGGCCTCGGGCCGCTTCCTGCGCGCCGTGCCGGGCGTCTACTTCCTGAGCCTCGCTGCGCACACCTGGAACCACAAGGAGACTTACCTGCACATCATGCACAACCAGGAGGCCACCGCTGTGCTGTACGCACAGCCCAGCGAGCGCCGCGTCATGCAGGCCCAGAGCCTGCTGCTGCCCCTGGCCGCCGGCAACACCGTCTGGGTGCGCCTGTTCCGCCGGGACCGCGACAATGCCGTCTACGGCGAGCACGGCGACCTCTACGTCACCTTCAACGGCCACCTGGTCAAGCCGGCCGCAGAGCTCTAGGGGCCCCGGGGTGGGGGGGGCCCACAGAGCCCGGCCCTGGGCAGCACCCCTCCCCAGACACCACCCGGCTCCGCCTCTCCCTCAAAGCCGAGAGGCCACACCAGCAGTGTTTGAGCACCGACTGTGCAGTGATTGAGTGTCAGCTGCATGCAGGCACTGACACACCAGCAAGTTCAGGATGCGACCTGTGGTCTGGGCGGCGTGGGGTGAGCCTGGTGGGCTGTGGAGGGGCAGGGGGGGGCAGGTGGGCAGGCTGGGCTGGGGGGTCTGCCCTCGAGTGGAGCGAGCCATCCTTTCTGCCTATAAAGGGCTGAGGCGGGCACCAGGCTGTGGAGGCATCTACAAAGCGTCTGGTGGCTGGACACTGGGGGCCAGGAGAGGGGCGGGCCTTGNGGCCTTGGAGGGGAGGCTGGGTGGGCAGGGCAGGGGCGGAGCGGGGTGGGCAAATACAGATCCTGCCCCCTCAGAGCCGACTCCAGCAAGAAACATGCTGAATCCCAGGGTGTGTGAGGGCGGCCAAGGCCCAGACACAGGGTGGCGTCAGGCAGAGTCGGGGTGGCCTGGGCCGGGGGTGAGCATCGCCCCGGGGGTGAGCACGGGCCCAGCTCTGGAGGGCGGGTGTCTGGGTACTCCAGGCATCCCCTCGCCTGCTTGGATGGTGGAGGAAGGTCACACCAGAGCCTCAGGGCCCCCCCATAGTCACATGTAAGTACGAGGCCCTGCAGGCAGGGGTGTAGGTGGGGGATGGCGGGGCTCACACCTTAAGAGGGCTCCGTGCACCCCGGGGCTGGAGCCACCAGGCTGCCCGCCCCCCAGAGGACACTCGGAGTCTGTGCCTTTCCTGGCGCGTGTTCTCTGGCCTGGGCCTCCGGTGGGCCCCTCCTCTGGCCTCATCACCGCCACCACTTCCTTGGGCCTCCCCCAAATCTCCCCTCCCCGCCCGCCCGCAGCTGCCCCTCCCCAGCCGGGATCCTGGGGCGACGGGGCCACCAGCTGGCTCAGGTCCTGCCTGTGCCGAAGTGGCTGGAGCTCAGGCAGACTGTACCTGCGGGACACGTCAGAGCCTTGTAGAAGGAAGGACGTAGGCCACTGGCCGGGACGCAGGACAGGGCAGAGGTATGCAGCTGGAAGCCCCGGCCCCCTCTCCCCTGTGGGTGCACCAGGAGCGGGAGGGGCTCCCACAGTCCACCTTCACCCTGGGTCCCCAAAGAGCACCGAGACGGCGCCCCCAGATCCGCCTGCTCTGGCAGACCTCCGGGAAGGTGGGGCAGGGGGCGGGGGGTCAGCAGGGACCACACCCCAGACACACAGGAACGGCTTCTTGTCCCGGGGCAGAGGGCCACGCCTTCACGGGTGCAGAAACTGGGGCCCCTCAAGGGTATTACTGTGCGGGGAGCCAGCCCTCCACCGGCTGGGCTGCCCCCCAAGTGTGGCCCCGGGGGAAGAGGGGCTCACTGGGGAGGGGCGCTGGGGACCCCTGTGCTGCGCACACAGGGCCCGTCAGCAGGGGGAGGGTCTCTCTGCCCGCATCCCACCCTGTGGCCGGGTCCCGAAGCCCCTTGAGCCGCGGGCCCTGGGGACCCCTGTGCTGCACACACAGGGCCCGTCAGCAGGGGGAGGGTCTCTCTGCCCACATCCCACCCTGTGGCCGGGTCCCGAAGCCCCTTGAGCCGCGGGCACACCCCCTGGCACACTGTGGGTCCTGCCCAGCACGTGTCCCAGCGCCCCAGGTACGCGGCCCTCACACGCGGTCCCGGGTTCACGGCAAACAGAACCCTGCCCTGGGAGTCATAGATGAGGAGGGCAGCACAGGCAGGGACCCGGACCCAGAGACACGGGGCATCAGGGGGCCCAGAGGGGACCCCGGGGACACACAAGTCCCCCAGGCCCCCTGGAGTACCTGGCAGGCACAGCAAGACTCAGGGGCTCCTTAGGGTCAAGGACACAACGTGGGGGGCAAGCACGGGAGTCACAGGCTGGTGAAGCCACGGCCCTGCCGGAGACGGGAGGGACAGAGGGGGCCCCTGGCCTGGCGTGCGGGCTGAGGGGACCCTCAGTGTGCATGGTGGCCTTTGGCCTGGGTCCTTTTATGGCCACAGTAGCTGGCCCCACGCAGGGCAGCGGCCACGGGCAGGCAGACCAGGAACAGCCTCAGGGCACGGGAGGGGGGCCGGGGGGGCGCTACGGGGGCAGAGAGGGCTCTGCCGAAGGGGCAGGGCACCCACAGGAAAGAGTCGCCTGTGAGGAGACTGGACGGATCCTGGCTGCCCCCACCTCCCCCGCCCCACCCAGGTCCTGGACTCCCCTCCCACCCCGGCCTGGGGGGGACCTCAGGTGGGGAGCCCGGCCCGGCCGGAGGGAAGCCGGTGTCTTCCTCGGCTCCCACTTCCGGCAGTGGGCGAGGAGAGCGTCGGTCAGGCCCTCGGAGCGGCCGTGGCCGAGGGCGGCTGTTGCCTGGGGTGCCCGGGTCTGGGGAAGCCTGCTGACTGGGCAGCGGTTCCTTCTAACCTCAGGGCGTGAATCCGGCTGCTCACGGAGCCTGGACGAGGGACGCACTGGGAAAGCTCGGCCAAGCCTTGGGGACAGGCCCCGCTCCCCGCTGCTGGCCCAGGAGAGTGTCTGATAACCCCGGGAGCCAAGGCCACCACGTCCCCAGACCAGCGGCGGTGTGCGGGGCGTGCTTCAGGGTTGGGCCACCATGTGCACGTGACAGACCGGGCATGTAGCTGAGCGCCTGGCGGAGCCACGGGGCAGCGGGAGGGAGGCCGGGGCGGCCCCGACAGGAACAGGCAGCGGGTGGGCTGTGGGCAGCCAGGCGTGCTCGTGTGTCACGGGAAGGGGGCGGGAGAAGCCACAGCCCCGCCACGTGCCCCCTAGAGGGGCTCCCGCCGCGGTGTCCTCGGTGTGTCCGTTCAGTGGGCTCCCACAAAACATCCTTTTAAAACATTTAGGTGAAATTCACATGACATGAAACTTAAAAACGATTCAGTAGTATTTAGCACGTTCACAATGCGGCTCAACCGCCACCTCCATCTAGTTCCGGAACTTTCTCATCACCCCAAAAGGAGTCCCCGTCCTCTCTCCCAGCCGCCGGCCATCCCTGATCTGCGTTCTGTCCCTGGATTTGCCTCTTCCCAGTGTTTCAGAGAAACAGAGTCACCGTGGGGCCCTTTGCACGTTGTTGTGTCCATGAGGTCACGTCCTCCAGGCGGGTCCACGCTGTGGCGCCTGCCAGGGCTGAACCGACCACGGTGTGTCCCCGCGAACCCTGGGGGGCACTGGGGCTGCCTCCACTCGTGGGTGTCACTGACAGCATGGATAATACCTTCATGAGCGTTTGTGCAAAATCCACTTTCTCAACTTTGTGGAACAGCACTGGGCACAACCTAAAAGAGTGAGTAGACAGGACTCTAGAACATTCTGAGACCCAGCTCTGCTCTGTGTGAAAACTCGGCCTGAGCTGCGAGATGTGGCAAGTGACATGGCCACCAGGCAGAGGTCCAGGGAGCCAGGAGGACCAGAGTGACTGACGTGCCAGTGAGGGAGGGGCCGTGCCGGGGACCCTGCCACGCCGGGCGTGCCACGCAGTGAGGGAGGGGCCGTGCCGGGGACCCTGCCACGCCGGGCGTGCCACGCAGTGAGGGAGGGGCCGTGCCGGGGACCCTGCCACGCCGGGCGTGCCACGCAGTGAGGGAGGGNCACCGCCATTAAAAACATGTGGGACACCCCCCACAGTGGCCTTATTCCACCCAAAGGGAGGGCCACTCAAGCCAGCCACGGACGACAAACGGGTGCCCTAGACGTGCCCCATCCACATGACGCAATATTATCCGAGACATTCCGACAGGCGCTCGGACCTGTGCTCAGTCCGCACACGGTGCGGGTGCCCGTGGAGACAGATGCCTGGGGACGGAAGGAGCCGGCGGTCCCTGGGGGCGGGGGAGGGGTGGGGACAGAGCTCCCGCGTGGGGAGATGGGAAGGCTGTGCGGGCGGGCGGCGGTGGTGGTCCCGGGCGGCGGGGACTCCTGCCCCCGAACTGTGCTCCTACAGAGGCCGAGTGGTGAACCTTCCACTACGTGCACATTACCACAGCAAAGATGTGTGAGAATACTGAGCTAATCTCTGGATGGGGACCCCGTTCTCAACGTGGAAGACAAAGTGGGAGCCTTGCCAAACAGCCGAGGGACAGGCTGGCTTTGTAAAAACAGCAGACATTGCTCTTTATCAGCCCTGCAGCCACACGCACGGCGTGAGGCGCGTGAGACCAGAGAGGGCCGGGCGGCTCCTCTTCGAGGGAAGGGGTGAGGGTCATCTTGAGCCCAGGAGGCTGCTGGGGGTGGGGGGCGGGGACAGCCCGAGGGCCAGCGTCCAGACACACTCCTTCCAAGGGCGCCTGGTCACCACCTCCACACGTGCTCTGGGGGGACCCAGCAGAGTGGCCCAGGGACAGATCCACCGTCCAGAGGGCCGGTGAGGCCACAGCCGGGTGTGAGAAGCTGGGGGGGGGGGCAATGGCGGCCTCTCTCCTGTGACCTCTGTCCCCTATCCCACTGCACCACCAGCCACGGGACAGACCCCTGCATGGCCCCAGGGACCCCTCAGCATGCCCGCTGGGAGCTGAGTTAGGAGGGAGAGAGGAGACCCGACGACAGGCTGGGCACCGTGTGGGCAGGGACCGGGGGCAGCTCCCGATGTCACCCGCACCCCAGGCCTCACAGCCCCCGGGACACGGATGTGGGTGGGGGGCGTTGGGCATCTCCTTTCCCCGCGTCCACTCCCCAGCTTCGCCCTGACCCCTGGGGACCACATCGCACCTCCCAGCCTGTGCGGCCATGGGGAGCCCAGCGGGATACGGGGAGCAGGGAGGGGGGGTGGGCTCTCCGTCCCAGCTCTCCTGGGAGGCCCAGCTGCCCTGGGCTGAAGGAGGCCCCCTCCTTGTTCTCATAACCCCGTCGTCACACCTGTCACCACCCGCCACTGCAGAGTGTCCCTTTATGAAGACGTCTCAAACACCCGGCGGGGCCGGCTGCCTGTTTCCCACGGACCGCCTGGGCCCGGGAAGCGTTGGGGAGTGCGAGCCACAGGGTGGCCGGTCTCCACTGCTCGGCGCTCCGTTTCCTCCGGCGGGAGAACCAGCCATGTGGCCGGGGCCCCTGCCCCTCCCCCCACCCCTGGGCTATGGTCTGGGAGAGGGACTCCGGTACAGGTACAAACATCGGGCAAGGGCTGGGCTGGCAAAGGGCCACGTGTTTGTGTGGGTAGAGCCCCTGCCCCTCCCCCCATCCCGTGCCTGATGGTGCTCCTGGACCAAATGCATAACAGTCCCTGAAGGAGGGAGGGGCAGAGATGGGGACCCCCTCAGACTCCTGGGAAGCCACAGGACCTTTGGGCAAGGCCTCCAACCTGGCCAGAGCCCCCTTTGTTCAATGTCCTTTTATTCATTCAACAAACACGCCTTAGGAGCCAGGATGGCGTTGGCCAGCCCGGACAGAACAGGACAGTGTGCCTGGCTGCAAGGGAGGGGACCCCTGGGGGCCAGGGTGAAGGGGGGCTCACAGACTCAGCTGTCTTTCTGGGCCCTTGCCCCACTCTGCCCTTGAGACCCAAGCTACGCAGGGACCCTGATCAGTGAGCAAAGACCTGACTGCTGTCCTGACACCCCGGGGGCACATCACCGCTCTCTGTGCCCGCACTGTCCTGTGACAAGTCCTTCCTGGCGTCTCCCCGTGGTCTGTCCATCCCCTGAGCCAGGACACCCCAGGGAGTGGGCCCTTTCGGACCCCACGTGAGGCACCCCCACATCGCTGCTGCTGGCGGGGCTGGCCGGGGTGCAAGCACAGCCCCAGGGCCGGCCGGCCTCGGTTTCCCTCTCTGTGGGGATACCTGTCCCACCCCGTGCCCCGCCCTGCTGGGCAAACAGAGCCCTCCTGTCTCCGCGCACCGTCCCGGAGGCGGCCGCGTCCTGGCCCTGCAGCCGGATTTCCTGAGCAAGGTCACTCTGGGAGCCACTGGAGCCCAGCAGCCAATAAAAGGCACCGATGCGTGGGGAGAGCCCATAAAGCGGGTCAGCCGCTGGGGCGTGTTTGCTCTGTGCCCCCACCCCTCCCTCGGGGCCCGGGGACGCAGGGTCTGCCAGCAGCGTGGTGACCTGTGGCCCCTGCGGCTGGCCCCCTCCTCATCCACCTACCCCGATCCCACAGAGGCTTGCAGGGGCGTCTGGGTTCTCTCGGCTCCTGCTCCGGGCCCCACCCTCGGCCAAGGCTTCAGGGACCGCCCACACTGGCCAAGCCTAGTTCCCAGGGGCCGGGGACTGCCTGGAATCTGCAAGGACGTCCCATCAGGCCTGGAGCACACACACCTGTGCACTCACACACATGCACACGTGTGCACACATGAATGCTTGCACACCCATGAGTGTGCATGCGCGCACGCACACATGCATGCACCCCACACAGAGGACCTGGTCAGGGAGCTGCTGGTGTCTGTTGTGCACACAGACATACGCGAGGGTGCTCGGGGCCGGCACGGCCCTGGGGGGAGCTCACAATGTCAAATCAATGGGGAAAGATCGATTCGGGCAGAGATTTCCAAGCCATCTGCTCACTCCCCAAAGTCATTCTGAGGAGATGCACTTTGCATCCAAACCCAGGGGAGGCCCGACTGAACGAGCCTCAGTTTTTCCCGGGGCACCCTTCCTCCCCGGGAGGCTGGGCGCTGGGGGCGGGGGTGGGCGCAGCGAGGCTCTGCGGGCCCCACCGTGGAGAGGCTGCCCCAGCCCCCAGGAACCCAGCCTCCACACCCCCAGGGGCTGAGGCCCCAAACGAGCACCCCCCACTCCCCCCTCCCCCTGGGGGGCCCCGGGCGGGCTCTCCCTGCAGCCCCGCTGGTTTGTACTTTCCCTGTTTTCACCTGCGTGTCCGGCTCCCACCTCCCGGGGTGTCTGCCCACCCCCCCCAGCCTCGGCTGACCCGAGAACCCAGATTGGCACCAACTTCGATCGGCTCCAGGGACAATATTTGCTTTGGGAAAGAGTCAAACATTTATTCTCCAATTTATTCAGGAGATCGGTTGTCAAACACAGGCGCCCTCGCCACGCTATTGCGTTTCCAGGCCTTGGCCTCTGCCCAGGGTTGGTGCGGGGCCCGGGCCGCGCTGCCTGCGGCTGGAGGTCCTGCTCCGGGCACACCCGGGGGGCGTGAGCCGGGGTGACGTCAGGGCGGGCTGTCCAGACTGGGGGGCAGTGCGCAGGCCGGTGAGCACCCACATGCTGGTACTTCTTCTGGCCCCAGAGACGCCCAAGGCCCATGGAGCCCCAGCAGGTCTCGGCTGGCACCTTCCCCGGGACGGCACTGCCGGAGGGGGCGGCGTTCTGGGGGTGGGAGGACCACTCCAGCCTGGGGACGGCACAGCTCCCCAGGGGTCTGGCATTTGCTGGCATTTGCAGGCACCCACACAGCGCTGCCTTCCAAGTGGCTGCTATTTGCACTGGGAGCTGCTCCCTCCTCTGCTATCTGGAAATTTCTCCTCTGCTTCTCGCCCCCCCCGCCCAGGCCAGAGCCCCTGCCCTTCTCCCGACGCCCTTTGCACAGGGCCCCCCTGGACACCTACGTCCCCCGGACCCAGAAGCCTGGGGGGCCGGCCCTCCTCCCCCAATCCAGCCACTCTGCTTGCCGCTCCCCCATCCCAGTCCCGCCGTGGAGCCCTCGGCCCCCAGCCCGTCCCTCACGGGCCCCCAACCCATGACTGTGGCCAGCCAGGAAGGGAGATCTGTGGCAGGGGTGCGCAGCCGGGGGTCTCCAGGGCGAGAGCGCTCCACAGTCCCAGCCGTCCCCAGTGGGACCCGGCCCACCCTCCCCGCCCTGATGGCCGCACAGCCGTGTTCCCTCTGCACCTGCCTCCCAGAGTCAGCACGGTCACCGGGCGGTGCCGGGGGCAGAGGCCAGAGCCCAGGCGCTCAGGCGTCTTTGTTTGCACAGACGGACACTTGACCAGGTGACGCAGGGCTGGCGTGAGGAGGCACATGGGACCGCAGGGCAGAGGCGGGGAGAGCAGTCACCCACTCACACCGGTGGTTGCTCCCTGGACCGGCAGGCTAGCATGGGCAGGGGGCAGGGTAAGGTTGAGGTGCCCTGAGCACTGCCTGGGACACCTGGCCTCTCCCCCGGGACCCCCAGCCTCCCGGAGCCCTGCCTCCACGGCGGGAGCAGGCTGGGGGGGCGGCCACGGCAGGACCACCCACTGCCTCGCCCCGCACACCTGGTCCTCGCAGCATGCAGAGCACCCGGGCTGCGGGGAGGAGGCCCCGAATCTTGGGGGAGGGCTCTGCCCAGCAGGAACCCCAGACCGGGCAGGGGGTCCCTGGAGCCCCACCTGCCCGGGACCCTCACAGCTTGCTGGTCTGCATGAGCCCGTTGGCGTTGGAGCTGCGCCCGGGCAGCGTGGCCTCCTGGAGCCGGCCGCCCTTGTCGGGCTGTGGCTCCGTGGCCTCTGCATCCTCGGCCCCGTAGCCCTTGCGGAGGCACAGAACCTTCCGGAAGCTCTGGCGGAAGTTGTCAGAGAGGAAGCCGTAGAGCACGGGGTTGGCGCAGCTGTTGGCGTAAGACAGGATGACCACGAAGAAGTAGGCGCCGGCGGAGGCGGGCTCCTCGGGCAGGACGAAGGCCAGGTTGACGATGTTGATGATGAAGAAGGGCAGCCAGCAGCCCACAAACACCACGACCACCACCACCACCATGCGGGTCACCTTGCGCTCCGAGCGCCGCCGCGTGGCGCCCACGCGCACGCCCGACGCCTTCACCTTGACCACGATGAGCAGGTAGCAGAGGCAGATGACCAGCAGCGGCCCGAAGAAGCCCAGCACAGACGTGTAGATGATGAACACGGCGCCCCACAGCCCCACGGGCTCCGGCCAGCTGAGGTTGCAGGTGTCCCAGCCCTCCTGGATGTCCGCGAACACCACCAGGGGCAGCGACATGAGCAGTGAGAAGGTCCAGACGGCGGCGCTGGCCAGCTTGGCCACCCTGGGGCGGCGCCAGCGGGCGGAGCGGATGGGGTGCACGACGGCCAGGTAGCGGTCCACGCTCATGACGGTCAGGCAGAAGATGCTGGTGAACTGGTTGATGCCGTCCAGCGTCATGACCAGGCGGCACAGGACGGGGCCGAAGGGCCAGTAGGAGACGGCGTTCTGCGTGGCCAGGAAGGGCAGGCCCAGCATGAGCAGCACGTCGGCCACGGCCAGGTTGAGGATGTAGATGTTGGTGACCGTCTTCATCTTGGCGTGGCGCAGCACCACGTAGATGACCAGACCGTTGCCACCCAGCCCCACCACGCACACCAGCAGGTACAGCACAGGGACCCCCACGGCNCCAGCGTGGGGGCCGGGAACAGAGGCTCCATCGAGGCCGCTGGGGGCCAGGCGGGGCGAGGGCCGCGTCCTCTCTGCAAAGACAAGGGAGGACGCAGGGTAATCCC
>NW_027529647.1:3614009-3620065 GCF_008692635.1 Crocuta crocuta
CCGGCCCCTCACCCCCGGCCCCTCACCCCTGCCCCTCACGCCAGCCCCTCATGCCAGCCCCTCACGCCCATACGATGCTGGCTGGGACTGCATGACACCTGCTGAGACCTGTTGTCCTGGGTGACCCCGAAGCCGCACTGTAGGTGACCTGCTGAACCGTCAGGAGGGTGCCAGGCCTTCCCTGTGGCCTCCGTCTGCAGAGGCCCCGCCAGCGTCCACCAGGCTCTTGGGACCTCCGCCCCCTCAAGGGTGCCCTGGGGCCTGCAGACCCGCCCGAGAACTTGATGCCCTGGCCCTCAGAGCTGCCGCTGGGCAAGGTGTCCCTGCAGATGAGAGACGCGGGAGACAGCCTCGGGGCGCAGTGGTCACAGCTGTGAGCGACACACTATCGTCACCTGCACAGCCACGGCCAAGGGCATGTAGCGGAAGCAGGTAGTGAGGTCCGCACGTGCCTGTAAACCAGGGAACACACAGCGCACAGGCCAGGAGGAAACGCCGAGTGTGAGCGGGGGCGGCCCCGGGGAGAGGGGCTGTGCAGGGGCAAGGCTCTGGGTTCCGTGGAGGAAGAGCAGAGGCAAAGAAGGGAAAACATTAACATCCTCAGTTCAAGGTCACGGACACACATATGTCCCTATGCTTGAGAAAGTTCATAAAAACCAAGATGCTCAGGACAAAATAACCGTCTCCACTGATGAGAGGGAGAGAAAGGGGGCACGGACGCTGCGGCCTCGGTGGGCAGGGGGTGGGGGCCTAAGCGTCCCAGGGGACCTAGCCAGGGGCCTGACGGGGCCCTGGAGACCCAGCCGGCTCCACTCAAGCCCAGAGGCCCCCCGAGCCCTGCCCAGCTGGCCCGCAGCGCCCCCAAGTTTCCTCAGAGCAGAGGACCCCCTCAGCGGCAGCCAGTCCTGGACTCTGGCAGACAAATGGCCGCGGGGAGGGGGGTGGCCGGGGGCGTCTGGGACAAAGAATAAACGTGGTGTCAGAAAGAAACCCGCGGGTCCCGAGGGGCCGAGTCTGCAAGCCCGCGGAGAGCCAGCAACGGGGGTGGGGCCGCGGGGCCGGCTCAGAAGACAGAAAGGACAAGCGTGTCCAGGATGTTTAAACAAATACGTTCAGGCTCCTCAATAAGGCGCGGGTAAAAATATTATGAAACAAATTTGGCTCCTGTCTAAGAAGCCAAATGAACAAGTGTGTATTTTTGAAAATTCACAACTCTTGGGTGTGAAAAATCATTTGGACTTAAAAAAAAAATCCACAAAAGTCAGAATCAACTCGGGTCTGGACACAGCTGAAGAGAGAATCGGAGAAGGGGAGGGGGGCGCGCGGGCGAGGAGGGCACCGGCAGCAGCGGGCGCGGAACCGCGCCCGCGAAGGACGGACCACATGGTGTCAGCGTCTGCCTGCAGGGCACCTGGAGGAGGAGAAAACCCCAGAAGGGCACCCCGGGGACGGCGGACCCCAGACCGAGAACTTGGGTCAGGACGCGCGTGGCCAGTGGAGTCAGCATGCAGGGCCCGGGGAGGACACCGCCACCCTGGGTCCCCTCCGGGTCGAGGTCCCCCAGGAGGGGACAGACACACTTTGGCGGTGTTGGGCTGGATCTGTGGAGCTGGCGCAGAGGCCCTGGCGGCTGCGCGGGGCCTGATGCGAGCTGAGTGACAGTAACTGGGAACGAGGCAAGGCCTGGCCTCCGGGGACAACTGCATCTCCAGACAAAGCTGGGGGTCCCCGGCTGGAAGGGGCGGTCCTGGATTGGGGGGCCCTCCACCCCAGGCACCCAGCTGGGAGGACGCCCTTCCCGGGGACACTCGGGCTGAGATCGGCTCGCTGGGGTCTGTGCCCCAGGCCACTGCTCACGTTTTGGGCAAAGATACTGAAGAAGAGGCGTTTGGCTCCTTTTCCTGCATGAGACCCTGGGGTGCTGGGAGGGGAAGAGCCACCGCCCCCCAGATGTTCAGCTCACCCCCGGAGGGAGGGGCGACTGTCAGCTCCGATGGGCCCTGGCGAGGTACAGCCGCGTGTCAGATAAGCCCGTGTCTTCCAGAGCTGCTCAGGGTCCTCTGACACCGCCCAGGAGCTCCCACCCCCCCAGACACCCCAATTCCTCAGACCGCGGAGCCACAAAGAGCGAAACGAGGCCGCTATGGCGGTGCCTGCCTCTGGGAACATGATTCCAACAGGAGCCATTATTCAGAAGTGGCAATCTTCTTAGTCACGGAAATTACACTCGTGGAAAATTGTCCCTGGGGCCCTTTCTCCTGCGGTGGGGGATTTAGTGGGGGGATGTGGAATCAGCCACGGGCCCCGCCGGGGCTCTCTGACCTGGAGCCCCCCCACCAGGAAAGGGCTGCCCACCTACTGATGAGGTCCAGGGAACAGAGCGTGTACTGTCCCGCCCGGCCCACCCCACACACTGGCCCAGGGATCCTGGGGGACTCACATCACCTCTCGGAGCCCCTGGCAGATGGAAAGTTCCTGAGCACATGAAATAAACTCAGATGTGCAAGACGCTGTGTGCAAGGCCTGGCACACAGTGGGTGCTAAATAATTTCTCCAAACAGCACAGCATCTCCTCCCCAGTGTCCCCAGGCCCCAAGGGGAAGGCGGCTGGAGGCTTCCCGGGGACGTGGGGATGGGGACAGGCCCTCAGTGCCCACCGCTCCCCAGCCCCTCCCAGGCCGGCCCCACGTGAGGTCGTGAGGTCGGCGAGAGAGGGCAGGCCTCCTCCACCCTGGGCAGCAGCAGCCCGGAGCCGCCCAGTGCTCTTGGGGTGCGTGCCTCGCGGGAGCTGCCCCAGCGGTGCCAGGCCTGCCTCCCTGGGGGGTCCCCCAAACACGCTCCCTCCGACCTAAGGCAGCTCCTGTCAGACTGGTGTCCCTTCCCCGGAGGGGAGCCTGAGGCGGGTGGGGGGCTGGCCTGGCGCCGCAGGGTCCCAGCGCCGTTTCCAAGGCCGGTTCCACCCCCAGCACACTTTCCGGGAAATCTGGGTCATTTTACCCAGAACCAATGGAGGGTCATTGTCGTTGATGCTGTCAACCACCTTCTGCCTGCTCCACGGACCTCCCCGGGCGACCTCCCCCCGGGAACCCGCCCCCTCAGCGGGGGAGGGGGTGCAGGCAGAACTGGGACTCCCGCCCGGCCCTCCCCTTACTCAGGACCCCAGGTCCCCTGCAGGCAGGGGCGGTGGGCCAGGCAGGGGCCAGGTGAGGGGGCGCCTGGACCCCGGGTGAGCCCTCAGGGCCGGTGTCCCTTCCGGGGGAGCTCGGCTGGCCAAGCCCCGGGGATGCGGCCACGGGCTTCCCCGGACCCCGAGAAGTTGGGCGGCTCTTCCTGCGCCTCCACAGCTCACTGCCAGACCCCACCTCTACCGCCTAAGCCCCCCCATCCACACCTGCGCTCGCACCTGCTGCCCAGCCGCTCCCCCCCCTCCGCCTTGGCTCCCCCCCCCAGCCAGTCTCCAAAGGGGCCTCCCCAGCGCCCGGCCCTCCACCAGCCTGCGGGCGAGCCCGGCTGCGGGACGCGGGGAGGGCCTCTGCCCTGACCCGGCACACTGGGTCCAGAGGCCGGAGGGTGGCGAGGGCGGAGACCGGGGAGCGGACGGAAGGGCGGGGAGGCGCCCGGGGCGGCGAGGGAGCCCCGCAGGAGCCCCGGCAAAGCCTGGGGGATAGAGTCCGGCGCAGGCTGGGGGCGCGCGGCAGGACCCGGGCCAGGGCGCGCGGGGCTTCTCGCAGGTAGTGAGACCCCCCAAAGCACTACAGGGCCCCGCGCGGACCGGGCGAAGGGCGGGGTAGGGGCACGGAGNGTCGGCTCCTGGGGGTCCTGCCCCTCCCCCCGCAGCGCCCCTCAAAGTCTAAGGATGGGAAGCGGTCGCTGCCCTCAGAGGCTGGAGGCCGGTGGGCGGGGGTCTCCGCTCACTCGGGCGCCTCTCCCTCCCCTTGGCGGGGATGGCGGCCACCTGATCAGAACACAGACGCCCCATCCCGGCCCTGGACGCCATGTGCTGGAGCCGTGACCCTGGATAGGGAGGTGCTCTTCCCTCTCTCCTCCTCCTTTGGAGAGAGAAGCCACGACAGAGGAAGAGTCCTCAGCAGGCTCCACGCCCAGCAGAGCCCCCGTGGGGCCGGACCTCAGGACCGGGAGACCGTGGCCTGGGCCAAAATCGAGTTGGACATTTAAGCGACTGAGCCGCCCGGGCGCCCCAAGGCCCTTTTCGTCTTTATGCTCCCCTGCGCTGTTTCATTCGGTGCAGGAAGCCTGGCTTATGTTTCTAACCGAGAAAAAGCACTTCCAGACCCAGGGCGCCGAGCTCGGGGCAAGTGCTGTCTGCACAGGCTGCGCTGGGCAGGGGGCGGGGGGCTGCTCTCTGGGGCACAGTGCCCACCCCTCGCTCGGGAGGTGCCCAGCCTCCACCCCCCCAGGCCAGCTCCCTGGAGTCCTTCAGCTCCCCCAGGGGCGGCTAGACCTCAGCCCTGTGCGTGTAAAGCCGGACACCCAGCCAAGGGAAGATGCGGCCCGAGAGTGAAAAGCGCCCCCCAGCCCCCCAGGACCGCCCGCAGCCGAGGGTCCCTGCCCGCCTGCGGATGGCAGGAGGCGTTCTTTCCTCATGTCCTGCAGGAAACCGTGGCCGCAGGAGGTCAGGCGGCCCTGGCCACGGGACCTGCCTGATGCCTGCACTGAGGCTGCAGGGCCGTGTCCCCTGGGCTGGCGGGGGCTGTGGGGCGGATGAGCCGAGGCCAGGCTGTGTGTCCTGCTCGGCCTGCCAGCCGGGAAGGTGGCCACACGAGCAAACTGAGCAGATGCGCAGGAACCCTCTGGAATCGGCGAGGCAGAAGACACATGGTTCTTGGCATTCCCAGAACAAAGCAGATTTGCCCGACAAAACCCACAAGGCCAGTGCCCTGAGCTCCAGAGTGGCAGAGAGGTATTTGATGGGGGTGCTTTTAAATCATCCTAAATGCTGTGTGGAAAGAAGCAGGGTGCCGAGGAAGAGACAGTAGTGGGGACAGAGAGGCTGGGACAGTCTCTGTAAGGAGAGATCTGACTCCAGGAGGTGAGGAACAGACTCAGACAGAGGGCACAGCAGATGCAAAGGCCCTGTGGCAGGAGTGCACTTGCATGTTCATGTGGCTGGACAGGGGGATCCATGGGCGCAGTGGTGGGAAAGGGGCCAAAATATGAGGGCCAGGCCACAGCAAGGGGTGTGACCTGGCCCTGAGAGTGGCTGGGGGGAGGGCACTGGGGGCCTGAGCACAGTGGGGACCACGGGGTCTGTGTCCTGAGGACATGGCCAGGGGCCGCTCCACGTGCACAGACGTCAGGTGGCCCCGGGTCACAGCCTGGGGAGTAGGCGGCAGTGCCCTGGGGGAGGATCATGGCCCCCTGTGGTCGTCTGTGAGTCACGTCCTGTGGGCTCTGGCTCGGGGCTCGTGCCATCTCGCCCCACGGCGTGGTCTATCGTCTGCACGTTCCCTGGGCTCCGGGCTGGGCCCTGCCACTGCTCAGGCCGGGGCCGGGTGCGGGGAGGGCAGAGGAGCCAGAGGCTGGGTCCCAGGCCCCCCGGCCCGCAGCTGCCCCGTGGGATCCTTTGCCTTTTCACCCTCTCCGCCTCCCCCAGCCCATGGCAGCGGCTTCTCTGGGCAGACCCCCTGAGAACCCCTTTAAGCCCCCCAGCTTCTTCCCCACCTCACCCCCACCTGCCTGGCCCCTTCCTGACGCCTGTGCGGTTCACACCTCAGCCGCGGTGTATCCAGCTCCTGGTGGCCAGACCCTAGGTTCAAGAGGCCCCCAAAGTTCTGGGGTTCCCCAGGTAGCACCCTACTGTCCTGAGGGTGCAGGATCCCATATGGGGGTCAGTGCCCGGCACACAAGGGGGCCACAGCCTTGCAGGTGGGTGGCTGCTTGGTTCAGGCACAGCCTGGCATCGGGCAGGGACCCCTGGGACACCCTCCCACCGGGGTGGCCTCACCTGGCCGCTGCCGGGGGCTCCGATGGGAAAGGAAAGAAGGTGTCCAGAGAAGGGGCCCAGCCACCTCCCCGCCCCCCCCCCCCCCCTTCCC
>NW_027529647.1:3620080-3621116 GCF_008692635.1 Crocuta crocuta
CCTGGGGTGGGTCCCCAGGAGCAGCAAGAGCGGGGACATCTGGGTACACTCTGCAGAGGTGAGGCCAGCACCGGAGGGAAGGGTGAGGGTGAGTGGTGGCAAGGAGCCATGGCAACAGGACAGCGGCCCAATGGTCCCCCAGGGATGGTCCCCAGGCCGCTTGAGTGGGGACCGGTCTGAGCCGTGAGGTCTGCCATGCCCTGGGCTGCGGCCCCCCCTTTCCAGGGGCAGAGCCTGCCCTGCCCCCCGGACACAGGCGCCCCTTCCTGACCATCCCAGCCACTCCGGCCCCCACCGGTGCTCGGGCTCCTGGTGATTATTCAAGAGCCACAGAGACTGACTCTGGTTCACCTGGAAACACCCTCTCTGTGTCCCTGGGCAGGCCCCGGGGAGACAGGTGTGAGGCGTTCTTTGTCCTCTGGCCAAGCTGGCTCCCCTCTACTCATAGGAGGCCACACTGTGTCCACCCCCAAATCTCCATCCTAGCTGTATCCCTGCTCAGCACACTCCATCTCTTTTCCTCCAGGTAATTAGCCTGTCTACTCAAGTGCCTCTTCCTCCAGGAAGCCCTCTTGGCTGTGGCACTCTGGTTCTTTGTTGCTCTGCCACCCGCTGGTCCCAGCCCACATCCCCTTGGTGATGTTTGTCCTGGGTACAGAAGTCTTGAGCGTTGGTGAATGTCTGCCACCCCTGGCCCCGGCCGCGGACGCCGCTGTGCCCTCACCAGAGACGCCGGGCCTTCTGCAGGGGCCTGAGGTTGGGCCCTTCCTGGCCGTGGCCTCAGGCTTCAGCGGGCACTCTGTGCCATGCGCTCTAAATGCAGCTTCCCAGGCCACCCCAGCCTTCACAGTGGGAGGCTTCGCCCCGTGGGCGCCAACTGGGCATCACGCTCTTGTGGGTACAGAGTGGGGAGCGGACCCTGGTGAAGGGGCCACAGCCTGGCTCAGCCCAGGGGATGAGGAGGACGAGACATCGCAGTGACCTGGCGTCCTGCGCTGGGAAGAAGCCCCGGCACCCCCAGGGCAGGTCCGGGACC
>NW_027529647.1:3621183-3629580 GCF_008692635.1 Crocuta crocuta
GCCCCTCCCTCAGGAGGCAGCGGCACCGTCCGGGTGAGGCCCCAGGCCCGCCCTGAGCACCCAGGGTCAAGCGGGTCAGAGCCCCTTGGCCAGCTTCCCCAGACGCAGGGCGGGGGGGCCAGACGCTAGGTGGGGGTCCATCTGCAGCGGGTGGCCCGGCCGCCCAGCACACAGGGCCCCTCCCGCCTGTGGCCTGGCAGTGGGGGGCGGGGGTCCGCGGGTCTTCGTTTGAAAATGGGAAACTGAGGCGAGAAGAGGGCAAAGGGCTCGGGTCCCCGTCTCTGGGCTCACGGCCTGGGGCTTGCTCAGGCCGCCCTGCTGTCCCTCGCCTGGAGGCCGCCCGCAGGGGTGGGGGGGGACGGGGGTGTCCCCGGNAGGTGATGTGGCCGTTCCCGGGCCCCTGCCTGTGCGCAGGACACGAGGTCCTAGGGCAGGGCCAGGCCCGGCACTGGGCTGCGTGGCAGCGGGTACGGCTGTCGGCACTGACTCAGCAGCGGGGCATGAAGGCGGCCACGAGAGGGAGGGCGCAGGCGGTGAGCTTCCAAAATCGGCGGCGACGCGAGTGGGGATTCCTATGTCCCCGCTCGCTGACAGCGCCCCTGGTGCAGCAGGGACTAGCCCGGGGCCTGCCCTGAGCCCAGAGCTGCCGCTTCGGGACAAACGGGCAAACGCTGCTGTCCCAGCACAGCCAACAGGCCAGACGGCGTTTCCCCTCTTCCGGGGGCTCCAGGGGACCCGGGCAGAGAGCCAGCCCAGCGCCATGGTGGAGGCCGCAGCCCGCCCCCCTCCACACATGCGCCAAGGAGGTGCAGGGAGCCAGAGCGCGGACGACCAGGCAGCAAAGAGAGGGCCGGACCACACATCAGGGGAAGAGGCCAGGCGGCAGCGTGGCTCCGGAACATTCCACACGGCCGGGCGGAGCAGCGGCTCTCCCACCCTGCACAGGCTGCCTGGGGCAGCCGGCCTTAGAGTCAGGGTGGCTCTCAAGGCCCCGAGCGGGTTGGTGGGTTTGGGCTGGTGTCCACCACTGCCCCCCTGAGCCCCCAGGAGCAAGGACAGGAAGTACCCAAAGGAGATGGCGGGAGGGCAAGGTCAGGTTCGGGGAGCATGTGGTCGGCAGGGACGGGGGCGGCCGGCGGGGACCACATCCAGCCTCATACAGTAAGAGAGCCCTGACCCAGACCGCGGCCTCGTGTGCACGACGTCCCTCCCCCGACCCACCCGACAGCCAACCGCAGCGGGTGCGGGTCAGCCATGCGGTAACCACAGAGCAGGGGTGCGTGCACCGGCCGCCGAGGATGTGGGGAGGGGGCAGGTGAGGTCACCCACTGACCAGTGAGACGCTCTTGTGGCTGCATTTACAGGTGCTCACAGTTTAAGTCTAACTTCTCCTTACTCGGCGACATCAAGTCACCAAAACACCACGGCCGGATGGCATCAGCCCTGCGTCTGCGACACATCCAGGACGGGGCGTCTGGAGGGGTCGACCCGCCCTTCTCCGCGAGGGGTTTGGACCGCAGGTCGTCTCTGTCCCTGCTCAGAGCCCCTCCGGCGAGAAGTGGGAGCCGCACCCCCCCGACGGTGGGGACCTGCCCTGTCCCGTCCCTACCCTGCCCTTGAGGACCCGCGGAGCGGCCTGGGGGGGCCCCCAACCCCCCGGGGAGGACGGAGCCCTGAGGGCAGGACCCCTGCAGACCCCTCCTGGGCCAGCGGAGCCAGGAAACACCCCTCGTCGTTTTTTTTTTTTTTGCAGTATATGTTAATATGGACTTTATACTTTAGGGCAGTTCCGGGTTACAGGAAATGGAGCGGTTGAGCGTCCCCTAGACCCTCCCCCACGCGTACTCTCTGTACGAAGGTCTTGCATTTTGGGGATACGCTTGTTACAGCCGAGGTCAGAATGGTAACATCGACACGTTGTTAGCTGACACCCATTGTTGGTGTTGGACGCTCTCGGGGTCGGACGACGGATGATGACACGCGTGCACCATCGCAGTGTCACAGAGTCGCGTCCCTGTCCTAAAACTTCTCTGTCCCATTCGTCGTCTCCTCTCCCCCGACCCCAGATAACGGCTTTTTCCCTCAACATAGTTTCGCCTTTTCTGGAACGTCACGTAGCTGGAGTCCCACCGGCGTCTCCCACGTGGTAACCTGCGCCGGCGCTCCTCCGCGTCCTGCCTCGAAACGGCGCATTTCGTCTCAGCGCTGAATCCTACGTCATCGCGGGATGAGCACAGCTAACTGACCCAGCCCCTGCCGAAGGCCGTCGCGGTCGCTCCCGGGCCCCTGCCCGCGGGTGGGCGGTACTCAAACCGCGCCCTCCCCGCCCAGCTGGCCCCTGCCTGCTAGACCGTCCCCAGGGCCCGTCTCACCCCTACCCAGCCCGGCTCCGGGCAGGCATACGCCAGGGTCTGAATGGCCACAGGGGTCTTGCCCAAGGACGGTCAGTCCCGGCACCCAGAGGGCAAATACGCCAACACTCTGGCTGTTAGAGCCCTGCCACCCCCTCCAGGGAGCCCTCCTCCTCAGAGTGCTGTGGCCATTCTTAAAGGTTCGCCCAAAATTCATGTCCACTCAGAACCTCAGAAGGTGACCTTGTTTGTAAATAGGGACACGTATGTAATTAGGGACAGATTCGGAGATGAGGCCACCTGGGTCCGACGACAAGAGTCCTTATAAGACGAGAGACACAGACACAGGAGAAGCCACAGGAAAACGGAGGCAGAGACGGGAAGGGTGTGGCCACCAGCCCAGGATCGCCTGGCGCCCCCAGAAGCTGGAAGGCGCAGGAGGGAGCCTCCCCCGGGGCGGGGACGGGGATCCCTGACTTCCCGTGTCCGGGCACACGGCCGGGTTGCTGTCGCCGAGCCGATCCGCCGGTTCCTGGTAAGAGGAAACCGTGGGCCCCGGAGAGAAGACTCCATCCCTGAGGGATCCCTCCCTCTGCCCACTGGCCCTGGCTCCTCATCCGGGCGAGTCCCCTGCACCCTCCCTGGGCTCGGGGTTCCCAGCTGCGACCTCGCTGGTGGCCCATCCCGACGGCCTGCCTGGTCCCCCGCGACCCCAGCTCCCGGGGAGAAGGAAGGGCTGCCTGCTGAGGGGCGCTGCCTCACCCTGTCCCCACGCCCCTGGCACCCCACGTTGTGGCCACAGGACATTTTCAGTTTCCACAATCCCGGTGTTTTGATGTTGACACATTCGAGGCCCATTTAAGTCACTTGATCCCCCACTCAGAGGCGAATCACAAGGAACACGTTCTCTTTGATTTGTTCACATCAGTCAACTTTTACATCAGTGAAAAAGCCCATGTTGCTCATCCCATGCCCGTGAAACGCTATCTTTTCTAATATGTCAGAATTCAGTGACTCATCAACTTCTCTCATCCCATTTACATCTGAGAGTCGAATGGCATCTGGAGACAGATGCCTCATTAGAGAAAAAGTCACTGATAAGTCAGCGTGAACACAGGCCTGAGCGCCTCCCTGGGGGACAAGGCTCGGCGGCAGCTCCAGCACCGTCGACCGTGGGCCTCGGCGCCCTGGGCTCCGCTCAGCCTGGTGGCCGCGTCTCCGCACGGGAGCGGCTGCCGGCCCCCACACGCTGGCCCGGGGCCCGGCCGGGAGCTGACGGAGCGCGCTCGCTCCTCCGTGTCTGGCAGCAGAGGCGTGGGCCGGGCCGCCTGCACCCCGCACCGTGGGGGGCCCTGAGCTCCAGCCCATGGCTGCCCTCTGAGGGCACAGGCCCAGCACAAAACTTCTCATTTTTCCCAAGAGAAAAGCTTTTTACGTGCATTTCCCGGCTCACACGCNTTCCCTTTTCCCCCGGGACACGCTGGCCTGACGGTCTGGGCCAGTGGGCATATCCCCGTGGGCAACACGCACCTGCCCAGCAGCCGGTCTCAGGGAGGCCCACGACGGGTGCAGCCGGGGGCCCTGGCTCGGCCGTGACCAGGACAGCAGCCACCGCCCTGCGCCAGCTTCCGTCTGAAAAGCGGACATAATACACGTGATGAGAACTGACGGTAGCCACGCGATGGTGGCTTTCTGTGTCCACCTGCCGAGGCTCCAGTTCTGGCTCCTCAATCACAGGCCACTCCACGTGTCACTGGCGGCTGACGCGCACGGGCAGGTGGCCCCAAGCAGAGGAGACGAGCCTCGTGCCGTGGGTGGGTCTCATCCAAGTGGCTGGAGACCTTAAGAGCAAACAGGTTTCCGGGAGAAGAAGGCATTTCCCCCTCAAGAAAGCACTGCGTTGAGCTCGGTCCCCCGGGGATGCGGGATGGCGACCTCGGGGTTCAGGTTCACATCGCAGAGTCCCAGGACCCCCGCAGGGACCAGGGCCACGTCCCCTCAGCCCCCACCTCCAGGCGCCGTGGCGGGTGACCCGGGCCCGCAGCCTGGAAGGGACAGGCGGTGGGAGAGCGCCGGCCGACGGGAGCGGACACGCTGCAGCCGGCGGCTCCGGGCTGTGCCCAGCAGGCCCCAGGGGCCGGCCAGCTCCACGGCCTGCGGCTGCAGCCTCTCAAGGCATGACCGATGTCTGGCCTAATTCAGTAGGAGCCCAAGTGGTGACCAGAAGCCCCAGCTGCCTGGTGATGCCCCTGGTGGCCGGAGAGGGGGTGGGGAGCACTGGCCCCCAGAGCTTCACCGTGAGACACAGCAGGACGGGCTGGTGCTGCTCTCCCCGTACGGGACCCTCTCCCCGTGGGTCTGTGTCCAGGGCTCCCTCTTCCTCCAGGAGCCCTGGCTCAGACCCCACCTCCCATCCAGGATGACCCTGATTCACCTGGGCAGCATCTGCAAAGAGCTTACATGCTCTCAGTTAACAGGGGAGAGGGCTTAGAGGGACCTTTGGGGGACACAGTTCAATGCCCCCCACCAGCTCTTGAGGACCAGAGCCTCTGGCTGCAGGGACCAGGGGGCTGGGCTGCTCCCCGGCAAGCCCCTCCCTGGGGCTCAGGGCTGCTCCCTGGACCTGTCTCCTCGGGCCAGTGCCTGGGGTGGGGGGAGCTAGCCCATCCCTGAGAGGAGATAAGGCCCCGGGGGGTGCCCCCCACCTGCCAGGGTGCCGGGCTCCCCCAAAAACTGCTTGGAGAGTGTCCCCAAAAGGAGGCGGCTCCCTGAGATGTCCTCACTCCGAGCGTGAGGCCGGCTGTTACCCACCCAGCAGGAGCCAAGTCCTCGCTGGTGCTGGAGTGATGGGGTGCCGACTCCGGGCCGCAGCAGGGCACTGGGCGGGCTCCTCTGGGTGGCTGGCCAGCGTCCCTAGACACTGACTGGCACTCCGCGAGCTCTGTGAACCTCTCCGTGGCTTCCTGGAGAGGCATTAAGGAGCCACACTCTCCAGCTTCATTAGGGGCGGCTGGACCAGAGGAGGCCTGAGCTCCGGGTCTGGCTCCCCCTGGCCTCCGTGCAGGGTAGGGCCAAGGACGAGGCGGCATCGCGCCCCCTTCTGCACTGGCTTCGGAGCCTCCCCCCATCTCGGCCACTCAGGCTGCAGACGGGGTCTTGTCCAGTCAGAAGCCACCAGTGTCACCAGAACAAGCATTTAGTCTGAGCTCAGAGCTGCAGGCTGAGCCTTTTACATCCATTATCCTGTTTGCTGCTTCTGAGCACCGCCCCCCCCGGGAGTGGGAGGTGCCTGCACCGCGGGTGAGGAGACGGGGGCCTAAGACACGCGGACCTTGCCCAGTGCCCTGCCTGGTAAGCGGCAGGGCTGGATTCTGACCTGGACGCTGAGGCTGGTGGCTGCCTGCCTCGCCGGGGGCTGGGCGTCCGGGCACCACCCGCGGCTCAGCGGGTGGGGCTGGGGATGGAGGGTCTGCTCCGGGACACAGAAGTCACGGGCAGAGGAGGGCACTCTACCGAGATGCGTCCATCCCAGAAATGATCCCGACGAAGACGAGCTCACACGGAAGGGGCACTTTAACAGCGGGACATAATAAGAGCAGATCAATCAAAGGAGGTCGTGTAACAAGACTAAAGTGGTTACGGGGATAAAAGTGGAAAGAACACCCGGTACAATGGCTGTCGGTTACACAGTGGCTGAGATGTCAGGGGGGGGGCACACGAGGGAGTTGAGGGACCGGCCTGAGGAAGTCACCCGGACGACACCCCCCCCAACAGCAGGTGAGAGTCAGGATGAGGTGCAGAAAGAGTCTTCCTGCCGCAGAGAGAGGTCAAGGCCCAGCAGGATGGAATAGCAACGAACGGAGACTAGACCCGAGTGGGACAGTGAGGGCGTCGGGAAATACGCGGTGGGGGCTCCTGACCCCCCCCCCCCCGGCGCNGCCCCCAGCCCAGCACGGGCCCTCCGCAGCTCAGTGCCCCCCAGAATGCCCAGGGCCCCCTGGATATGGGCGAGCGGTCAGGGTTCCTGCCTGGAGGACTGGCCTGCAGCCAGAGGGGGGCTCCCAGGCAGGTCTGTGAACCCCGCTCCGGGCTCCGGCTGGACGGGGCAGGCTGTAGGGGGCGTCCACGGTCCGCAGCCGGCTCCCCTCGGGGCTCAGCCTTGACCCCGTCACGCACCTGAGGGGTGGGGGTGGGCCCAGACGCAGGAGCCAAGGTGGGGGGGCTCCATGTCCACGGAAATGTCAGAGCCACCAAAACCGGCCTGGCCCGGCCTGTGCTTCCAGGCAGTAATTGGCTGAAAAGCAAATTAAGGCTTCAACCAAGGACAAATTAGAGGCTCTCACCACGGCTGCAGGGGCAGGGGGTGACGGTGCTGTGCAGGGGGGAGGCACAGACACAAGGGTCACCCCCCCCACCCGACACTGTTCCCTCCCAGCCACCGCAGCGGGTGATGGCCCAGCTCCCCCTTCCTCTCCACACCTCAGTCCTGCCCCGACTCCGCCGGGACCCCCACCTAGCAGTGAAGGGACGGCAACGGGAAACTCAGGACCCCCTCCTGTCCCCTGGGGTTTCTGGGGGGCAGACCCCACTGACTACCCTGCTGGGAGCTGGGGGTGTCAGAGCCCCTGATGCCCACCCGCCGGGTCCCCAGGCAGGGGCTGCCTCATAGCTGTGCCCGCCCCTCTCCCTAGGTGGGATCCCCCGTCTCCCCTGCCAGGCCCTGACCTGGAGGGCCACCTGCAGACCCCGCCCCCCCCAAGCCCGCTGGTCTCCGAGTCAGGAGGCCCAGGCATCCGCTGGCCTCTGGCACCATCTGCTGGTCACTGCGGGAGGCGGGGAGCAGGGGAGGCAGGCCACCACCGCCACAGGACCCCAGCCGGGGAGGGAGGGAAGGCCGAGAGNCGCGCCCACAGCCTGGCAATAAGCCCCGCGCTCCTGTGTGGCCGCGTCCTCCTCAGCTACCTCGGGTCATAATTACTGCCCTAAGTTCCCAGGAGACGCGGGCCCTCATTCTGCCTGTGGGCCCAGACCTCTGGAAGCCTGTGCTGGGTCCCCGGGGACCCCTCCATTGGAAGGTCCCTCTGCAGTGTCCCGCCCGGCGCCTCCGCCGGCCCCACAGCCTTCAGCGGGCAAGCCCTTCTCTCGGGTACCAATGCCGTGGCACTAGGGGCCCTAAGTGTGGGTGGCATAGACACCCGCGGAGAGAAGCGGGCAGGGGGCTTTCTCAGGCTGGGCTCTCTGCCCATTCCCCGGGGACCTGCCTGCAGGTGTGTGACCGCGTCCACAGCGCACCAGGTCCGTAAGGGGGACAGCCGGGGCCTGTGACCCGGGGGCTGGGGGCCCGCCTGACACAGGACGAGGGCCCCCCACACCTGGCGAGCTGCCCGGGGCCTAAGCTGGTTACCCTTCCCAGACTTGCTTTCTGGGACTGAGGCCCTTTTCTTGGGCCAGATTAGGGGACCCCCACCAGAGGCAGCCTCCTCTTTGTCCCCTCCTCCACCTCAGCCTCCCAGACCTGTCCCCACCAAGCATCTGTCCTGCCTGGGACTTTGTAACAACCGTTAAGTGTCCCTGAGGGAGAGCACAGGACCCCTTCTGCGTCTGTGCTCCCGGGGCCACAGCCGGCTGGGTGCTACCTCGCCCAGGCTGGGCTCTCTAGGGCCCCCGTCGGCCAACCACTCAGAACACGGCAAGCACTTGCCACCGGGGGGCGCCAGCAGCTCACAAACGCTCCCATCACAAACCAGGGCCGCCATCTAGTCTTGGCCGAGACCCACAGACTGGGGAGGGCGATGCCCTCCCTGCTTCCTGGATACGATCTCCCGCGTCATGGGGATTGAGAACCTGGGCTTTCAGGCCGGGACCCGGGGTCACCGATCTCCCTGGCCCAGAGCTGCGGGGCTGCTGTCCCTGCTGGTGGGGGAGGGCGTGGAGGTGAGCCACCCCAGCCCTGTCCGCCCTCTGCTGGCTTTGCTGCCGGGCGAGTGGCCAGCCTGGCCGCCCCACACCCTCCAGCAGCTGGCTGGAGACCCTCCCGGTGGCTGAT
>NW_027529647.1:3629615-3630770 GCF_008692635.1 Crocuta crocuta
TCAGCCCCCCGGGCCGGCCACACCTGCCGCAGCAGCTGGTTCAAATCCCCAAATCCCCCAGGCCGGCCGCTCGGCCCCGTTTGGCCCAGCCAGGGCATCCTCGGCCCTGGGCGTCAGCCTGTCCCTCGCTGAACCGGCCGCCAGGGACCGTGGCCGGGCAGGCGGAGGCCCCCACTGCTGGAATCAATCTGGAGGCTCCACGGACTTACTCCTCAGCAGACAGAGGAGCGGAGACCCTCATGCAAGAGTCTGGCTGCACCGGGTCTGAGGGCAGGGAGTCTGGGGTGTTGACCCTTGTAGTCAGGGGGCCACCAGGGAGGCTCTGGCCCATGCTCATGATGGAGACCCCGAGAACTCGGGCTGCAGGAAGCAAGGTTTACAAGGCTGCATGGTCTGCGCCTGAGCACGCTGATGCACGTGGTAGCTGCGCATCTGCTAACACCCGCGGTGCGCTGGCCAGGGGCCCTCAGTGACCATGCTGTGCACCCAGGGCAGCCTCCTCCTGGACCCCTGGGTGCCGATAACAACCGTGAGCACCCCCACTTTGCCCAGACACCCCCTCCCTACAGGGTCCCTCACNCTGAGAGAAGACTCTGTGGGGACGTGGGGAGGGGGCTGGGCCGCGTGGCTCCCAGGGGGGAGTGAGCCCTGGTCACCCCACGGGGGGGGGCTGCCAGGGAGCCGCGTGGCACCACCGACACCCAGCCCTTCCCCCGCTGGCCCCCGAAGGCTCTGACCCTTAGGAACAGATGGGGCTGCGGGGAGCGCACAGGGGGCTCGGGGGTGCCTTCCAGGAGCAAGGAGGGCAGCCGGGGCCCAAGCTGGATGCAGGGTCAGGGCAGGTGTCCTGGGGAGCAGGCGGGACCCATTGTTCCCCCAGCCGGGCACCAGCAGGGGGTCAAGTCAGTGCCGAGGCTCCCAGGTGCCCTGGGGCTGCCTGCGGGATGAGCCACAGAGGTCCTGAGGCTAATCCCGCGAGAGTGCAGGCTCCAGCAGGGATGCCACCCAGCCTGGGCGCTCCCGCCTCCGCACCAGGCTCGACTTGTCAGCCTCAGACACCCAGCCTCAGCCGCCGGGTCTCCTGGGCCCTGGTCTCCGGCGGCCTCCCTGGGCTGCATTCCACCAAGACGCAGGGGCGGGCATTCCAGCTGCCCC
>NW_027529647.1:3630896-3634635 GCF_008692635.1 Crocuta crocuta
CCCGGTCCCCTCCGGCCCCTCCGGCCCCTCCGGCCCCAGCAGGACAGGAGGCCTGGGCCAGACACCACCTCCCAGCTCCAGTCACCGCGGTGCGGCGCCCCTGGCCCCGCACCCAATCCATCAGCCGCCCCTCCAGCCCAGGACCGGCTGCGAGGTGGCTTGCTGGCCCGAAACAGGTGATTTATCTGGGCTTTGTCTCAAACACACATCTGATGGTTTTATTCGGACGGTGGGGCTCTCCGCACGGTCTGGATTTCCCATCTCCGGGACCCCTCACTCCTGAGGGGCTGGGGCGGTGGATGTTTATTTTATCACTTTTCCCCACTCAGGAGTTCAGTACTTCAGCAGCAGGTCTGGGGTGGCTCCGCACAGAGCGTTTGTTTCTCCGGATCTCGTTCCTTCCCAGACCCCCATGTGTACGCGCCGGCTGGCCGCGTATCATGTTTTCCCGCGAAAGAAGTGGTTTTCCTATTAAGAGCTTCGTCTCAGCCAGATGGTCCAACCATCCCTCGTCCCGGACGCGGCTGCCCCGGGACCAGCCGCAGCCCTGCAGGGTGGAGCGGCACCCCTACCAGGCTGGTCCCCAAAACCTCAGGTGCCCTGGCCGGACACGGGGGCCGGGGGTGTCCTGCCTCCCCGAGGGCGGGCGTCGGGCTGACACCTCGTGTCTCGGCTGTGGCCGGGCCGGCCGCCCACGAGGGCTCCAGGGAAGGAGCACCTCGTTCAGCACCTACTGTGCACAGCTGATGTCACGTCCA
Organism: Crocuta crocuta; assembly: GCF_008692635.1. Taxonomy (NCBI): domain Eukaryota; kingdom Metazoa; phylum Chordata; class Mammalia; order Carnivora; family Hyaenidae; genus Crocuta; species Crocuta crocuta. The sequence continues at coordinate 3,631,655 of NW_027529647.1, forward strand.
AACTGGGTTCTCACGGCCCCCCTCGCAGACAGGGCGTGAGGCCGAGGGGCGATGTGCACGTACGGAGCTCCGTGGGCTCCCACACGACCATCCGATGGAGACGTGACGATTGACCTGTTCCCTGGGGCGGGAAGCCAGGGCCCACACGGGGCAGGCTCCCAGGAGCGGGCGCAGGGGTGGGGGTGGGGAGGCCGCCCCCCCCCAGCCCCCTCCTCCACAGCCCGGCCCAGGGCAGGTGGGGGGTGTGGACGAAGCAGGAGGGCTTCACACGTGACCCGCCGACCGAGGGAGCTGGGAGCCACCGGGGGCCCAGGTCTCCCCTCCGGGCATGGACCACCCTGATGGGGCAGCAAGGGAGGGGGCCCCCCGCACGGCCTCCCCCCCATGGCCCCTCGGCCACCAGAACTAGATCACACAGTTGAGGGCAGCAGGGGTCTGTGCAGGAGGGACCCCTTGATTTAAACCAGCCTGTGCTGACCGGACTCCCTGGTCCCCCATGCCCTCCCCAAGCCCCACTCCTGGACAGAGCCCGGTGGCCCCAGGCCTGGCCTCCCCTCCCACCTGGGTCCTGGCAGAGTGGACGGCTTGTGGGGTGTGGGACCCGGCGGGGGGTGCAGGGGCAGCTGGGGGGGCCGTGGGCCTGTCAGCTCTCCAGCGGCCGGGGTATCGGGGTGACGGGACGGGGCCCCGCCCAGACAGCAGCGGCTACAGCCCGTCCCTGGCCCCCCTGCTGGCACCAGGCACCACACCGCGCCGACGGGAGGAGCCCTCGGGGGCCGAGACCAGCCCAGGACCCAGGGCTGCCGGCGGGGTGCTTCCTGACCCCCTGGCCCCCATATCCAGGAAAGAACACAGACCCGAGGAGCCCAGTGCATTTGCCCACAGACGGGTAGGGACCCTGGTCCGCGGGCACTGGGCTCCGTGTCCCGTGAGGGCGGCCCCAGGTGGTGGGTCGCCGGCCGTGGGGCTCAGGCACCCGTGTCAGCCCCCCGCCGGCTGGGGATGGGCTCGTGCACGCGGCCCTCACCTCGCCCCGCCCTCCTCCCTGCACACGTGTGAGCGCAGCTGTGGCCCCGGGCAGGAGGAAATCCTCCGCTTTACACAGGTCCCGGGGGGCGCAGGGCTGCTGCAGCAGCTGGGAGGGGCGGACGGGGGTCCTGGGCTGCTGTCCTGCTTGGGGCGGGGGGGCCCGGCTACGGGCACCGTTTCTGAAGTGGGAGGCAAGGCGGAGGCTGGTCCAGGACGCCCTCCGGGGACCCCTTGACTCAGGAATCCCCCCCCACCCGGCCGCTGAGGAGAACTAGGACGTGAGGCACCCCGAGGTCGGGGCCACTGCCCTCACAGAGCTCCCCCAGGGGCCGAGCTGGGGCCCCGGCCACTGAGTGGCTGCCCCTGCCCCAGAATAGGGCCCAGCCCCATAACCCCTCTTGCCAGGAAAGAGCCCCAGGAATCAGTGCCACCGAGTCACCTCTGGCACATCCAAGGGTGCAGCCAGGGCACGAGGGAAGAAGGGTGGGGCAGGAGGGGGCCCTGTGGGGTCCTGAGCCCAGAGAGAGTCGTGGCCCCTTCTCCCAGCTGCCCCTGGAGCTGTCTGGGGGGCCGTGAGGCTGTGGTCCGGTGTGACCAGGGTCCTGGACGACCCCCCTGGGGGGCTGTGGCCTTGGGGGTCAGACAAGGGGGTTAGTGACCACATGCAGGCTGAGGGACGAGCGTGCCCCAGCTCAGAGCCACCCCCCAGCAGACCAGCTACATGGAGGCCCCCACAGCCACAGCATTGACCTGCTTCGGATGTGCTGCCCAGTCTCTAGATCCCCAGGGAGGAGGGGGCTGCTTGGTGACGCTACGGTGCGGGGGTGGGGGGTGGGGGGAGAATAGAGCCTGCTTCTCAGGGCAACACATGGACAAGGCCACAGGCAGCCCAAACGACACCTTGGTTCACCGGGAGGAGGCAAGGGAATGGCGCTCACCCGTCACAGGCCCGGAGCGCATCCCTCGTGCCCCGCCCTGCCCCTGGGTCCGCTCAGCACCCTGACGTCCTCCGAGGCCAACGACGGAAACACCAGCCCCCCTGATGTAAGTGAAAACACACACATGTTTCTGGGTCAAGAAGTTGGGGTGTGGCTTCAGGCACGGCTGGATCCAGGACTCTGCTTTCCTGAGTGCTCCGCGGCTCAGTTCTGCTTCTCCGTGCTTTCACTCCCGCAGGGAAGGTGGCCCCCCTCCCCCTGGGGGCCCGCCCTCTCCTCCTGCGGGCGCTTCCTGCTCCGGGGGGAGAGTCCGGACTGCCCATCTCAGGTTGGCTCTGTGGTCACATGCCTTAGCCCAGGGGCATGTGACAACCCCCTTGCCCACTCCACCGAGCCCAGGTGGCCAGGGGAAGAGTGGCCTTCGTCCCCTCTGAAGGGACACCCCCTCGTGGGGTCTAGGCCTCTAAGGACCTCAGCAGGGGAAAGCTCTTTGCCCAGAGGAGGCGCCGGGCTTTCTGCGCCTACCCGGGTACTCAGCAGGGTCCCAGCACAAGGGCCTCACAGCACCCCGGGGTGAGCAGCACCGCACTGAGCCCGTATGCCCCGCGTCCGAGGCCCCCCTGGGGGGACACAGGCAGCCCTCCCCAGCTTGGAAACTGTCCCTGGAGCAGCACCCAGCAGGCTCTTTGGGGGACCCCTCCCCAGCAGCGTGGTCAGGCCGCGCCCCGGGCACTGCAGGACATACACTGGGTGCTCTAGTGTCCGCAGCGCACCTCAGGCTGCGGGGACCTGAGGTCTGGGGGCAGCTGGTGGCACGTAGCTGGTGCTCAGCTCCAGGCTGACCCCAGGCACCCTGGGAAGGGGCCCTGACACGCAGCTCTCATCCTGGGTGAGCCCCGCCCTCTCCCCAGTGGGGTGCTGGGCCAGGAGCCGCCCGGGGCGGAGGGGTGGGGGGCACAGGGCCCGGCGTGGGTGGGGCCTACACGCCCGGCCCCGAGCCGCCCGCCCCGGGCA
>NW_027529647.1:3634853-3638463 GCF_008692635.1 Crocuta crocuta
CCCATTCTCCTGACCCCAGCCCCGCCCGCCTGGCCTGGACAGCATGTGGCGAGGCGGCCCTCACCCAGCCTCGGGCCCCAGGCCAGGGCCCGGCCACACCCGGGACTTGGATGCTGTCACTGTGGCCTGGGCAGTGGCTGGGGCTGGCAACGGTGGGCCGGCTCTGAGCAGAGCAGTCCTGGCAGCTTCCTGGAGGCGGTGAGAGGCAGGAGGGGCAGGAAGTGGGCCCCCGGGAGCAAGCGTGGCTGAGGGCAGTCCTGAGGTTCGCACCCCCACTCGGCCTCTCTGTGTCTTAGTCTCTCCGTCTGCCCCAGAATCACCCCAGGGTGGCTGAGAACACGACATGAGCTAACCCACCGACAGGCTGGTCCAGGGTGAGAGCCACACCAGAAAGACCTCCCGTACCCCGGGACCCTCCCTGGCCACCCGGGCCGCTCCGAGATGCCCCTGCCCGCCTGGCTGGACCGGGGCACCGGGAGGGCCTTGGGCTGCCCCTTCCTTGGCCTGCGACTTGGCGTCCAGCGCCACTCCGCCCCCAGCCTCTCATGCCGGGCAGTGAGCCGGTGCCCGGCTGCCTCGGGCTGGACCCTGGGCTGGCCTCTCCAGGGAAGGCGCAAGACTGGGGCTCGGGTCCCCGCCACCCTGCACCCCCATGCTGGTGGGGAACACGAGAGGGGGGCGGCCCCAGGCTCCCTCCCCGCCGAGGCATTAGGTAAGGACGACCCGACGGCCAGGCAGGCCAGCTCCACCACGGCTCTGGGGCCAGGCCAGGGGTTCAGGGTCAGGATGCCCTCCAAACCCGCCCTGCGCCCAGGCCAGCAGGCAGGCGCCGGCCCTCCAGCCCCCCTGGGGCCTCACGGCTGGTGTTTGTGCAGTCGTTCCTCAAACAAGAGGTTTGCATGAATGCTGTTTAATGTACAGGATGCGACAGAAGTGAAAGGCGGGAGCGTCAGCGCCAGTGGCAGGAGTTGAGTCAAAACAGCACTTGGCCCTGGGGCTGGGGCTGCAGGGGCTTGGATGCTAACTCGCGCCTTTCTGCGGCCCGGCCTCGCCCCGGACACAAAGCCACCGCCCGCGTGAGTTCTGCACGTTGACCTTGGGAAGCTGAACAGCAGCCCAGACGGTCCCATGCTATAGATGAGAACACCGAGGCCACCCACCAATGCCCCAGGGCTGCGCTGCGGGGTCTGTGTGGGGTGGCCCGTCCCGGGCTGTGTCCGGCTTTGGCCTCCTTCCACGGAGGACATTCATGGGGTGCTGTGCTCGCTGCCCCCCACGCTGCCCCGGGGGGGCGGCTCTGTGCAGAGCACCCCTCGCCGCCAGCCTGGAGAACCAGGCAAGCCTATTGGCTCTAAGGCCAAAGCCGTCCTGGTGCCTTCCCTCCCCAGCGCCTCAGCCGGGCCTCCTGCCCGGCTCTGCCTGCCCCCGGGGCTGGGCCCGGCCGCGGAGGCCCCCCTGGGGCTGGCAGTGCGGAAGGGGCTCCGAGCACAGTGCCAGCCTGTTGGGCCGACAGGCGCGCTCAGGGAAGCCAGGGTGTCGGGGAGACACATTCCAGGCTGTTGAGAGAGCTGGGCCGGGCATGAGGCAGCGTGGCCACCACGGGGCCGCGGGAAGAGCACAGCCATTCCCTGGAGCCAGGTGAGGGCGGCCCACCCCGGGCCTGGCCCACGGAGCCGCGGCCTCCCCTCCGCCAGGCAGCCTTCCTGCCTCCACGGCCCTGCTCACCAAGCCCTGCCTGTCCCACTGGCACCAGCTCGGGGCTGCCTCCTCCAGGAAGCCTGCCCGAGGCCACCCTCTCCTCCCTGTAGCAGCTCACAGCAGATGCCGAGAGTCCAAGAAAAGGAAGTAAAGAGTCGTGCGTCTGTCTGTCCGCCTCTTGGTCACGCATGGGTCACAGGGTATGTGAACCGCGCGGCCTGTGTCTGAGGCTCCCCTGAGGTGCGGGGGCCACAGCGTGCGTGTCTTCCCCGTGCTGGCGGCTGGCAGACCGAGCCCCCGTGTGATGAGTGCCGCCCCCAGGGGCCCCTGCTGGGCTCCTGCCTCTGGGGGGTGACCAGGAACCCCCCCCCCGGTCAGGCGTCAACCACCAGCCCCAGCCCCACCTTTCCTGGCGCCAGCAGGCGGGCCAGGGGCACGCGGGGAGGGCCCGAGAGGGCTGGGTGGGGGGATGGGGTGGGGGCTCCCCACNCACAAATCAATTCTCCCCCAATTCCTCCCTGGGCCAATCTGGAGGCGGATCAGACACGGAATCCCACAGCCGGCGGAGCGGAGCCAGGCTTAATGCCGAGCAAGCCCGCTCCCCCGCCGCCCCCCCCCCAGCCCAGATCACAGCCAGAGCCCAATTACCCGCGCTCCCGTCACGCCCTGCGGCTCCGCGAGGACACGGGGGTTGGCCCAACACCCCAGAGGCCCACGGGTGCCCCACCCCTGCCCGCCCACCGCCCTGTCTCCACACCAGGACAGGCAGGAGCTGACCCCCAGGCAGGGGCCTCACTGTCCCTCCGAGGACTGGGCCGGGCCCCTCCCTGCCGCGGGCCTGTGGGCAGCAGCTCAGAGCGGCCCAGGCGGCCCGGGGCCCCTTCAGCCCCAGGCCCTGCGACATGTGGGCCCTGTGCTGTGCTGTGCGGTGTGTCTTGTCTTCAGTTGTCGACAGTTAAGGGTGCTTTTCTGGGTGAAGGGTGCACACCGGGTTTGGGTTTTGGGTGAGACGGTTAGGTAGACTTGCTCGGGGCCAGACAGCAGCATCAGAAGGCCTGTGACTGGGGTGCACATGTGGGGGACACAGGGCTCAGATGTTTAGGCTTCACTGGACAGTAAAGGGGGGCCGGGAGGCGTTGGGAAGGGACAGGCTTCTCTGCGGCAAGGAGCCCTGGACCCGGGTTGGGGGAACCCGGGGGCATGAGACCCACCTTTCTCTCCCCTGGGGTTCCTGGCTGTGAAGAAGGAGCCCTGGGGTCCTCGTGGCCTGGTGAACGGGGTGGCTCAGCGACGCTGCTGCGCTCCTGGGTCTTCTGCTGCGCGGGCTCAGCGCTCCTCCCTTCCCCCAACACCCTTCCCGTCGCCCTCTCTCCAGCGGCGCAGAGGATGGCAGAGGAGGCCTGTCCCCGTCACAGACCTTTGCACACGCTCTTCCCAAAATTCTTCCACCCCAGAGCACGTGGGCTCTGTCTCGTCCATCAAATCCAGCTGAAGCGGCCACCTCCGATCTGGTCCCCTTGGGCTGGTATTACCAAGTGCCATACTCTTGGGGGCTCACACAACAATTATTTCGTGAGCTCTGGAGGCAGGAAGTTCAAGGTCAGTATCTGGTGAGAACCTGCTTCCCCGTTCACAGACAGCAGACACCTTGCCACGTCCTCTCCACGGGAGCGTCCCTTGTAGGAGGGCCGTTCACGAGGCTCATGACTCCATCACACACCCCCCCCCAGGCCCCACCTGCTAGCACATGACCTTGGGGGCTAGGATTTAACCTGAGAGTCTGTGGGGAGTGTGGACGTTCAGTCTCCCGCACCCTCTGAGGAGCCTCCCCCAGCACCTCGCGTGCCCACAGCGGGTCCTGCTGTCCCGGGAGCGTGTGCGTCTGCCCCCTGCTTGCCCCCCCCCCCCCCCC
>NW_027529647.1:3638487-3646938 GCF_008692635.1 Crocuta crocuta
GTCACTGCTGCTGAGCGAGTCGGTAAACAAGTGGATGACGATCCCCGGCTGAAACTGGGAGTCGAGAACCGGCCGTTTGGTTACATGATCCGCCAACATCTGGCGTGCGATTCTTTTCACCAAATTAACCAGCTGTTTTGGGTCGTGCATAACCAGGCTGATGAAATTCATTCTTGCGGGTTGATTCGAGTTGACGGAACAGAACAGATCGCTCAGGAACGGACCTCGAACGCAGGGGCCCTTGGCGTACTGGGCGTCAGAGAGAGGAAACTGCTTCCCCACGGTGGCCGGTGCAGGACGTCAGACCCCTGCCTCACACCGTGCACACAGGGAAGCTCCGGATGAGGGCCCCCGAGAGGCCAGGAAGGCGCCTGAATGCTCTATGAAAACAAGACAACGTTGTGGTAAACGCGCTGAGGAATCTCGCGTAAGCCTGATGCCAGGCCACAACCCACCGGTGCATCAAGCACCCAGGGCCGCCACGCTGCACCTGCCCGGGCCAGGCTGATGCCCAGCCACGGGCGGCAGACGGGCTGAACCTGCCTCCGTCAAGGGGGTCTCTGGAAAGGAAGGACGCCGTCTTAGCTGAGAAGACGTGGGGCGCGTGGTCCTTGCGGGTTGGCCGTTAGTCAAAACGTGAAAGGACGGGGGTTATTAACGGTCACAGCTTTCCAGGAGCCCGGGGCTCAGGAGGGAGAGTGGAGGCCCCACCCAGGGCAGGAGTGCTCTCTGTCCAGCGTGCATCACGTCCCCACCGCCCACGGAGCGCGCGTGACTCCCCCGGGGGCCGGGGGCCTCAGGAGGAACCCGGCTTCACGCCCACTCGAGCCCACACACCCGGGCGGGTGACCGGCTCCGGGGTCACCACTGGTCACGGGTCCCAGGGGGTCTGCTTCTAGTTCATGGTCAGAGGAGTGATCAGAGGGAGAGAAAGTGGAAACGGTGTCTGGGAGGGTAGTAGCCGCACAGCGAGGAGAACAGGGAGCGTGGGAAACAGGCGGGCCGACCGCCCGGGCCAGGGGGCAGCGTCCCGCCCAACTTAGCGGTCAGCTGTGCGTAGCAGCAGAGAGGAAGCCCATGGGCTTGAACCCAGGAGCGCCAGTGCACACGCCCTTCAGGCCCTGGCTACGGACACGGGGTGGGGAGAGACAGACGGACGCGGGGGAGGGACACGCGGAGACGGGCCCTGCTGGCCACGAAGGCCTCCCACGGACATGCACCCCTCCCCGTCCAGTGACTTCGGGTTTGGTAGCCTCTCAAAGTCTTGATTTCCTTTTATCAGTTTGAGAACAAAAATGTCACCCCTTGGATAGGCGGGTGCTGAGGACTGGAGGGGATTTTACTAGTAAGAACCTGGGCGTATGCAACCCAAATGCCCATCGACGGGTGGGAGGCCCACCCGCCGGGACGGCGACAGCCTGGGAGAGGAGGGACGTTCCCCCACGGGTGGACTTTGGGAACATCACCCTGAGTGACCAGCCGTAGGAGGACAAACACCGTATGATTCCACTCACACGCGGTCCCTGAGAGAGCCCAGTCCGCAGACAGGCGGTGGGTGCCAGGGCCTGGGGTGGAGAACGGAGGGTGTGTTTATGGGGACAGGGCTTCCGTCGGAAAGATGAACACATTCTGGAGGTGGTGGTGGCCAGAGCTAATGACCCCTGCTGACGCCCCCTGCCTGGTGGACAGGTCACCACTCCTCTGTCTAAGGGCCGGGGGCAAGGAGACCCCCGAAAGGGAGGCCTCAGAAGATGAAGGAAGCCAGTGATGGGGGGAGGGGGCCAAGGCGGAGGTGGGGGCTGGGGGCCACCAGGGAGGAGGTGGGGGCTGGGGGCCACCAGGGAGGAGGGCTTCTGGATCTCAGGGCAGAGTCCAGCAGGCACAGGGCCGGCCGCTGGCTGGGAGCCCACGTCCCCGGGCCCCGGAGCCCGGGTGCTGGGCGGAAGCACCCTCGGGCTGGCAGGGCAGCTGGCTGAAGTCGTCCTCAGCTTACGACCTGGGTTTGGGGTCCCCCAGCAGCAAGCCCACTTCCCTCGCTGGGGCCCTTCATGGGGCAGCCTGGCTGCGGCCCCCTCCTCACTTCCGCGCCTCCAGGCTTCTCCCGGCAGGAAGCAGTGCTGTTCCCGCAGACGGTGGGGGGCGTCCTTTGGGAGCCACGGGGCTGGAGCCCCAACCTGGTGTGGGCGAGGAGAGGGGGCCCTGCTAATTACAAGTGTGCGGAACTCACAGCGCCGGCAGAAACGGGGCAGTCCCGGGCTCTGGGGTGGCGGCAGGAGGGGTGCAGCCGGAAATGAGTGAGGGTCTTCCCTCCTAACGCTCCATCTCGGGCTCCCCCCCTCCTGGGGGCTGCCTCTCCCCAGCAGCTGCCCCAGAGCTGACATCCCTTCTGGCTAGAACTTCTCCCCTGGGATCCTGGGGGCCCCCCACGGAGCCTGGGGTGAGCCCCTTCTGACCACTGCAGCGCCTTCCTAGCCCCTACCCCACCCCAGGACCCCACGAAGCGCAGCCGCCCGGGGAGAGCGGGATGCCTGCTCAGCGCTGTGAGCCCCTGGGAGAGTCTCGGAGGCAGGCCCCACCCCCACCCAGACCCCAGGCGGGGCAGGAGTCCCAGAGCTTGTTTGCAGGCACCGAGCGGTGGAGGCTGGGCAGGGTGTTTGTGTGCCTCCCGGAGGGGGGACCTCTGGGCGGGGGGCAGCGGGGGAGGAGGGAAGAGCGGAGGTGGGGCCGGCCGTGTCCCCTCAGGGACCCCTGCACAGGGCAGAGAGCCGGCTCCACACCCAGGACTTCCCAGTCCGCCCGCTGGGAACACAGAAGTGGACCTGGGCGCCTGCCCCATCCCGGGCGCAGACGCCTCTCGGCCCTTGTCCTGGGGCCGTGGCCCAGCCCGGCGCTCACCCGCACACTGCAGGTAAGCGGAGCCCCCCACCGGCCGCCCTGCGGGGCCCCTTCAGGAGCTAGCACGCGAGCCCCTCCCCACCATGCTGGCCCCCCTCTGACCCCTCCGGGCTCTACCCTCCCCCCAGGGCCCACTCATCCAGCTCTAAACAGGGCCCCGCTGTCCACCGCAGCCCACGCCAGGGGGTGGGGGAAGTCGGGCCACTGCCCCAGGCTCCCGTGGGCTTGGCAGGACCTCGGGAGAGTCCCTGTCCCGCTCACTCACCCCCAGCGATGGTGGCCGCTTTGGGGTCTCCAGGACAGGGCCCCGGCCCCGCCCACCGCCCCTGCCTCCTCACTGGCCTCCGTCCTGGGCTGGCTGAGGACGTGGGCCCCAGCGTGTCCCACCTGCACGGCGCTGAGCCTCCAGCCTCACTTTACCCCCACACACCCCCTCAGGGAGGCCAGCAGTGTGAGGGAGGCACTCGCCAAATACCCCCTTCCTCCCTGCGAAACTCCACAAAGCGGGACCCCATCAAATCCCAGGCCCCCAGACTCCTGGCAGCTCCCCGTGGCCAAGCGCCCCCCGCCCCAGACTGGCCCCTCACAGCTCCCTGAGTTCTGGCTTCGTAGCCAGGAGCCGTAGAGCATCCCCAAGTGGCCTCAGGAGCCTGCGCAGAGGACGTCGAGCTGAGGTCAGAGTGTGTCCGTCACCGCACCCCAGGTGCCAGCCACTCAGGGCCAGGGCCCTCCACGCCTCTGCCCACATGCTCTGGTCACGCACCCCCACCGTGACGCTGGCCTCACACTAGGCCTAGTGACCGCTTCCTGGGTTCCTAGGGCTCTGGCCCCCTGCCGAGCCCGCGCCTCTGCCCCTGGGTGCCCACCCAGGCTGACCCTGCATCCTTAAGCCCAAGCACAACCTGGACCAATGGGTGCTGGGGCCACGTGGGAGTCTCCCCAGCCTGGAGCCCCCTCCCCTCACACAGCTCCTCACCCGACCTCTCCCTGGTCTGAACCAGCTTAGACCAGCAGACACATCTTCCCTCCCGGAGCTTTCCGCCGTCCAGAGAGGGTGAGTAATTACACTGCTATAAACTGCAAACACTTCTCAGCTGCAGTGATAGGAGCCAGCAGGCCCAGACTGCCAAGTGGAGCCCCCAGCTGTGGTCTGGGCCGCCTGCCTGGGGGCCAGCAGGGAGGCCGAAGCCCCGGTGGGAGCGTGAACCGTGAGCCTTGCTGGAGCTCACCCCCCCTCCCATTTATCATTTGCCTGAGGTCAAACACACAGAGGAATGGACAGACAGAGGGACAGACAGACAAATGGATGGATGAATGAACACATGGATGGATGGATGGATGGATGGACGGTGGATGGATGGAGGGTGGGTGGAGGGATGGGGATGGACGGTGGATGGATGGACAGCGGATGGGGATGGGTGGATGGATGGATGGATGGATGGATGGACGGTGGGTGGATGGATGGATGAACAGAGGTAACAGAGCCTGAGAGGCAGTGGTCCGGGAGGGCAAACAGCCTTCAACTCCCTTCTCTTGGCTGTCAAGGGCTCATAGGAGCAAAACTACCAGCCAGGGGGTAAAACTGCAAACCCTAAATTACCCGAAAGTGTGCCCTGGACTCTTACTTGCAAGGACTCGGAGGCCATGCAACAACCTCTGTCCAGCGACGCCGAGGCAGCAGGGGCAAGAAGGACACGGCGGACCCCGATGCCCGTCACCTCTGGGGCCTCCCCCGTGCCGGCTGCAGTGGGCCGAACACTGTCGGCCAGAACCCGTGACTGTGCTGTATTTGGGGAAAGATCCAACTGGATGCAATTAAGGCTTCCTACGTGAGGTCCTCCTGGATTACCCAGGATGCTCCTTAAACCAGTGTCTTAGGAGACACAGAAGAGACAGACCGGGGGGTGGGGGGCACAGGTGAGATTGCCGCCCGCCAACCCGGGGAGCCGCGTCCTCTGCCTGGGTGGTCTGTCCCTTCCACGTCCACCGTGCTGGGTCCCCTGGCAGCTGAGGTCGGGCACCTGGCCTCATCTCAGGCATCCGTCTTGGGTGTCTCCCTGAGCCCTGTGAGCCCCGGGCCCTGGAGAGTGAGGGACGCCGGGACCCCCTGCCCGTAGTGTCTCAGCAGCATTAAGGCCCCAGGCCCCTGCTCCCTCTCTGCCCCCTCTGGGTCCAGTCTCTGCACACCCCACCCCTCCTCTGCACCCCCCATGGGGTCACGCTCTTCCCTGTGGTGCAAATGCCTGGGGGAGGGAGTTCTCTTTCCTGGCAGGCCCTTGACCGAGGGCCGTTCCTATCAATACCATCCCCCTGTCCAGAGCCATCCGGGCCCTACCCACTGCCCAGAGCCACGGCTTCTGACCCTAGCACCCACTGAGCTGGTGGCTCCGCCGGCCCCTCCTCCTCTGCTGGGGCTGGGGCCCAGGCGTCCTGGCCGTGGGAGCGGAGCCCACTGCTAGCCTCCCCCGGACAGAAGCTGCAGCAACATGGCACCGGGGACAGCGCCACACGGAAGCCGACCACGCCGAGGAGCGAGGGGTCTCCCAGTGGGGCCGGGAGCGTGGGTGAGCCCTGCGTCACCCTGGGCACAGTGCTCGAGGGCAGGCCCCAGCCCGGCCCACCGAGGGGGAGCCCGCCGTCCCCCCAGGATGCCCCCTGGCTCCCCCAGGCCTCCCTGGCCTCCCCACCCTCTGAGGTCATTTTCCACCCGGCCCACGCCCGCTGGAAAAACAGACCAGGACAGCCTCGTTGCCAAGCCCGGGGGCCGCTGGGTGGGGGCGGTGGGCGCCCGACCGGGCGGCGATTTAAAGCAGGAGGAGCAGCTCAGCGCCCGCCCGGGGAGTGGGCTGTCGGGGCCGAGCTGACGCCCCCCAAGAGGTCTTGTTAGGCCAAGAGGGCCTGCGAGCGTGTGCGGAGCCAAGGCCTGGAGCCGCCCGGCAGATGGCGGCCGCCAGGGCCGTGGGGGTGACGGCCAGGCCCTCCGCCCCCACTCTCACCCGGCCTGCGTCAAGGGCCCACGGGAGGATGAACACGCTCACACCCGACGGCCCAGGTCACGTCCAGCTGTGTGGACAGACCCAGGTGGGCCGGGCGGCCTCTGTCCCGTGGCGGCGGAAACAACGGGCCACAGACCAAACTGCCCTCTGAGCCTGGAGACCAGAAGTCAGCGGCCGCACTCCCTCCGGGGGCCCTGGGGGGGTCCCTCCTGCCCATCCAGCTTCGAGCGTGGCCCACATCCCTTGGCTTGTGGCCTCACCCCCCAGCCTCTGCCTCTGTGTCTTCCTTTCCCCTTCTGGTAACAAAGCCGATCTCGGGACTTAGGGGCTGCCCTGCTCCGAGGGATCGTACAGTGACATCTGCCAACACCCTACCTCCAAGGTCACTTTCCGACCTTCTGAGTAGCCGTGAACTCTGAGGAGACCCAGCACAGCATCTCAGGAGGTGAGCAGAGGCCTGGCATCAGGGAACTGTCGGCGATGCCTGACGGGCGGGCAGGTGGTGCCCGGGGTCCTGTGTCCAGACCGAGGATGCAGCGGGTGGGCAGGGGGGCTGCCGGACACCCCGGGGCAGGCAGGGCTGGGGGGAGAGAGGCCCTCAGGGCTGGGAGCCCCCTGGGGCCCTGGGACTGGCCCCCAAGCTCAGGTGATGGTTCTGGAGTGACGGGCGTGTGTCGGGGGAGACTCGTGGCCACAGAGCCGAGGGGGGACAGAGCCGCACCCTCCTGGCGGCCAGCCTCCCCGGGCCTGTCAGGAAGGGGGTCGCTGAGCGTCTGCCGAGAAGGCAGCTGCATCTGGCGGGAAGGCAGGGGAGGGGGAGGCGCAGGGACTTCCTTCCTGGGCTGAGACGCCGATGGAAGCGGTCCCGTGTCCCGGAACGCGGAGCGGGGGCCCCGGCCTCCCCGGACCAGTGCACAGTGTCCCCCGGGCTGGCGCTCCAGGGCTCTGGAGGAGGAAGGGCCATCTGTTTTCTGTCCGGTGGACAGTCTGGGGCTGCCGCTCACACGCCCGGGGGGCCTGCTCCTCCAGGCGGGGTGTCTGCCAGCCCGCCAGCTGTCCCCCAACGTCGGAAATGGGAAAATGACCACAGCAGCTCGGCCGGCCAACGAGGCTGTCTTCGTTGTCCTCACTAAACCCTGCGGGGCAAGGAGGCCAAGCCTCCGGAAGGTTCCAGGTTGGCCCCCGGGAGAGCAGGCTGGCTAGAGGGTCTCCCTGATTTCCTGCAGCAGCGCCCGTCGCCTCACCCTGTGCCGGCCCCGCGGCAGACGAGCCGCTCACCCTGGTGGGGGTCTCTCACGGGACCCCTGCTCTCTGCCCCCACGTTGCTGGGAGAAGAGCCTCCTTCAGGTGCCCAAGAGGCCGGTGCCTGGTCCGGGGGGGGCTGTGGGCCTCACGCGGGGCCCCCGCTTCCACAACAGAGAGCCCGTGGCACGGCCCTTCCGAGGGGCTGGTTTCCGGCCCCCAGGCCCCCGGGAAGGGGCTCTGCTCTTACGCTCAGCATCTCTGTGAGCTGCCTGTGAGGTCCAGCTTGGGGAGGCACGGAGGCCGGGCGCCGGTGAGGCCGCGGGCCCGCGAGGGAGCCGTCTTCGGGGCAGGCGCCTTTCCTCCTTCGGGAAAACACACACGGCACGAAGGATCTTATTTTCGCCACTGCCCTGCGCACAGCTTGGCGGCGGTAGGCACGGTGCCGTTTCGGGACCGGCACCTTCCATCCTCCCAAACCGGGACCCGGAACCCAGCACATCCAGAATAGTAAGCTTGCAGCGCAGGGTGAGCATAGCAAGTATGGACGGGACACTTTACATCATCGAACGGCTTCAACGTGCCGGAAATTCACCCATTCAAAGTGTTCGCCGGAAGGGCTTACAGCACCTTCACAGACACACGCGGCCACCCCACGGCAGCGCTTAGAAGATTCCCGTCCCTGAGGAGAGAAGCGGCCCGTCAGCCACCCACGGGACCCGCGGCTGACCTCAGTGGCCTCTGTCGAGGACGGGCAGGCCCCAGGTCCGCGCTGGGGCAGCGTAGTGTGCCACCGCCCGGACGGACCCACGCCACTCCTGCTGGGTCTGGGAGACCGGTGAGCGCAGGGCCGGAGGGCGCGGGCCCTGCAAGCCCCAGCGCTGCCCACAGCCGACCGCGGCCTCCCCTCAGTGAGACTGCACAAAACAGGGAAGAGTGAAGGTGTCTGACTTTTCTTTTAATGTTTATTTTTGAGGCAGAGAGAGACAGAGCGTGAGCAGAGGAGGGGCAGAGAGGGAGACACAGAATCTGAAGCAGCTCCAGGCCCTGAGCTGTCAGCACAGAGGCCGACGTGGGGCTCGAGCCCACGAACCGTGAGATCGTGACCTGAGCCGATGTCAGATGCCTAACCGGCTGAGCCACCCGGGTGCCCCATGGCCTCTGACTTTTCAAAAAGAAGGAAAAGAGGTAATGGTCTGAAAAAAGTCTTCAACTAGCCCCTAGTGTCTGGTTCTCTCACAGAGCGAGCTCGAATGTTTGGGAAAAAGAATTTGGGAGGGAAACTGACCACCACAGGCTGCTTCTCTGAAGGGGCTGA
>NW_027529647.1:3646987-3649171 GCF_008692635.1 Crocuta crocuta
CCCCGCCGTGGGCCTGGCTGGGCCGCCGGCAGTGGGCGCGGGAGCCCGGGCACCGGACAGCCAGCCCCGGCCGCTGTGCTTGGGAGCCGTCGCCGGCTTGCTGGTCTGCGGCCGACTTAATCCACACTAATTGGATTCTGCCTCGGTGCTGAAAGCGCTCTGTGCCTGCCGGCCTGCTGCTGGTTTTGCACAGAATTTTAATTGTTTCCAAATTAATCCTCCAACTGGAGTGAGCTCAGCGCAGATAAGCCGGTCACAGGGAGGGGAGAAGCCGCCTTCCCACACCCGGGCCCAGTGCTGGCCACCCCTCCGGGGGCGTGGGGAGGCCGAGCCTGGAGCCTCGGACATGACGTGATCACCGAGAAATGCCCAGCGCCTGGTCCCGCTCTCCCGCCTCCGAGCGCGGCCGGTGCTCTCCTTCTGTGTGCTCTTGGCTCAGCTGCTCCCCTAATCCCATTTTCGCCAGTTTCTATCCAATTTAATACAGCTTCTGTAAGTCAAAATTAATTACCCTGTGCGCGTCCAGTCCTGCGTTCCGCTGCTCTCCGCTCGCTGTCCGGTGGTGGGGCTCAGAGAGGAGGGGTGGAGGGCAGGTAGGTGGAGGAGAGGAAGACGCTCCACACGTGCAGGGGCCCTGAGGCCCCACTCCCACACCAAGGAGCCCCCACCATGCTGAAGGGGCAAGGTCCCAGCCCAGCAGCGTGAAGGACCAGTCTCTTCCACCAGGAAGTCTTCCCTGATTGCCCCGGCCTCCTTCAGCCTTGCAGACAGCTATGGTCTGTGCCAATGTCCAGCGCATCCTCCCGGCCACCCTTCCTTCTGAAGGGCTCGCGCACCTCACAAAAACGTGTCCATTGCAGTCAGATAAAAACGAATAAAGATTCCAAAAACAGGGGCACCTGGGTGGCTCAGTCGGTTGATCGTCCAACTTCGGCTCAGGTCATGATCTCACACTTTGTGGGTTCAAGCCCCGCGTCGGGCTCTGTGCTGACAGCTCGGAGCCTGGAGCCTGTTTCAGATTCTGTCTCCCTCTCTCTCNAGAGCCCGTGGCACGGCCCTTCCGAGGGGCTGGTTTCCGGCCCCCAGGCCCCCGGGAAGGGGCTCTGCTCTTACGCTCAGCATCTCTGTGAGCTGCCTGTGAGGTCCAGCTTGGGGAGGCACGGAGGCCGGGCGCCGGTGAGGCCGCGGGCCCGCGAGGGAGCCGTCTTCGGGGCAGGCGCCTTTCCTCCTTCGGGAAAACACACACGGCACGAAGGATCTTATTTTCGCCACTGCCCTGCGCACAGCTTGGCGGCGGTAGGCACGGTGCCGTTTCGGGACCGGCACCTTCCATCCTCCCAAACCGGGACCCGGAACCCAGCACATCCAGAATAGTAAGCTTGCAGCGCGGGGTGAGCGTAGCAAGTATGGACGGGACGCTCTACATCATCGAACGGCTTCAACGTGCCGGAAATTCACCCATTCAAAGTGTTCGCCGGAAGGGCTTACAGCACCTTCACAGACACACGCGGCCACCCCACGGCAGCGCTTAGAAGATTCCCGTCCCTGAGGAGAGAAGCGGCCCGTCAGCCACCCACGGGACCCGCGGCTGACCTCAGTGGCCTCTGTCGAGGACGGGCAGGCCCCAGGTCCGCGCTGGGGCAGCGTAGTGTGCCACCGCCCGGACGGACCCACGCCACTCCTGCTGGGTCTGGGAGACCGGTGAGCGCAGGGCCGGAGGGCGCGGGCCCTGCAAGCCCCAGCGCTGCCCACAGCCGACCGCGGCCTCCCCTCAGTGAGACTGCACAAAACAGGGAAGAGTGAAGGTGTCTGACTTTTCTTTTAATGTTTATTTTTGAGGCAGAGAGAGACAGAGCGTGAGCAGAGGAGGGGCAGAGAGGGAGACACCGGATCTGAAGCAGCTCCAGGCCCTGAGCTGTCAGCACAGAGGCCGACGTGGGGCTCGAGCCCACGAACCGTGAGATCGTGACCTGAGCCGATGTCAGATGCCTAACCGGCTGAGCCACCCGGGTGCCCCATGGCCTCTGACTTTTCAAAAAGAAGGAAAAGAGGTAATGGTCTGAAAAAAGTCTTCAACTAGCCCCTAGTGTCTGGTTCTCTCACAGAGCGAGCTCGAATGTTTGGGAAAAAGAATTTGGGAGGGAAACTGACCACCACAGGCTGCTTCTCTGAAGGGGCTGATGG
>NW_027529647.1:3649267-3650523 GCF_008692635.1 Crocuta crocuta
CCCCCCCCCCACCTTTGCCTGCCCACCTCCCCCTCTGAGGGCATCTTTAGTGCCCGGCAGGGACCGTCTCCGTGGCAACAACGGCTCAGTGACAGCCTGGGAAGGTGGCCTTCTCAGGGGTATCAGGCGTCCGGGCCTGTGACCCGCGTCCGGCTGGGCCTCACCCCAATAGGCTCATTTTACCTGTGAGACGCCTTCATCCACGTCTGCCCCCTGTCGGGAAGAAAAGACACGGCAGGGGCCACTTCCCCCCGACAGCGGCGGANCTCAGGGCCTCCCTCACCCCGGGCCCCTGGACTCGGGTCACCGCGGTCCCCTCAGCCACGCACACGGCAACCTGGAATGGCCATCCTTCGAGACTATAGGTGCTGCCCCCTTCACAGGAGGGGAAACTGAGGCACCGCGACAGGCCCCTGGTCCCCTAGCTGGGGTTTTCTGACTCCTGATTCACGTCAGTGGTAACAGCACTTGATTCCAAATCGCAGACACGCCTCCTGGCGCTGCCAGCCCCAGAAGGTCAGGTCTCTGCCCCACATGTGCCCACGGCGCGGCGGCAGAGACCTGACCGCGGCCCAGGACGTGCGTGGGGCCAAGCGGACTTCTACACGGAGGCCCGGCCTTCGTCAGAGGCTGTCTCTGCCCAGGGCCCATCCAGGGGAGGCCCAGCTGGCCTGCGCCCACGTTCTGGGGGGAACTGCGGGCAAAGACAATGTTGGGGCCTCCTGGCCCGATAACACACCCAAATGTCATCCCAGCCGCTGGGGCAGACCACAGAGTTCACGGGCCACCAGGGAGGCAAGCCGGCCGTGGGGAGCCGGCACCCAGCACCCAGCACCTGTGGAGGAGGGTGCAGACACCCTCCCCCCAGCCCGGGTCCACGCCCACCAGCACCGTGCAGATCCCATGTGGGCTGTGGGCAAGCTGTGCCGCTGCCCCTTTTACAGATCGGGAGACTGAGGTTCAGGGGCCAGGCCACTCGTCCAGGGTCTCGCCAGCTTGGGGGGAGGGGGCGAGGCGGCAACCAAACCCAGGGCTCCAGTGCTCCCGGCCTCCCGTCACCAGCGTTTGTCAGGAGAGCGCTCCTGCACGGCGCCCCTTCCACACGGGTGCTCACACAGGGTCTCACTCTGTCCTCCGCCAGCGTACTCACCCACTTCTCAGGTGTGAAGACTGAGCCACGGAGACAGGAGGGACCCACTGAGGACAGCACCAGCCACCTCCCCGTGTGGCTTCCTGTGCTGCGGGCGGGGGGGGGG
>NW_027529647.1:3652390-3655630 GCF_008692635.1 Crocuta crocuta
CTGCCAGCCCCAGAAGGTCAGGTCTCTGCCCCACATGTGCCCACGGCGCGGCGGCAGAGACCTGACCGCGGCCCAGGACGTGCGTGGGGCCAAGCGGACTTCTACACGGAGGCCCGGCCTTCGTCAGAGGCTGTCTCTGCCCAGGGCCCATCCAGGGGAGGCCCAGCTGGCCTGCGCCCACGTTCTGGGGGGAACTGCGGGCAAAGACAATGTTGGGGCCTCCTGGCCCGATAACACACCCAAATGTCATCCCAGCCGCTGGGGCAGACCACAGAGTTCACGGGCCACCAGGGAGGCAAGCCGGCCGTGGGGAGCCGGCACCCAGCACCCAGCACCTGTGGAGGAGGGTGCAGACACCCTCCCCCCAGCCCGGGTCCACGCCCACCAGCACCGTGCAGATCCCATGTGGGCTGTGGGCAAGCTGTGCCGCTGCCCCTTTTACAGATCGGGAGACTGAGGTTCAGGGGCCAGGCCACTCGTCCAGGGTCTCGCCAGCTTGGGGGGAGGGGGCGAGGCGGCAACCAAACCCAGGGCTCCAGTGCTCCCGGCCTCCCGTCACCAGCGTTTGTCAGGAGAGCGCTCCTGCACGGCGCCCCTTCCACACGGGTGCTCACACAGGGTCTCACTCTGTCCTCCGCCAGCGTACTCACCCACTTCTCAGGTGTGAAGACTGAGCCACGGAGACAGGAGGGACCCACTGAGGACAGCACCAGCCACCTCCCCGTGTGGCTTCCTGTGCTGCGGGCGGGGGGGGGGGTTTCGACCGGAGGAAACAGGCTCTGGGAGAGGGCACAGCTCCTCCCCTGTCCATTCCCCCCGGGCCCCTCGGGCTGCGGCTCCCCGAGGCCCCACAGGGTGCACCCTGTGTCTGTGCCCTGCCCCTCGGCCACCAGGCCAGGCTGTCCGAGGCTGGGCCGCTCTGCTGGGTCAGGAGGGGCTGAGTGAGGGGCAGGAAGGGCTTATTCGGAGATGCTGTCCCCTCCAGATGCCCCTGGGGGAGGGGTGCCAGGTGCCTCGTGTCCCCCAGGAGGCGTGTCCCCACAGCGGCCCCTCCTGCCCCCGGGGAAGCCGCCTGGGCACCAGCTCTGTGTCCTCACCCCTGGCCCGGGCAGAGGGGAAGCCCTGCACCCATGAGTCACCCCAGGGAAGTCCACCCCATGTGTCCAGCCGGGCAGGGCCTCTGTGTTTGCTCTCACTGCAAGCGGAAGAAATGTCCTCCTGCAAAGGTACTGCGGCCACCTGCCAAGTGGATTCCAAGGGTGTTTTCCAGGCAAATCAGGAAGTGAACTCAGCCTGTCATCCAGCCTCCTGGGAGGGGCTCCTTGGGAAGAACCGCACACCCTTCCCAGACCCTGAGCCCCTGGGACCCAGGCCTCCTGGCCCCGTGGCCGGGCGCTCAGGGCCAGTTCCCCGGGGGGAGGGGCAGGAGCCGAGGCTGCACCAACCTGACCGGGGGCTGGGTTGCACGTCACACCTGGAGGCTGCGCAGAGGCCCTGACTCCGGGGGGCGGGAACCAGCGGGAACCAACTCCCGCTGGCAGGGAAGACCCCAGCGGGGGCGCCGGCCAGGCACCCGGCCAGCGTGGGCACCTGCTGGAGCCTCCTGAGGCAGGTGAGGGGGCTGGAAGCCCCGGTCAGCGGAGGCCGCGTCTGCAGCACAGCAGGCGGCCGCCAGAACCCCTCCCAGAACCCCCGCATTCCAGCCAGGAAAACCCCAGTGCCCTCCCTGTGCTGGGGAATTCACCCAGAAGCAGAAGTTTACTCAGCTCACCTGAAACCCCCGGAAAGGTCACGGCCAGGTGAGGGACACACGGCCCTTCCAGCCCAAGGGCCTGCGCGGCCCCGGAGGCAGCGACCCCAGCCCCCAGTGCCCTGGCTTGGAAGCAAATCCGAGGGGCCCCAGCGGCGGAGCCCGGTTTTCTCTCTGGTTCAGGGAAACACGCCAGGTCACATACGACCCAGTTCCGCCCCGTGAGCGAGGCCGGGCGAGGCGGCGGGGCNCTAGGTCGGCCCTCTGTGCTCCAGCGCCCCGCTTGCTGTGGAGGCCACGGCGGCGGTAACCTGTCAGCTCTGGGGCGCGGGCTGGAAGCAGGCACCTGAGCCCTGGGCCTGCCTGGGCCACGTCTGGCCCCGAACAGCAGAGGGACGGCTGGGGATCGCTGGAGTCCAGGGTCCTGGGGAACTGATCACACAGCCGCCTCAGGACGACCCCGCCAGGCGGGCTGCAGCGGGGCCAGAGGTCAAGCTCATTAGCACACGCAGAATTGCAGCCCAAGGGCGCCATCCTGCCCTGACCTCTCACCTCTGTCTTCCGCTTGGGGAAGGGTCGCCCGCCGGCTCTGGCCCCTCCCCTCCCCACGGGCAGCGCCCCTCCCCCGCTCCGTGGTCCCCTACAGGCCGTGGGGGCGGCAGCAAGAAAGGGGCCTGCGTCCGGGCTCCCCAGCCCTCTGCCTCCAGGCACCTTGTCTGGAGAGCCCCCGACCTGGGAGATGAGGCTCTCAGGCCCACGGCAGGAGGGAGACGTGTGCACAGAGCCTCGGCCTGCCTGGCCCCCCGACACCACCAGCTCGTGTGTTCGTGCACCCCGACACACGGACACGCCCGCTCTGTGCACGCTGAGCGCGGGGCTGCAAATGCCGTCGGCGGGGGGGGGTGGGGTCCCTGGGCTTCCCACCGGTGCTGGCACAGAGGGGTCGGTCGGGCCCGAGGACACCGGGGGGCTTGTGGAGACTCGGTAGAACAGAGTCTGTGGCTCTGACACGGCCCCTGCCCCTCGGCAAGCGGCACACAGCTGCGAGGGCTTCCCGTGCCCAGCCAGGGGTGAGTCCCAGCCCCGTGCCCTGTCCCGGGCCTCGGGGGACCTCGGGGGGACTGGCCGAGGACAACTGCCCCCACGCCCCCTTGGCTGTGCTGCATGGTGGGCCCTCACTGGAACCCGGAAGGTTCCAACGACCCAGCTCCGTGGCAGCCTGGCTGGGTCTTCACACACCCGGACCGCAGGTGAGCCTGAGGACCTGCCGCTTCCACCACATGTCACCTCTGCTGCCCGCCGGCCCCCGTGGACACTGGCCACACAGCAGGCGTGGCCCAGTGGCCCACAGGACTGACAACGTCTCCAGAGAGCCCGCACCGGCCGTTACGGAGCCGGAGGCCAGGCCCGCGCACGATCTGTGACAGCACAGGGCAGCTGCAGGAGCGCAGTGCCAGCGTGGGCGCGGCCCGCGGTGCCCCCGCCGTGGG
>NW_027529647.1:3656363-3658094 GCF_008692635.1 Crocuta crocuta
GCCAGTTTCTATCCAATTTAATACAGCTTCTGTAAGTCAAAATTAATTACCCTGTGCGCGTCCAGTCCTGCGTTCCGCTGCTCTCCGCTCGCTGTCCGGTGGTGGGGCTCAGAGAGGAGGGGTGGAGGGCAGGTAGGTGGAGGAGAGGAAGACGCTCCACACGTGCAGGGGCCCTGAGGCCCCACTCCCACACCAAGGAGCCCCCACCATGCTGAAGGGGCAAGGTCCCAGCCCAGCAGCGTGAAGGACCAGTCTCTTCCACCAGGAAGTCTTCCCTGATTG
Source organism: Crocuta crocuta (assembly GCF_008692635.1). Taxonomy (NCBI): domain Eukaryota; kingdom Metazoa; phylum Chordata; class Mammalia; order Carnivora; family Hyaenidae; genus Crocuta; species Crocuta crocuta. Next base: position 3,656,646 of record NW_027529647.1, read on the forward strand.
CCCCGGCCTCCTTCAGCCTTGCAGACAGCTATGGTCTGTGCCAATGTCCAGCGCATCCTCCCGGCCACCCTTCCTTCTGAAGGGCTCGCGCACCTCACAAAAATGTGTCCATTGCAGTCAGATAAAAACGAATAAAGACTCCAAAAACAGGGGCACCTGGGTGGCTCAGTCGGTTGATCGTCAAACTTCGGCTCAGGTCATGATCTCATGCTTTGTGGGTTCAAGCCCCGCGTCGGGCTCTGTGCTGACAGCTCGGAGCCTGGAGCCTGTTTCAGATTCTGTCTCCCTCTCTCTCTGACCCTCCCCTGCTCACACTGTCTCTCTCTCTCAGAAATAAATAAAACATTTTTTAAAAAGATTCCAAAAACATAAGCAATAAAAGAAAAAACAGATAAATTAGATTTCACCAGAGTTAAAAAGTTAAGTCCTTCAAAGGACACCATCGGGATGGTGGGAAGACAGCCCACAGAGTGGGAGAAGATGTTTGCAAATCACCTGTGATAAAAGACTAGTATCCAGAATATGTAAAGAACTCACCACCAAGAGACAAACCACCTTATTTTTAAAAATGGGCGATGGATGTGAACAGGCATTTCGCCAGAGGAGATACACATGTGGCCCATCAGCACATGGAAAGATGCTCAACATCACTGGCCATCAGAGGACGCAAAGCCAAGCCACAAGAGGTGCCACTCCACGCCCACCACGGCCATGTTCCAACAAGCCAACCAACGCCGGCGAGGGCGTGGGACGTGGGACCCCATGCGTGGCTGGTTCGGCCACGGTGGAAAAGAGCTGGGTGTTTGCCCAAAAGGTTACATGAAGAATCACCCATGACCCAGAGCGTCCTGGGCGAACACCCGGATGCAAGTGCAAACAGTCGACCCCCTATAAATGCACACCAGTGTTCACGGTGTGCTCACAAGAGCCCGGGGTGGAAACAAGCCAGGCGCCCTTCAGCAGGTGGGTGCACAAACGAAATGCGGTCCACCCACTCGATGGGATAATATCAGGCCGTAAAGACGAATGAAGCTTTGACGTGGGCGTGCCGTGGCATCGGCCAGATACAAAGACACACGCTGTGTGCTTGCCCCTATGGGAAGCGTCCAGACCCAGAGAAAGGGGCTGTGGTTGTGCGGGGCAGGGACGAGGGCGTGATGCCTGAGGGCGACGGCCACTCGGCTGCCTGTGTGACGGTACCAAACGCCATGAACGGCTCGCTTTAAAACGGCAAATCTTACGGTATGATGTCTAAGGGGAGAAAAGTAAAAATGATTATTCAGAAGAGGCGAACAGGCATGAACAAGGGAAGGAGAAATGGCACAGAGGACCCCGGAGGTCCCCAGAGAGCCCAGCCCGCAGGCCAAGCACCGGCTCCCGGGGGGCGGGCCCAAGGTCGAGGGGTGGGGGCGGGGCGGGGGCGTCCCTGCAGAGGGCGGGATTGGGGGC
>NW_027529647.1:3658727-3660716 GCF_008692635.1 Crocuta crocuta
GGCAGGACGGTTCGGGGCTCATCACACAGGGACGCGGCCCCTGACTAACGTTTGAAACATATTTCCATGATTTGATGATGTGGGGTTAGAGCCTGTTGGTGGCCTCGACGGGGGGACCCCTGAACCCCCGGGTGGTCAGCCCGGTTCACACGGAAGCCACCCCGCCCTGCGGTTTGAACAAACTGTCCGCAGTCCCATGGCCAACGGCCCCTTGGAGGCCTCAGACCCGCCAGCTCCGGGTGCGGACCCCACTTTCTGGGCATGAATGGAGCTCCTCACGCAGCCTGAGTCTTGCTTGACTTTTTTTCTGGAAACTTCTGCACTGGATTCTGCCTGATTCTTAAACAGCCAGCATCACAAGGAGCCCACAGGCGGAGTCCCGGCCCCGCGGTGACCGCACTCGGGACTTAGACAGATGGTCCGCTCTGGCCTCTGGTGGCAGCACTAACAGGCTCCGCCGAGCACGGGGAGCCCCAGGGCAAACGGGACTGCAGGGCACCCCCAAAGGTGCTGGGGGCTCTGCCTGACGCCTCGGCCCTGTGTTGGGTGTTGGGGGTGGGGGGCTGCCTGAGGCAGCACTCTCGGCCGGGCTGGGGGGCAGGCGCTGGGCATGAGCGCGGGTCCCCAGGGCTCAGCCGGGGAGAAGGAGGCGGTCGGCGGGTCCCGAGGCCTGCGGACGGTCCTGGGAGCAAAGGGCACGGAGGGCAGGGCTGGGGATCCTGCCATTTGGGGGCGCGATGTGGCAGACGGCCTGAGCTCGCCAGCCAGCTGAGCGAGCTGGGGAGCTGGGTCCACCTGCGTCACCACGGGGTCCTCAAGCGGAGGAGGGGCCGGGGAGACGAGGCACCAGGGCCCAGTGCTGCCCACACCTTGACTCTGGCCCGGGAGACCCGTGGCTGTGAGGGAGCCCGGTGCCATCATTTTAAGGTGCTGGGTTGTGGGGGTTGGTCATAGGAGCCGCCGGAAGCTAAGACGTTCTCCTCACCCCGCATTCCCCAGGACCATGGCCAGAGCCCCAGGCCGCCATGCGGACCCAGCAAACCAGCCGCAGAAGGTTCCACAGAGAGGCCGAGGGGCCACGCGGCCTGCTTGCCGTGCCCTGAGGACAGCTGGCTCTGAGCAGGTGCCCAGAGCTCTGAGGCCACCTGTCCTCTGTGGCCCGAGCCCCAGGGGGCTCATGGGCTCATGGGGGGACTGTGGGACCCCAACAGGCTAGGCGAGCCTGCCGCCCCATGCCAGGCCCTGGAGGCGTCTGTCCTCTGCTGACCCCGGGCAGTGGACCCGGCCCCAGCGCGCTCCACCACCCCGGAGCTGTGTCCGTGAGTGCGTCCGGGGCATCCTCTCAGGGCTGGGACGGGCTGCGGTTGTGCCTTCAAACACTGCCCTGCAGCCTGGGCCGTGCCCCACACAACCCACTGCTCAGGTGGGCAGACTGAGGCTGAGAGGGGCCGGCGGCCACCAGCTCGAGGTCCCCACTGGCACCCGGCCCTGCAGGGACAGCTAGCCTACTCCGTTCTGTGGACAAAATTCAGGACCACCGAGGCTGGACCCAGACCCCCACCTCACCTCCCCCCAGAGCCAGGAACGGCTGCTGCAAACTGCGTGGCCGGCGCCGGGACCATAAGTCAGAGCCGGGCCACAGCGTCAGGCCCAGAGGGATCCAGGCTCCTGGCTGGTTTCCTCCCTGGGGCCCAGCTGGGCGGCTCCTCTGGGCCCACAGCTCGTCCGGTGAGAGCCGGCTCTCGGGGGCCTGAGCCCCGCGCAGGGTGGATGCCCTCACGCCCGCCACTGTCCGTCTCTCACCCCAGAGCCCTTGGGGTCACCAGCAGGAAGCAAGACCACCGAGGAACAGAGGCACCCGGGGCCTCAAGGCCGCTCAGATCAAGCCGACCCCAGGCTCAGCGCCCAGCCTCCGGTCGCTGCCCCGGAGCCCGGGCCCAGCAGGGGCCGCCGGGCAGATGCAGCTGGGGTGGAGGCTTCTTGCCGGTC
>NW_027529647.1:3660813-3669800 GCF_008692635.1 Crocuta crocuta
GCCGGTCCGGTGGGGCCCCTGCTGGGCCTGGGCCGCTGCCCCAGCCGGGCTCTGCCCCCACAGCGCCCAGCCGGCTCCTCCCGCGGCTCCGTGTGCTCAGCGAGGACGGGCTGTGCTGGGCTGTCGGCGCTGGGAACAGCCTGGAGCAGTGCTGAGGCGGCCCGCACCCGCGTCAGAGGCAGATTAGCGGAGAGCTCAGAGTGAACTCAGCACGCTGTTAGCATCGCGTGCGTGCGCGTGCACGCCCCTGAGTGTGTGCGCACGTGTGTGTGCACGCGTGTCTCTGTCGTGCCCCCTCATTGTGTGCACGTGGGCCGCCTGCGCCGTGACCGCGGTTAGGGCAGGCCAGGCAGCGCAGCCGCAAAGGCAGCGGCCGGGAGGAGGGACCGGGGAGGGCCAGNCCTCTCGGCCGCCGTCCTGAGCAGCTGCTCGGCTCTCGAGTCGCCTCGGGAAAGGCAGACAGACGCGGCCTGGCGGTGCCGGGTAATCCTCGCCTTCCTGGGGCACGACGGCCACCGCGGAGCCCTGAACACCGATCTCCACCCGATTTAACCTCCTCCCCCCTTCCTCCCAGCGTGGCCCCCGTTGTGGCGTGGCCCTGGGGGTCCCTTCCCGCCTGCCTGTGAGGGGCTCCCGGCTGTGCGCAGGATGAGGGGGGATGTAAGCGCGGTCCCGATCGCCCAGAAATAGAGCCCGCGGAGGCCCTCGGGGGCCTCAGGGGAGGACCTCTCTCGCCCCAGGTCTGTGTTCTCCCCGTGCACCCCGGGAAGGGGCCCCACCAGCTCGGAAAGCTGCTGCAGAAAGTCTCCTTTAAAAACAGACTTGAAGGGGGCGCCTGGGTGGCTCAGTCGGTTAAGGGTCCGACTGGATCAGGTCACCGTCTCACGGTTCGTGAGTTCAAGCCCCGAGGTGGGCTCTGTGCTGACAGCTCAGGACCTGGAGCCGCTTACAGGCGGTGATGTAAACCTACCCCTTGAGTGTGGGCACCTGGCACTCAGCGTGGGCACCGCTACATGCGTGTCCGAGGGGGACGTTAGGTGAGTAGGCTCTTTCAGCACCTACTGTACGCCCAGCTCTATGCTGCCGGCCGAGGGTTCGAGCAGAGAAAACACAGGCCCCTGTCGCCCCAGAAGTACGATCCCCTTGGGGAAAGGCAGGCTGGTGAGGTGGGAGAAGCCACTGGGTTATCTGGCCCAAGGCTGGAGGAGGAGGCCGCTGGTCAGCGGGGGGGGGTTGTCATGCACTGACCTCACGGACACCTGACCCAGCACCGGCCCAGCTCCGTTGCTCAGGGCCCCTGGTGCCCTGAGCATCCACCCCACCTATGGCTTCTCCCCAGCTTCTCTCTCCACCCGGGAGAGCCACACGTGGGAGCCACCCGCCCGGGGCAGGACAGGGCTCGGATGTGGTGTGGAGACCGTGGGGGCCTGCGATGGTGGGCAGGCTGGAGGCACGTGGTCAAGAAGAGCAAACAGGTACAGACGAGGGTCCAGTAACACAGGACCCCGGACGGGGCTTCGAATGACAGCAAGCAACTTACTCTATTGACGTTCTGGAGGCCAGAAGGCCTGAACCCACTGTCAGCTGCATCCCTCCCCGTCCTCAGTCCCCTGCGACTTTCCACGGCCCCTGGGGGCTCTGCCCGTGGGGCTGCCCATGGGGCAGAACCTGCTACCTGTGCGGTGGGGGCTGGTGCCCATGGGGAGAGCTTGCAGCCATGGGGTGAGGCCTGTTAGTGCCTACAGGGCGGGGCCTGGTGCCCACGGGGCGGGGCCTGCTGCCCACGGGGCGGGGCCTGGTGCCCACGGGGCGGGGCCTGCTGCCCACGGGGCGGGGCCTGCTGCCCGAGGCTCCAGGCTGCTCACTGCCCCATATTTCTGAGATCTGTCTTCAGAGCAGCCTGGGACACACTGGGCTCTTGCCATCTCCCCTAGATGCCCAGAGACCAGTGAGGCTGCGAATGGCCTCACCTGTGTGCGCTCCTCTTCCTGTGGAGGCGGAGGGCTCGCTTGCCCACGGAAGGGGCCACGGGGACACACAGGCAGCCCCACCTGGAAACACTCTAGGCCTCACAGAGCCTTTGAAACTGCCTGCGGCCTGTGTGCTGGTCCCCGCGATGCCGGGTGCCCGCCTGGCCCCTCCTGCCCGTGGGATTGCTGTGGGCCCTGGTTCTGGGTCACAGCCCTGGCGTGTTGCCACAGGGCACCCCCTTTGCTGGCAGACAGTGTGTTTAACACGGGGTTACCTCTCTGGCCCCCAGCACCTTGTGTTTACAGCCAGAAAGTCCGCCAAGGCCCCTGTGCATTGTGGGCCTTCTGTGGCCTCAGATTTGAGGCCCTGGATGCCTCCTCCCCCAGGGAGGCCGCTGCGGGAGGGCATGCTGGGCCCAGTCCAGGACAGGTCACCCGAGAAGCGTGACAGGAGCCGGGCCTGGCTGGGCAACAGCTGCGCCTGAAGTGCCAGCCAGGCCCCCCAGCCCTGCACCCTCACCTTCCTGCCGGATAGGGGCCCTGCCCCTTGTCCATCTGAGAGCTCCCCACGGGCCGCATCCTCGTTGTCCCGACCTGGGGCACGTGACCTCCACGGTCGCATGGAGGTCACACCTGCAGCAGCCCCTGGGGCCGCCCTGCGCTGGCGCAAAGGCCTCCCGTGCGCCTTGTCAGAGCACAGCTCTGGGGGTGCCTCCCGGCACTGCCCCCCTCGCCCCCTCCGGCCAGTCCCCGTGCCAGCGCTCAGCCCCTGGGGGCCCCTCCCACCCACAGCCCCCGTGACCTGGCTGTGCTCCCCGGGCTCCCTTCTCTGGCCCACCTCTCTGGGCCTCAGCTGTAGGGGACACAACCGGGCGCCGCCTTGGGTCGAATGGTGCCCCCACAGTCCTGTCCAGCGGAGCCTCAGAATGTGGTCTTATAGGGAAACAGTGCTGCGGGCTGTGGGGAGGCCGGATTTGCGTCCATCGCGTCGTGTCCGTGCAGGAAGGGAGACGCAGACGAGCGGAGGGAAGACAGCCCCGGAACCGGGAGGGGACACCTGGCTGTTGTTTCCAGCTGCCCCGTTTGTGTGCAATGCTTAAGGTGGCCCCAGGACACTGACACAGGCCCCTCATTAGTGCTCTGCGCCCGGGGTGGGGGGTGGGGAGGAAGGGCAGGGCGCCATCCAGGACCGGGGGCCTGGGCTGGGCGTGGGTCCGGGAGACCCTGCATGGCGTCAGGCCCCCACCCCCGGGGCCCCTGGGAAGGCAGCAGGAGGGAGTTGCGGCCGCTGGGTTTCCATCAGGGCCTGGAAGTTCCTGCAGCTGTGGGAGGAGGATGTGGAGCCTCTGGGGAGGGGGCCCCCTCCAGCCTGGCGCCTGGGCCAGAGGGGGGTCCCCGGGCCAGGCTCTGGTTACCTGGCCGGGCAGCGCTGCCCACGGCTGCCGGCCCGGCCGGCCCGCTGGCGCCCACACCCTCCTCCCACTGCTGGACGCCCCGAGAGTTATTTCAGGCGCCTGCTGGAGACTCGACCCGTCTGGCCAGACTGGGGCATGGCCCCCGCCCACCGGGACCTCCCCGCCAGGCCACCCTGGCCCTGCCTGCCCGGGATGACTCAGCTGCTCGCGGGGCCGCTGGCCGCCTCGGTTCAGGGCAGCCCCGAAGACCCTGCTGTGGCAAGGAACCCCGTGCCCAGTGCCCTACAGAGAGCGGCTGGGGCCAGGCCTGGGGGGGCCCCCTCCAGCCCCCCGGCAGCCCCTGACACCCCACCTAAGCAGCATCACACGTCTGTTCCCTGAAGGTGTGAGGGCCCACCAGGAACATCCCCTGGAGGCCAGGGGTGGATGTGACCCAACCGCCCGACCTCTCTTTCTGGCCTCCGAAGCCGGGATTCTGCCCGGGCACCGTGGCGTGTCCCCACTCGGATGAGGCACGTCACACTGGCACCAGCCCTCAGGACCCCTCGGGGTCTCTACCACCCTCCCCTCCTGCTCCACGCCGTCTGCCCTGGGCCAGGGTCTCAGGGCCCTCTTATGACTGGTGATTGAGCAAAGGGCCCAGGGAGCTTTGGGGAGCCACCTCCCCAAGTCCGGAATGCGGGGACCGTCCCGGGGAACAGTTTCTGTGTGGGTGGGGACAGAGGAGTGACCAGCTCAGGAGGCGAGTCACATCCCGGCCGGGGAGTCCGGCCACTCATGCCACAGGGGACAAGGATACCATCCAAGGTCCTATGTCACTGGGGCGGGGACACGTTCANGCCCCCGCCACCCTACACGCCCAGCCCTTCACACCAGCCGTGCCTGACTCCCTGCAGGGGCCCCCAGACCCAGCTGGATCCCCCCCCATCGTGGGTGCTGCTGAGCACCAATATTGAGGTGGGGAGGAGGCCGGTCAGCCGGGCCCACCGGGCAGGGAGCTGGGCACAGACACCCCCCGCCCGCCACCCCTCTCCCTCCCTGCACCGTCTTGCAAAAATTCAAATCAGCACAGAATCAAGAAAATAAAAGTATCACTGCCCATTTTGACTAGCAGTTCCCACCCTACCCTCTGATTTACTGGTTACTGGAAAGTGAGTTTTACAAACGGGTTTCTGTAAAGGACTTGTTTTTGGCGAGTTTACATAGCTACCTTTGTTCACATAAAAATCTGGAAGCCTCCCTCGGCGGGCGCGGGCGTGCTGGGCCCCGGCCTCCGCCGCCGCCACTCAGGGGAGGCACTTCTGCGTGAAACACGCCCCCTTCGGCCGGACGCTCCCAGCAGAGGCCGCGCAGGCAGTTCCGAGGAGGGATTTGTTTAACCTCCCACCCGAGGCAGCGAGCGCGGCCCTGTATTTTTACAACACTTGGCGGGGCCGCGCCGGAGACTGCAGAAATCCACCAACAGCGGTTGCCGCAGGGGTGGGCTCGGTCGCTGGCTGGCCCCTCGCAGAAAACGCTGCGAGGCTTCTCCGGTCTCCGCAGCAAATCCATTCATTCGTTCGTTCATTCGTTCATTTACTCATTCATTCGAGACTGACTTTCCTCTCTAGCCAGGGGTGGTTGCTGCTGCGTTAGGCCACCGAAGACGCTGCCCCCAGCCCCCCAGCCACTGCCCTGAGCCCCTCCCCAGTCCCTGTCCCCCAACCCCTGTCCCCCAGACCCAGACCCCAGCCCCTGCCCACCCTGCCACTGTGGGCAGGCATAGAGAGTGAGGGGCTTTGTAACACGCCCAGCTCCTTTCCCCCCAGAAAGCAAGAGGAATGAAGGCCAAAACAGAGAAATGTTGCCTTGCTTCAAGCCATCCTACTAAGTATGGGTCACCTTCACAGGGAGTGAGCCCTCCATCCCCATAGGTAAGCAAGGAGGAGCTGGGAAGCTGATGAGTTCAGGATGCCCCAGGGAGCAGGGTGAGCCTAGTGAACCTGGGGCCTCTGCAGGATGTGCACGGCACCCCCCCCCCCACGAGACAGTAAGCTCCCGGGGGCCTGGGTCAGCAGCCCCCGGCCACAGCCCGCTTCCTCCCGGCCGTGGCGAAGATTTGGAAGGAGGAGTTGGACAGACCCAGGGAGGTGGTAACTTGGACACACACGTCCGCACGGAAGACCCAGCCCCTCACCAGGAGAGGCCCAGCCGGACACCCCATGACCCTGGGGTTGAGTCTGACTTCTCAGCTGCAGGGCACAATCCGGGCCTGGACGACCATCCCCTGGAGAGGCTGGTCCTCCCAGCCGTCAGCCACCGGGGCTGCTGCAGGCGCGGGGACCTGAGCAGCAGGGCGCCCTTCCAGTGGGCCCTGGGGTGCAGGGGGAGGAGGCAATCTCCCGCTCACAGACCTGAAAAGAGTACCCCACAAACTGAGCCTCAGGGAAGCGAGGTAGGAAAATTCTCCCCCCTTGAGAAGCAAAACCAAGTGTGGGGGTAGCAAGTGTGCTNCCTCCACCTCTGCCCCCAGCCTCCACCTCTGCCCCAGCCCCCACCTCTGCCCAGCCTCCACCCCTGGCCCCAGGCTGAGATCTCTGGCCCCGTGGGAGCCCCATATGCTCCCTCCGCCGTGGAGGCCTTGGCGCCACCTTTGCTCTGCATCAATATTGACCCAGCCTGGGGGGCAGGGGCCCAGTGGCCCGCGAGGGGCTTGCAGTGTTGCTCACACACGCCTGCCGCGCTCCCCGGGCCCCTGAAATGTTTGTGGAGGGTTGGGAGCCACCCTGGAGGCCACGCGGAGAGCTTACGTTTACATGGGGAAAAATAACAGGGCTCCTTTCTCCATGAAACGTCCATTCATGGCTCTGCCGGGGGCGAGAAGCCTTGCGATCGAACCTCCCAGGAGTGTGAAACTCACCTTGTGCTCGCCTCGCGGCCGCGCAGGCGTGGAGCCAAAGGCTGAACATTCCAGGGCAACCTCTCCCTGGCGGCTCCTCCTCCCCGAGGCGTGCCAAGGCCTGGGGGGTGGGAGCGGTCGTGGGACCGCCCGCAGATGTGTCCACACTGTGCTCTGTGCAGACGGTGGCCTGGGGCCCCCTGGGGAGGGGCTGCTGGGTAGACATCCAGGGCCACAGAAGCTTCCGGAACCCCTCCCGGAGCATGGCCATGCGCTGCCTTAGGTCACACTGCACTTGACCTGCAGATATTTTAATAAAATGTTTAGTGGCTTCTTTCTGCTCGAGCAGGCAGACAAAGCACCACAGACGAGGGGCTTAAATAACCCCAGTGCATTTCCTGATGCTTCTGGAGGCTCGAAGTCGGAGATCCAGGTGTGGGCAGGCTGGCTCCTCCGAGTCCTGCGTGGTCTTCCCTGCGTGTCTGTTCCCGCATCACCTAAAGACGCCCGATGACCTCTTTTACCTTAATCGCCCTGTTCAAAACGCTGTCTTCAAATGCGGTTCCATTCTGAGGAGCCCTAACTGGGGGTTAGGGATTCTATATGGGGATTTGGGGGACACACTTGGCCCGTGAGAGCACCTGACAATCGCCCCTAGGTATTGTGGGAATAATAAGCACCCCTTGGGTGCTCAGAGCTTTGCAATTTGCAAACACCTCCAGATCCACTACCCCTTTGCCCTGATTCTCTCCCCTGTCCCCAGGCCCAGGGATGGGGCAGGCGGATGGGGACCTGGGACCTCCTGCTTGTTTGAACCCTGGGGGCTGTGCGGGACGCAGAGATAATTTTTAATTATTTCCACCCCGCGGGAGTCCTGGTGCGGCACCTCTCTGAGCCTTAGTTTCCCCACCTGTAAAATGGACTCGAGCAGAGTCCCCGCCTGGAGGTCAGGAGCCTAAGGACCTGTGCCGGAGCAGAATGAGGGTCCTTCCTGTGGGTGACAGCTGTCACCAGCAAGGTCACGGTGCAAGAAATCACACCCAGGGAGTGAAGGTAGCAGAGGCTGTGTGGCCCCCGCCAGAGGCAGCCCCCTGACAGGCCTGCGTGCCTGCTGGGCCCCCAGCCCCACACACTCCCCCAGAGAAAGCTGGGGACAGGGAAGCCTGCCTGAGACACCGCAGCCTCCCTGGGCGCCAGGCGCTGCTGCTCAGGCTGGCGCCTTGCTAGGGACCGCGGCCTCTCCACTCCCCCTGGGGATCCACCAGCCTTTGGAGAAAGGGTCCGCGGTTGCTGCCGCCGGTTAACAAGGCATGATGGCCGAGGAAGAGTGAAAAGGGATATTATGTGGGTGGACTTTCCGGAGGCTGTTTGCCTTGTGCGCCATCCAGGTGCTGCTGTCTGGGGCGTGTGGGGCATGTGGGACCCTGGGCGACCGGTGGGCATACCAGCCCCTTCGGGGGGCTGTGTCTGGGCTCCCCGCCCCGCCTGGCCCCGCCCAGGCTCTGGCCCTGGCGGCACTTTCCGGAGAGTCTGGAAAATCTCTGCGGGGCCTGCCCCTTGCTTGCAGAACGGTGTCTGATTCTGGGAGGAAGAACGAACCCCTAGGCCACACGGGACCTCGTGGGTGTGCGTGGGGCGCGTCTGTGCTGCCCACACAGCACGCGAGGCCTGGGAGTGACGATCAGGGTCCCCAGGACCCTCACTGGGTTGTCACCCACGCCCCCGGGGAGGCCACTGCCCTCCCACACCCCTTCTCCACGCCAGCTTCTTCCAGAAAGACCAGGGGCGTCTCCGTCCTCACCCCGCACCCCCAGCATGGTCCAGGTCCCCGGATCCCGCCTGCCGGGACCTGACAACGGCCTTCATTTCTTCAAACTCAAAACCNCTCCTGCTTGGCCGAGGGGAAGGTCTGAGCTTCAGGCCCATCTCTGCCCTCGGAAGAGGACCGCCTCCCCACCCTCAGGGGCTCATGGGGCCTTACTCTGGCCTTTCCGCTTTCTGGAAAAGGTCAGATTTGTCTTTAAGTGACCACAATGCAAGTGGTCCAGATGAGTCACCCCAGACCTGAGTCAGCCTGGCTGCCACGAACCTTCTATTTTAATTCATTTTCTTCACTGAGGTGAGATTAGCGTTTTCGAGTGAGTGATTCTGTGACGTGCAGTACTTTGCAGTGTCTGCAGCCATCAGGTCTATCAGGTTCTGGGACCGTTTCATCCCCCGNCAGAAGTGCAGTCGCACACCGTGTGGCCTTTGGGGACTGGCCGCTGTCAGAGCGTGGCGTTCTGGTGCGTCCAGGCTCTACCACACCTGTGGTCCGGGTGACAGTGCCTCACCCTCTGCTGAGTGCGCGTGGCTGAGCCCTACCCCTCTGTGCGGATGGGCCACACACGTGTACCCCCAGCCTGACTCCTGTCACCCTGCTCTCCCAGGACCAGGCACGAGCGAGCACGCGCCAGCCTCCACGCTCGGCCCCAGCCCACACGTGGCCACCGCACACCCGGCCGTCCATCTCGTAGTGGTTCATCCTGGAGCCGTCACCAGGCAGCCACGGCCCGGGGCCACGGCACAGGCAGCCACCGCCCTCTGGACTGTTTGCACTTTACTAATTTCTAACAGCCCAGGTACGGGGTGTCAGGGTCCCGGGGAGGCCGTACCAGCTCTTTCCAGACACTGCCTTCCTATCCAGGGAGGTGGGTCCACTCTGGCGTCCTTCCCTCTGACGGG
>NW_027529647.1:3669910-3684141 GCF_008692635.1 Crocuta crocuta
CTCCGCCAGCCCCTGAGCCAGGTGCAAAGGGCCCGTCTGGGTCCCCTCAACGATCCTCCCAAGGCCCCAGTGCAGGTGAAGCACAGTGGCCCCCGGACGCGCCCGAGGCTTCGTGGAGGTGGGCAGAGCCGCTCCAGGGCCCGAGCCTCGTCTCTGCGTCCCCTCCCCCGCCGTCCCTCACTCGACTCCCAGCTGACTTTTCTGCTGGCATTCCGGGGAAAATCAAATCCTCCCGGGTAGAAACGGCATCTGTCCAAATGAGTTTTCTGAGTCTGGTTTGAAACACTTTGGGAAGCTCCAGGAGAGAAAATATGGTTTTGATTTCGCCGAGCAGGCGCAGACCCCCGAACCCGGCCCATGCGGTCTGAGAGCCCGTCTCTCAGATTCTCCCGCAGACGCAGCGCGCCACGGAGCGCGCCATGGAGCCAGGTGAGCGGGCGCCTGTCCGAGGGCCCTGCCCCCACTGGTCCTGGCCTCGGAGAGAGCCAGTCCTCTGCACCTGGACAGGCGCTTGTCAAGGTCATGAGACTTGGGTGCCCCCCGCACCCCGGTACAGCCCCCTCTCTCAAAGCCCACGGCCTGGCGGCAGGCAGATGTCGGTGGCCCTCTGCCTGAGACGGGGAGCTCCCTGGGTAAGAAGGCCTCCAGGGAGGAGCAGGGCCAGAGGCCAGGCCTTCCTGGGCGCCTGGGCTCGCTTCTCGTCTGGACTGAGGTCAGAGGCGCCGGTCATGCCCATCTGCCGTAGGCGGGTCCCGAGCCCACAGGCAGGGGCGTCTGGCTGTCCAGAGCCCGTGGTCGGAGGTCCGCTGGGGGCTCCTGCTGGCCGTCCCCTGCCGGGCTCTCAGAGGCCTGGGCAGCACACGCGCGGAGGCCCTCCACCCTCCCACGTCTGGGGGCGTGGGGAAGAGGCCTTCCTGGAGGTCACTGGAGGGCCACACGCCTCCCTGGACCCCACATTGACAGAGGACAACTTGAGAGGCCTCACCAGTCTCTGAAGCCTTGTGACACGGAGACCCCGGTTCCCCAGCCACAGAACGGAAGAGACCCCTGCCCAGGCACGGGAGCGGGGAGACATCACGTGACCTGCTTGGGGCGTGGGGCCCCCCATCTCTCTGTTGCCTGAAGCCCCTCAGCTGCTCACAGCTGCTGACGGGCAGCTCCGTGTGCCTGGCAAGAGGCGCTGGGGTCGGTCAGCGGGGACAAGAATGAGCCCACTGCTGGTCTCCTGGGGCCCACGATGTGTGGGTGGGGTGACCGGGCCTCGTGCGGTCCCGCCTGTTGCGGTGATTGCGGACGGACACCTGAACTGCAGGGAAAATAATCAGATGGGCTCGCTGTTCGGGGCATCCGGGAAGGCTTCTCGAAGGAGGTGGCATGTGAGCGGAGGACGAGCAGTGCTGGCTGGGGAGTGGCAGGGGAGGCCTTGGACTCCAGGGCCCAAGGGGCAGGGTCTCCGGGCAGTGGCCCATTGGGCACACGTGTCCTTCATTTCAAGGGCATCACCCCAGGGCCGAGCTGCCTCGGAGCCGGGCACCAGCACCCATCACTCTACCTCGCCTCCCTTGGCTGCCAGGGACAGGGTTTTAATCCCTTTCCTCTGGCGCTTCCAGGCCCAAGCTTCTCCTCACTCAAGCAGACCACCGGGCCGGCTGCCCTGCACCGCCTTCCTGTTGGCTCCCTCACCCTTGAGGGTCCCAGACAGGCAGCACGTGGGTGCCTGTTTCTCAGGCGGGTAAACTGAGTCTGTGTCTTCCCTGATGCCCCCAGCCGGGGGTGCCCAGCTGGGACCACAAAGCTGCTTCTCACCCGGGTCCCTCCACCCTGCTGACCGGCGTCCAGGAGCGGCAGGCGGCATCTTGCAAACCTGAGCTTCGGAAACTCAAAATGCAGGAGGATCTGGCTGGGGACGCTTGGGGGCTCCGTGGGCTGTTTTGTAACGACAGAGGGAGCGCCTCGCCCACACTCCGGATCTGCCGCGCCCGCTGCCGCCCACGGACCCTGCGGAATTAGCTCGCGAATGGGAGGAACAGGTGACGGCTTCTGCTCTGGGGACGTCAGCGCTCAGCTCTCACACCCGAGGTGTGTGAAGCAGGAGGCGGGGGCGAGGCCCCGAGACCCCTTTGCAAATTAAGATGTACTCTGTCTCCTTTCCAAAGGCACCGAGCTGGCTGCGTCCCCGCTTTGCAAGAAAATGGCTTTCCTGCCAGATGGGGGCAGGACGCCCACCTCCCTGCAGCTCCGCTCCGGCGCATGCTGGGTCCCACGCGGCCTGCATTCCTGAAGCTGTGAGAGCGCACCCCCCCCCCCCAAGTCAGCCTCAGGGCCCCGGCCTGCCTGCGACATCCATCTCCCTGGGCGGGCGGGGCTGGGCCCGGGGAAGGAAATACTCCCGCCAGCGCTTCCTGCTCAGGTCGCCTGGCGTCCCCACAGCTCCCGCGGGGCCGGACTGCACGGTGGCAGGGGCTGGGCCAGTCCTGGCGTTCAGTGCCCCCCGCCCCCCGCCCCCTGGCCCGGCTTCCGAGGGGGGTCTGCAGGCCCTTCCTGGCCTCAGGGCTGCCCTGGGCATCCCAGGGCGCCCGCTGCCCTCCCGAGGGGTCCAGCCAGAGCCCAGAGCCTCCTGTCAGCCTCAAGACCGGCCGAGAATGCTTCTCTGTGGGCACGGCCAGTGCGCTCCTGCATGACAACTGGGGAGACAGAGGCCAGGAGGAAGCCCCCTTCTGATCGGTGAGCACGGCAAGGACCCTTTCTACTTCCCCGAGAGAGCCGGACACGCTGGGCATTGCAGAGGGTGGACAGGTGCTGGGCACCCTGGTCACTGCCCCAGGCCCCGGCCTGCNGGGACTGTGGAGAAAGCACAGACCTGTCAGGCCGTGTCCCCTCATGTATTAAATAGGCCAAAGACTGGGGTCAGCCCAGCAAGCCTGCGAGCCCTTGCTGAGAGCACAGCGTCTGGGCAAGGGGCCGGCCCGGAAGCCTCCGGATGCCCTCCTCACTTGGCTTGGCGCCAATGCCAGCTTGCCCCCAACCCCTGCACACCTGTCTGCCCCCAACCCAGATGCGGGGGTGCTCACGGGTCCCTGAAGAGTGGATGACTTCCCAGGTCCGGGGGACTTGGGGGCAGCTGTGAGGGGGATGGTCCTCCCGTCCACTCCTCTCCCTCAGTGGATGAAAAGTACTCCAGATGCCCCAAGAATTAACAAAGGCTGTCATCGCAGCCATTCACCTGCTTCAGGACGTTTCCTATCCATGTGCTGAATAGAGAGGAACATTCCAGAACGTGGAGTTGGGGGGCAAGGACCGTCAAGTCTGCAGAGAGACATTCTAGGGATGTAGCTTTCCATTGGCAAATGCCATTTCCATGGCAAATGAGGCTTTCTCACTGCTCTGCCTTAAAGAACAGAATCAAAATCCAAACAAAACCCTACTACGTCACATACATGGAGCTGCAGGGACGTCCTCTGTCTACGGGAGGCTCCTTGCTGCCTCCACTCTTCTCACTGTTGAGCTGGATCCTGTTGTGCGGGAGACGATAGTTCGCTGGTTTGCTTGCAGGGCAGGGGAACCTTCTCATCGGACGGAGACTGAGGGTGCCTGTCGTCCGCTCCGGGGAGGGCGCCTCCGGCTGCAGGGCACCTGTGCGCCAGCCCTTTGGAAACCGCCCTGAAGGATGAGGCGCATGGTCTCCAGCGCTCCGTGCTCTCCCCCCGCCCCCGGCTCTGGCCATCCTGCCTGGTGCCACACGTTGTGCAGGAGAGCTTGGCCGACCCCTCAGCTGCTTCCTGGTCCCCCAAGGTCACGTTCGTCCGCGTTAGCCACGGCCACCCGCCGGGGACGTCATAGCCCTGAGCTTCCTGCCACGCGGCCGCCCTGCCCACTCCGTCCCTGCGGCTCCCGCTCTTTGAGAGGAGGGGCGCCAGACCCCGTCTGGAGCGCACACACCTGGCAGCACCTCCATTCACTCCAAGCTTGGCTCATCCAGCAAACACTCACCGAGCGGGCACGGATGAAAGTGATGCCACGGCCCTGACTTTGCTGAGTTCACGGGGCTGCCAAGGGCGCCCTGCCCGTACAGGGGGCTGCCCTCCACCCGCTGCCCCCCACCCACGCCACGGACAGGCACGAGCAGTGTGCAGCGCCCCACGCCTGTTGGCGAGGGTGACTCCCATCCGGGCTCTTCGTGACGAAATGCCCGGGCAAACCTGTGTGAGCTGGGTGCCCCGCCGGTCCCTGAGCCCTGGGACCAGCCCACCAGCTCTGCCTGCCTGGGCACGGCTCAGAGCTCTGGGCCTCGGCACTGCTGCTCACTCAGCACCGGACAGAAAAGAACCGGCTGGAGGGTCCACATGGACTCCCGGGGGCCGAATGAAGGAGCAAAGGATGATGTTGTTCACCAGGACCAACACGGGATGAGGGCTGAGGTCACAGGCCGCTGCCTACGGACAAGACTCTGCGAACATCTCAGGAGAGCAGCTTCCACAGGAAGCCTCCTGTCAGCCCGCGGAGCAGGCCGGGTCCCTGTATGGATTCCCACAGTCCTCTGCGCTTGGCCTGTGTGACCCTTTCCTGCTCTCCAGGTCAGTCTCCTTCTCCTTTGTACCTATGGTATGAGGTCCTGGATGGATGGAAGGATGGACAGACAGATGGAAAGATTGATGGATGGATGGGTGATGGATGGGTGGGTGGGTGGATGGGTGGGAGGGTNNNTGGATGGATGGATGGATGGATGGATGGATGGATGGGTGGGTGGATGGGTGGATGGATGGATAGATGAATAGTTGGATGGATGGATGGATGGATAGATGGATGGATGGATGGATGGATGGATGGGTGGATGGGTGGATGGGTGGGTGGATGGATGGAAGGATAGACAGAAAGCCGGTTGCCCTGGCTGGCAGGCCAGCTCCTTGCGGAAGTGTGAGCCCTATCATAACTCAACAGCAATGTTGGCGGATGGGTACTGATGCTGCTAACCAGACCCTCTGCTAAACACACGCCCACGTGCACCTCCCATCTTCTTGAGCACCGTTTCTGGGGAGGTGGGCGTTGTTCTTCTCATTTTACAGTTGGACCATGGCGGCCAGAGAGGCCAGTAACCTGTCCAAAGCTGAGCACCCTAGGAAGCTCCGGGCACCAGGCAGCGTGCATCAGGGTAAACTTTGACTCTGCCTTGACACCCTGTCCCTATTTGGGAAAAGGTGAAAGACCCGGGCTTCTAGAGCCAGAGCCACCCGGGCCCTCTGGCCTCCTTGATCTCTCCCTCCCCCATTAGCGACTGAGTTCCTCACAGGGCTTGAGTGGCCCAGGAGGTGGTTGGAGGGGAGGCTCCCCCGTTCAGGGCGGATGCCCAGGGTGTCCTGGTCCACCCCAGGCCCACACACAGGTGTGAGAGGGGACAGTCAGTTGCAAAGACGAGGGCGGTGCTTCCCAGGGTGTGGAAGCCAGTGTGGCCTCCACTCCACGCAGCCTCACTTGGGGTGGAGCCCCTCCACCCACGGACGCGCAGCACCTGCCCTCCGTCAGCCTGAGAGGGCGTCCTCTGGTCCCAACGGCCCAGGGACAGCGCTGGGACCCAGTCTGGCGGCCCAACCCTGTGTGGAAGCCCTGGAACAAGGCACAGAGCTTCACACGCTCCTCTCCGGCCAGTCAGGCACCCCCAGAACGTCGCGAGGGCCAGAGCAGGGAAGCGGGCACAGCCCCGCTGAGGGGGGGGGGGCGGCCCTTCACATCCAGCTCGGGAAGGGTTGTTTTCTCTGACGTTCTCATCACCCCTGGGGCGAGGGAGACATCTCCCCACCTGTCCGGGATTTCTACCCGCCCCCCCCCATCGTCCCGGGAGGAACCTGAGACCCAACCAAAGGGGTCAGACGAGCTGCAAAGGGGCAGGAAACCGGGGTGGGCTCTGGCGGGTTTTCGAATCCAGCCTCCACCCGAGGGCCAGGGGCCCCGCTCTTGCCCTCCACCAGCTGAGGAGCCCAGTCTGCAGNCTTCCTCCTGGAGGCGTCTGAACAGCCATGACAGCAGCTAAGGGTGGCGGAGCCTGGCTCTGGGAAGAGCTTCTTCTGGGGCTCCCCCTCTTTCCTCTCCCTTCCCCTCTTCCCCCCCCCTTGTCTTCTGCGTCTCTGGTCTTACAGAAGGGGAGCACCCCACGCCGTCCTTCGTCCCCCACCCCGCCCCCGCTGAGCCAGGAAGGAGAGTCTGGGGGCCAGAACACCCATTCCCGAGTCCCCGCACATCCAAATATTTACTGCTGTGTCTGCACACAAAAATTCATACACCAATTTTGTCCGCGGTTCCCACTGCCCGCTTCGCCTTCGGGGAGTCAGGCGGGCTGCCCGCCCCGCGGACCACAATGGCAGCGCCCACAATGCGAGCACAGAGGCCGGCTGGTCGCGCATACAAAGCGCCCGGCCTGGCCATTATCATTCCGGAGCCGAAACCCACCCCAGCCCGCATCTCATCGGTCATTCAGCAGCCCTTAATGACTTGTCAGTTCCTTGCCCTGCCATTTTCTGTCTAATTAATTCTTTTATTGTGCACCGGATAAAGAAAGACAAAGGCCTCCCCGGCAATAATGATTCATTAAAATGCAGCGCCTTCTCCGCTGCTCTTGGCCTCGCACCAGCCCGGCTGCTCAGCCCTGCCGCGGGCGCTACCGCTGCACCCCCCCAGCCCCCGGGCCGCGCGCCCCTTAACCCTTTGCAGGGCTGGGGGCCGGTGGTTGGCTGCACGCCCGGCATCGGGTGCCGCCAGCCTCCGCCCTGGGGGACCTGGTGAGCCGCCCAGGCTGCTCCTGTTCCCGCCCCGGCGGGGAGCCCCTCGGAAAGGCCTCGTGGACTGTACTGCACTTTCCCACGGCAGCCTCAGCGGGACTGGATTCTGGCCCCGACCCCACCAGGAAGGCTGGGGCTGGTGGGGGTGCGTGTACCACACACAGCCCCCCCCCCGCCCAGGGCAGGCCAGCATGGGCGGGGGAGGCAGGGGGGCTGAGCCGGGGGGCAGCCAAGGCAACAGGTCACTAGAGGGAGTGAGGACCCCAGGGCTCTAGGGACAAATCCACCAGCGGGGCCGGGCAGGAAGGGACCTGCCACGTGTGTGCGGTGGCCACAGCCAGGCCAGCTTAATCCTCAGCACCTCGGCGAGGCGGTCAGCGTCCCACGGTCATGGGGGGAAACTGAGGCCCACAGAGATCACTGGCACGTGGCAGAACTTCCAACCACTGGCCTGGCCTCCTGGGAGTAGGCTTGTCAGGAGGGACCCCGGAGGCAGAGGCCGGGAAAGGTGGCTCCGCTCTGCAGGCTTCTGGATGCACTTTCTCTGCCTGGTTCACTTTTACTTCATTTTCTTACCGACAAACCCACCTTACTTGCAGATGAGCAGAAAGAAGCATCCTGTGATTAGAGGTAGGAATGTGCTAACACGCTCTCGGGCATCTGCAAAACGCGGGGTCACAGCCAGGGCCTAATCTCACGGAGCGCCCCCAAACACTGCAGGGAACGCAGGAGATGGGGAAACCCTTGGCGCCCCGAGTCCCGCTCTTCCTGGGACAGAAATGGGCTGGGGGTGGGCAGTGCCAGGCTCTCAGCTCCAGGACGATCCTCGCATGAAGGCAGGGCCACGCCCCCCGTGTGTCTCCCCTTTGTGCTCCTTCCCTTCCGGACTCTTCTCTTTGGAAGGCTCCCGTGGCCCCCAGGGGCACCCCAGGGCCTCCACAGCCCCGTCCTGGGATGTAGGGACCCCACAGCAGGAAGGCTCCGGCCCAGAGCGAGAGAGAAGCAGACCCCCCCGGGCTGTTACACCCCCCCCTTGGGAAGGGGTCCCTGCCAGAGTCCCCGTGGCAGCAGCTCCCGCCCCTGGTCTTGAGGTGTGCACCTCGGGTCTCCCCAGGCCATCTTGCAGCACTGGCTCATGGTCAGCGCCCATTTCCCATCAAGCTGGGTGGACCGTGTCCCAGGAGGCCGTCGACACAGGGTGGTAAGGACTTCAGCACCCAGGGGCCCAGAAACCAGTCAGCTCCACCCCGCTGTGTGGCCCATAGCTCCCACAGCCCTGGTCGGCCAGAGACAGGTCCATAGAGATCCTCTGTCCAGGGCCGACCTGGAGGCCCCGAGCCAGACGTCGGGGAGGAAAGGTCGGGGTCCATGCACCAGGCCATGACCCTGAGTCTGACACACGCCCTGGGGGTGCCGTCCCCTAAAAGCAGCTGAAGTCGAGGCCGGCAGGATGGGTGCGGAATCTGCCCCTCTTCCCCCGGGGACAGGCCTGCTGAGGGGGGCCCCGGGGCTCCCCCAGGCAGCTGCCCGGAGGACACAGGCTCTCCCCAGAGCTGACAGCCACGCCGGCCATGAAGTCACATCCAAACAGAAAAGTCTGTTCCTGAAAGCCGATATATCGTCCCAGGAAGAGCAATTATACGCGGAACCGGGAGGGGCTTTCCCAATCTATCAGAGCAGGGTCTGGGTCATAAACGCCCTTTCCCCTTTGTCTCTGAATAGGGCATTCTGTTCAGCTGAGATCAGAGGCAAGGCACTTAGCCCTGGGGAAGGAAATGAAAAATGAGGAACTTTTCCCGCCAGCTCGTCCCCAGGATGGGCCGATGGAGCGCTCTCTGTGAGCACTGGGCTCTGGACGGGCTTGGACTTGGGGCCCTGTGGGGTGAGGTGGCCTCCTGAGCGGTGCAGTCTGTCGGGAGCTTGCTGGAAAACCCCTGACAAGCCAGGGACCAGGGCGGTCCCGGGGACCCCTCCCAGCACCTCCTCACGACAGCACTGGGGACCCAGCATTTGGGGAGCAGAGGCCCCATGACCCCCAGGACCCTTGGCCGCGGGCTCAGCCTCCGATGTCTGAGAGTGCCGTGGAGGGAAGGCCAGCAGCTTGGCCCCCGGGGAGGGGTGGGGCGTTTGGAGAGGAGAGGGACCACAGTGGCTGTTTACTTGAGCTCGGACGCCGGGAGCCTACAAGGTGGCTTGCCTGGGACGCGGGGCCAGAAGGGCCCTCGAACAGTCAGGTTGGTGGGACGAAGGGCTGGGCCCCCGGGAGGTAACACACAGGAACCCCTCCAAGTCCAGACAATCCCAGGGCCCAAGTCAATCCCAGAGCAGCAACAGGGCGGCCTCACTCCCTCCGTCAGGGAGCCGGATGCAGGGGCTTTCCTTGGTTTGGGGTGTCCGCGTGAAAGCCCCGAGGGCCATATGGACCCGGACAGCCCTTGGCTGGGCGCAGGACGCGCTGGACAGGCGCCACACAGGCATCCGTGAGCCTGGCTGGCAGCCCCCTCCAGACCCCGCCTCGCCCCGGAGGCTTGGCACGGCCCAGACCCCACGAACCCTCGTAAATCCGGGCAGCTCTTCCCGGCTCTTGGCAGGCCCCGGACGTGGCTCTCCAGCTCGGGGTGAGGGACGTGCCCTGGATCACGGCCACGCGGGCGGCTGGCAGACAAGGGGGCGGGATGGGTGCCCCCCTACCCGGGCCACCCCGTTAAAATCGCAGAGGCGGTTGCTTCAAGTAGCTGGCTTCCCATGAGACGCTGAGCTTGCTCTCAGCCCCAGTCAGAGATGCCCCAGACGCATCCGCACGACCCCGAGCAGCCTCTGAACCAGCTGCATGTGCCGGGGGGCCCGGCCGAGGGGTGAGGCTGCCCCTTGCTTGCGGGTGCTCCCCACAAGCATTCCTCCCTAGAGACACTGGGCTGGCCAGACGGCCCTGCCCAGTTCCTGCAAGGCCGCTTTCACCCAGCTCCCAGGCTGGCTCTGCGCCAGTGCCCAAAAAATGCCGCCAGCCACCCAGAAACCCTCGCTGGGATTCGCCTGCAAGGAAACCATGGCCCCGAATCTGGACCCGTTTTGCCTACTGAATAGGCCTCCGGGGGAAGGAAGACGCTGGCGGCAAGGCCGGCTTCCTGGGGCCTCAGATCTGTTCAAATCCAGACACAGCCCCTGCAGATGGGGGGCGGGGGGGGGGGGCGCCTGGCTGTGCCCCAGGGTGGAGCGCTGTCTCTGCCTTCCATGGGGCTCTGGATGCCCACATCCTCGGAGGAGGGCTCCGGGGAGACCCCACTGCTGCCTCGGCCAAGGCCCAGGCCCTGGAGCCAGACCTCGGGCTCTCGGAGCCCCCATCCCCCAGGCTTACGGAAAGCAACACACAAAACGCAGCCCAAGTAGATAAAAAGCATTTTTTTTTTAATTTTATCAAATTGGTCTGTACAAAAGTTAGCGTTGCTTGGTCAGAAAGTAGCGGAACACAGCAGGTAAGTGACAGCGGAAGCCCAAACTCCACGCGCAACAACGGA
Organism: Crocuta crocuta; assembly: GCF_008692635.1. Classification (NCBI taxonomy): domain Eukaryota; kingdom Metazoa; phylum Chordata; class Mammalia; order Carnivora; family Hyaenidae; genus Crocuta; species Crocuta crocuta. The sequence goes on from NW_027529647.1 coordinate 3,680,196, forward strand.
TTTTGCATAAAAATGAGTTCGCTGTAGTTCCCTGCCCCCACCCCCAGAAAGAGATAACGCAAAAAAAAAAAAAAAAAAAATCTTTTTTCTTCTAGAAAAAGGTAGGAAAAAGTAGAAAAAGTAAAAAGAAGCAACTTCTCAGATGTCTTTAAATGTACAAAGTTTTAAAGGCACAAGTTTCCATGAATAGGCAGTTACCGTTGCTGGGCACACAGCAGAAGCGGCACGCGTACATCGGGTGTTATTCTTCTACAGCTAAGACTCGAAACACTTAGTGGAGAAGGTTTTAGTTTCACAGCTTGTAGGTGGCGTCTGGGCCCTAAGAGCTGAGATTCACGGGCTTCTCCAGCCACCCCCTCCCGGGAAATCCCAGTCCCCCACCTGGCACAGTCGTGGGCAGGGATGGAGTCCAGGGACACCCATGCCCTCTAAGCCTCGACTTCACACGGGTGCCACGGACCCCGGGCCCGGTCACGGACACTACCAGCCAACCACTCCCCCCGCCCCCCAGGGTCCCGGCCACCTCCCAGGAGCCTGGAGCCCCAGGGCCGCCTCCCCGCGCCTCCTCCTGGCCCTGGCGCTCAGCAACCCAGCCTCCGTGTCGTCTGAAATTCTACTTTCTGCACAAATTACTTCATTAATTAAAGATAAAATAATACAGAACATAAATACATTTCAACAGCTTCCAAAACAAATCGAACGTGTTTAAGCTTCAAAAATAAAAATTAAAAAATAAAATAAAATAAAAAGAGGGAAGCGTTAGTCACAGCCAAACCTTGCTGGGAAGAGCCTGCATCGTGGGAGCACCTCGGAGCTGACGGGCTGGTCCCGAGAGGTGCTCCCGCAGACGCCATCTCGCCAGGCCGATGCCGCTCGCAGCGGGGACGGCGTCCGTCAGTCCCGTGGTTCCCGGTGCGAGGCTGGCAGGGACCCCGGAACACGGAGCCCCCCCCGCGCCTCTTCCCTCCTTTATGTCTTGTGCTGTGGCTGCTTTGTGTCCACCGACATGCAAAACCAAGGGGCTGCCGTCAGCAGGGAAGAGGGCCCACCGGCCGTCCCTCGTCCAGAGCCACCAAGGGTGAGCGAGAAGGGGAAGAGGGCTCTGTCGGCTGCAGGGCGTGTGGCGATCTGGAAGCCACGGGCACCGGGCACGGAGCGTGCTCTCCCGCAGACGTCAGCAGGCACTTGGCGGAGCCGCCATCTCTTCTCCCCCCGCCGCGGCACCCCTTCCGGAAGGCCCGAGGCTCTGCGTGCCTCTGCCGAGATGCAGGTCCTGGCTCACCGACGCCAGCCCCTCCGCGGCCACGGGCCACAGCGCCTCAGGGTCGGCTCAGGGTAGTGTACACGGGCTGGTCCCAATTGCCAGGGGGGCTGTGCGCGGGCGGCACGGAGAGGCCGCTGAGCAAGGGCGAGGCGTAGGGCCGCCGGGAAGGGTGGAAGTAAGGGCACTGGTAGAGGCTGGGGGGGCAGCCGGGGTACGGGCTGTAGTAGCTGGGCGCCTGCAGGTCGGTGTAGTCGCACTGCGAGCTGGTGAAGGAGCTGGCGGCCGAGGCCGGGGCCGCCGTGGTCACGCTGGCCTGGCCACTGTAGGAGCCATAGTCGGCGCGGCCGGGGGAGCCGTGTGACTGGTCGCCGTAGTGGCCGGGGCTCAGCTGCTCCGTCTTGATGTGCGGCCGCGGGGGGCCCGTCTCGGTGGGCGACCCCGAGGCCGACGGGGCCCCCTTGTGGGCCCACACAGGCGACGCCCCGAGGCCGGCTGCCCCCGAGTGTGAGTAGGAGGCACCCCCGTAGGAGCCGGCGGCAGGCTGGCCCGGCTCTGTGGGCAGGGCCGAGTGGCCATTGAGGGGCAGGTACTGGTCGAACTCGTGCACATCGAAGGTGTCCATGTTGCCGATGACCTCGCTGCTCAGCTCTGAGATGTCCACGTTGCTGAAGTCGATGTTCTGGCGCCCGCTGTCTGCCAGACGGCGGCCTTCCAGCTTCAGCTCTGGCTTGCCCCCGGGGTGCAGGTCTGTCTTGGGGGTGGTGGGCGGGGTGGGCGGCCCGTGGGTCTGCCCTAGGGACAGAGCACATTTCAGGCATGAATGCCCCTTCTGTGGGGGGCCGGCCGGCGACTCGCACCCAGGAGGAAAACCAGCCCACTAACTGCCGCAGGTAGAAATCAACGGCTTTTTGTTTCTGTACGTTTCCCAGAAATTCCAGCAGAGCCAGACCCAGACCTCACTGCTTGGCCGAGGAAATTCCGTTAAGCACCGTTCTGCAGGAAGAGCTGGGGCCCTGGAGGCCCCCGCCCCCACCCCGGGAAGACCAAGGTGGCGGGAAGGAGAGGAGGTGCCCAGCCCCTTGCACATGACCACAAGGCCGTGCCCACAAAACTGACTCTCCCCCAAGCTCACAGCGATACCAGCTTGACAGAGGCTGCTCGGCTGGCCGGGACCATCCCCCCAATCCGTCTAATCTGGAGGCTGGGCTGCCGACCACCACGCCAGGGACATGAGTGAGTGCTGGGTCAGCCCCGGCAGAGAGGCCAGGGGAAGCAGAAACGCCTTCAGGCAGGGCAAAAAAATGCCCACGTCACGTGGCACCCGACCAGGGAAGAGTTGTGAGAATATAGGGGCTCAGAGGGGGGCTAGGCAGAGCCCCGTGTGCACCGGGGACCTTGGGGTACGCGGACACCAGCCCTGGGAGTGAACCCCTGCTCCCTACCCCCACTGCTCATCTCAGCAGGTGCCAGAACTCCCACTTCTGCTGGGGTGGGAAGACGCTGGGGGGCCCAGGCGCCCACCTGTGTGGTCGCTGTGGTGGTGCGCGTCACCGAGGCCCGCGTCCGCCTTGTACACGGCACCCCCGGGATGGGGGCCCAGCTCGACTCCGGAGTCAGAGTCGCCCTGGCCTGCTTTCACGCTCTTCCTGCGGCGCGGCTGGTACTTGTAATCCGGATGGTCTTTCTTGTGCTGGACCCGCAGCCGCTCCGCCTCCTCCACGAAGGGGCGCTTCTCACTCTCGCTCAGCAAGCTGCAGCACCAAGGGCAGATGTGGGATGGTGGAGGGTACTCACGCCCCCCCATGCTCACAGGGACACCTGCGTGTGCTCCCACCCCTCAGCAGGTACTAGGCGGGTGCCCCCTCCTCCAAGGACAGTGGCTTTGGGCAGCCAAGGGCTTCTGGTGAGGGTCAAAGGAACATTCTGGAACAAAACCCAAAGCTTTCCATCTCCATCATTTTTTTACTTCCCTTCCCCGAGACCGTGTAAGTCCCCTCCCTCTGGGGCTTTCTACAGCAGGCGGGGGAGGAGGCAGAGCCCAGCTGAGAACACACTGCTAACGGAAGAGGCTTCCCGGGAGTGAGCAGGCAGGGACTCCGTGGGCACCTGGGCTTCCCAGAGCTCTGAGAACCCTGTCTAAACCGGGGGTCCTCGCTGAGGCTCACAACACACACCGGGCTCCTCAAACCCTCACCTCCAAGTGCCTATGGGGCAGGGCACAGAGCTGCCAGAGTCCACTGTGCCCGGACCAGACAGAGGACAGACAGAGCACAGAGGATATCTGTGCAAACTTCCAGTGCCCACTCAGGAGGAGGGGAGTGGGAAAGGGGATCCCGCGCCCTGAACCCAAAGACCGCCATGGGTGGGGACAGGCTGTTCTGCGCAGCAAGCACCCCTGCTGATGCCCTACTTTCTGCACAAGCGTCCAGCTCCCCCATGCCCAGTGAGCACAAAGCACGCTTGTGCCGGACCGCTCTGACATCCCCAGCCTTTCCTTGCCCAGGGGTGAGGGGTGCAGAGTGGGCAGCTGCCAGCTGGACACACACGCACCCGGCCATCTGCCTTGACTTCCCGCACACGGTGGTCAGGGCGGAGGAGAGCCCTTTCCAAAGAGGGGCGCCTCCAGCCAGCACCACACTGCCCCATACTGTGACCTGCTTCGGACAGAAACCACCCTTACTC
>NW_027529647.1:3684148-3710300 GCF_008692635.1 Crocuta crocuta
CCCCCTCGCCCGGGGGGGGGGGGGGACACAGGCCTCTGGGCTTTGGGGCCGCCCACAGGTGGGGTCCCCCTCTCAGCAGGCGGTTGGCGGCTGGGGGAGTGTGCTAGGGCTTGCATGCTCGCCCTGCAGCCCTCTGCGGCCCAACCGCCTGAGTCCCCCGGGGTGCCGGGGGTGCCGCCACCNCAGTGGAGGAGGTGGGCGCGCCAGCCCGGAGGGAAGGGGGTGGGCTGTGCGGCCCGGCCGGGGCGGCGGGGTCGGAGGGGGGACGTTCCTCCGGACGCTAGCGCCGGACCGCGGCTCCGAGTCCCCGCCCGAGGCCGCCCCCGCGAGTTAGCCTGGGCCTGGCGGTCCCCTAGGGCGGCGTGGATTCTTTCGCCAAACTCGCAGGGAGACGATGGACCGGCGGCCCGGAGCTTCGTCACAGGCCCTCGGGTGGCCGGATGGGAACACGTGCGGCTGCGAGCTTGCGGCCTGCGCCCCGACTGACCCTGGGCAAGGAAGCCCAATTCCCCCAGCGGCGCCCCTCCTCAGAGTTCTGGACTCCGGGGCCAGTGGCCGCCGAAGCGGAGGGATGACGCCGGCTCTCCCGCAGCAGAAGGAGCGGTTCCGTTACCTCAAAACTCCGAGTTGAATGTTAGTGGGTGGGTCAGACCAAAGCATGTCTCTTGTGCGCCTCTTCAACCCAGGGGCCGCCCCGGTGCCTCTGACCTGCGGCCGGCCTCGTGGCGTCCCCTCCCGTGCCCCCCACTCCCGCCCCTGCCCGGGTTGCAGATTCTTCAGAAAAGAAGAGGCTCAGCTTGGGCCTTGGAGCCCGGTCCACCTCAGCTGCCCATCACGGCCTCTGGGGCCGCCCGGGGACCCCACAGCCTCGCATCTGAAATATGTGGGTGTCTGTGGGGACCCCTCGGGGCCTAAGCGGGAGCGCTGGGGTGCCCGCACTGCCCAGGTTTCCTGCCACCTGCCGGGAACCCCAAGGCGCTCCTGGCTTTGCTCACAGTGGGCTCAGCTGCCTGCCCCGCGCCAGGGAGCCCGGTCTCCTGCCTTACAGCAAGGTGCCCCCCGGGGTNCTTGTCTGTCATCTGCCAAGAACGCTGTCGCCTGCTGGCCTGCGGGGCTCCCCCTTGGAAGTCCTGCCTTCCACCTGGGGCCCCCACTGTGCAGGTGGAGGCCTCTGAGGGAGGGCCCGAGGGGAGGTTTCCTGGGGGCACCCACCAAACTCACACCCCTTGCGAAGGCGAGCGGGAGTTTCCCGGAGCGTTGCGGCTGGCAGAGCTGCCCCAAACTCTCCTCTGCCCTCCGCGCCCCCCATCCCGGAAAAGTGGGCCCCGCGGCCCCTTGCACCCAGGGTGACATTGGGCGCCAGGTCTGGGTTTTCACGAAGAGCTCTGCTCTGCCAAGGACGACGAGGCCCAGGCTGCACCGGGGAGCCCAGGCGAGGCGGGGTCCCCCTGCTCCCTCCTGGCCCGCGGAGGGTCACGGGCAGGTGACCACTGGGACCCTCAGAGGGGAAGAGGCTGGGCTGGGGGAGTGCCAGCCCCAGGTCTTGCAGCAGCGCGGGGCGTGGGGTCCTAGGGCTGCAGCGCCCACCCTGGGGGCTGGGAGGGGTGAGCGCAGCCCACGGCTCCCCAGGCTGGCCGTGACCCCCGGCCGGCCGAGAGCATACCTGTGCACTTCCTCCCGAGGCGGCACCCAGCTGCCAGCTGGTCAGCCCAGGGCCGGCGGCGGACACGGGGGCTGGCTCCCAGAAGCGCCCCCCAGCCTCCGGGCCTTCTCGAAGGCCTTCTCGTACTTGCCCGTGTGCCACCCAGCCTCATCCTCGTTAGCAGTGGCCTCAGTTCGTGTCCTCAGCTGGTAGGCGGGCCTGAGGGGATACCAGGGCGTGGCTCAGAGAAAGGGTGGCTGTGGTTGCTTCCTGTCTTCACGTGTATTGATGAAGCACCTGCTCTGGGCCAGACACCATGGAGCTGAGCCACTCAGCATGCTGGCGGGTGTGGGGGGCCGGGGGGGCGCCTCTGAGGAGGTGAAATTAGGCTGAGACCTGAAGCTTCCAACTGCTTGGAGAAAGAGGAAAGGCCACTTCCTCATGGTGGGGGTGGAGGCGACAACACGTGCAAAGGCCCTGAGGTCCCAGGGCCTGGGAGGCTGATACACGTGAGGGTTCTAGACCTAGGCCCCTGGCAGAAGCTCCAAGGGCACCTGGGAAGAAGGAAGTGTGGGCTGACATGCACGCCGAGAGCCTGTAAGACCTGGCCGGCCTGGGCCTGGAGGGCCCCCAGGGAAACGTCTTCCAGGCAAAGGGCCCCCAACACCCCCAGCCCTTGGCTTCTAGGGATGCTTAGGAAGCCCGTGTGTGTGCGTGTGCGTGTGTGTGTGCGTGTGTGCATGTGTGCGCGTGCGTGCGCGCGCGTGTGTGTGGCGGGCACTGGAAAGGCTGGGCCGCTGAGGAAGCCACCGTGGAAGACGGCATCCTGCTCTCGTCCCTGGCGTTGCCCTCTGCCCACCTGCGTTGGCGCCTGGCCCCCACCTCGGACAGCCAGGGAGGCCGCGTCCATAGTTCGCACAGACTTTCAGAGAAAGGCGCTGGGGGCAGGCGACACGGACCCGTGAGCCCCAGGGACGGCGTGTCCCCTGTGTGCCTGCAGCCGTGACCCAGACCTCTCAGCGAGCCGGCCTGAGGCAGCTGGCGTCACATCCTGGGAACCCCGGCTCCGTCTCCGAGATTAATTGGTGCTTTTAATTGCGGGCTGGTCGGCAGAAACCAAACGACTGGGACAAAGATGAGCCGTCAGCTCTGAGCGGTGGCTCCGTAACGAGCCCCGTCCTGCCCTGCTGGGTCTCCAGGGCGAGAGGCAAGGGCTCGCGGGGCGCCAGGAGGCCAGTGTCCCCCAGTAACAGACTCTCAGGGCTCCGGGCCAAGCTTTTTGTTGAGGCACCCCTCCCAACGGAGTTTGCCAGCTGGCGTGGACCCTCTGGTTGGGGCGAAAGTCCTTGGTTGGGCCGATGTCCACTTAGAAGCTGGCCGTGTCTGCTCCTCGCCTTCTGTGTGTGCAGAGCACACTGATGCCCAGGCCCCCCTCCCCTGCCCGCGGGCCCAGGGGGTTCTGGGCCAGCCCGTGGGGGGTGCCGGTGCTCAGGACGCCTCCCGGCCTCCGGGCTGCGGCAAATGCGCTCCAGGCTCTCCTGCCGCCCCTTCTCGCCAGCTCTGAGCCCCGCCGGTAAGTAAAGCCCTGCTGCCCAGGGGGGCCGCTGACAGAAGAGCGCGGCGAGACCCCTGTGTGGCGGTTCTCTGAGAAGATCTGGGGAGAGGGCAGTGCTTGACCCGGTGGGCTGAGCCCCAGTGCACGTTGCCTGCCCAGTGACATGTGCTACGCAGATGTGTCGAGAACAGCTGTGGTCTCTGCTCTGGCTTCCACTCACCCCTGCTGGGTGTGGGCCTCCGGCTGTGCCCATCCATCTCTCCTCTCCTGTCCTGGGCCCAGGGGTCCGACTCCACCGGTGACATGAGGGTCTGAGTGTATGACTTTGATGGCAAGCAGACGCTGCCTCCGCAGCCCCAAACCATCCTCAGGTGTGGGGGGGTGGGGGGGCGGGGTCTGCACGCACAGCCTTCCCCGGGCAGAGGCGAGGACCAGGCGTCCAGGCCGAGTGCCAGCAATATCACTTGTGGGGAAACTGAGTCAGTTGACGTGTCAGAGACGTGGGATCTGCTGTGCCTTCCCTTGGATATTTATTTCCACCCCTTAAGCCTTGTCTATGCAGACAGGCATTATGTGATACCAGGCTCCTAGATCTCTGGACCCCAGACCCCACTGTCCTCCTGGGCCCTCATTCCCCCAGCCCCGCACCTTTCCCTCATTCTGGACCGTGGGCCCCCTGGCTACTCTGGGCTCTTGCCCTGGGACCCCAGTCCTCAGACCCCCTGCCCTTCACTAGCACCTGGGCCCCCATCCCCTGTGCACCATGCCCCCCTGGGCTCCGGCCACGGGGCTCCTCTGAGAAGCTGTGGGGCCGCGAGAGCCCTTCTCAACCCCCATGCAGGAGGGGAGCCATGACGTTGAAGTTGGCAAACCAGCTTTCGAGCCCAAATAGGCTGCTGGGAGCTATGCTCGTGCTTCCAAACTTGACTTTCAGATTTAACGGGGCTTCTTGTCGAAGCCGGGACCCTGTGTCACTTATGACCGGGAAGAGCAAACGCTAGCTTGAAATTAAAACATCAGAGAGGAAAACCCTCTTTCAGAGCGAGGGCCCTGGATGGCTGTGCCACCACGGAATGTTCCAGAGCCGCAGCGGTGCCAGGGGCAAATTAAAACACACCCTGTCAAAAGATTTCCGCTGTCCCCCAAGTATTTATGTTCCTGAACTTGGCGAAGGAGGGCTTAATGAAGACACTCAGGCGGGAGCCTTGAGCAGAGTGCGAGCGAGCTGGTGCTTGTCCGGAGCCCATCCGGCGGGGCTGGAGCAGCGGAGGCCCGCCCCGAGGCTCTGGGTTCGGGGTGGGAGGGCAGCTTGTGGGGCTGCTCCGCCCGGTCCCCTGGGGCCTGGCGCTCTGGCTGGCACAGACCCCGCCTGCTCCCTTGGTTGCAAACCCTCAACGGCTTCTGCTGGCCGAGCGTTCTAGTAAAGCGTGAAAGGAGGTGCCGGGGAGTGGTGCGCGGGCCACCCGGCCCTGCCTCCTGCCTGGAGGGTGTGGAACGGGGTAGGAGGGAGTTGCAGAGGACCCCCCCATGCCGTCCCCTGCGGCCCTTTGACTTCGTCTGAGTCCCGGGGGTGCTCTGGGCAGCAGAGGGGTCCAGAATGCCTGTCCCTTCTGCAGGGTGAGCGGGGGCCCTCCGTGAGCCGATGTGTGGGGGTGCCGGGGCCTGCAGTGCCCAGCGCCTCGTCTTTATCCTTTCTCGGTTTGTGACCCCTCGTCGCTCCGAGCTAGCGACTTCCAGAGCCCGTCCCCACCGCTGGGCCCACCTCCCGTCTTCAGGGAAAACATCTAATAGGAACGCCACCCATTCTGTTCACAAATGAAGTGTCTGCTTTAATCACTGGGTGAGTCGTAGGAAGTGAGACCCAGTGGTGGGTGGTGTTGGGGCAGCCCGTAGTCCCGCCTACGAAGTAAGAGGTTTGGACCAAACCGGGGGCTTGGATGTGGGTGCCTTCTGGAGCCTGGTCCAGAGGGGCGTGTGGAGTCTGCTGTGGGTGAGGCTGTAAGGAGTCCTGGGGCCTGCGGGTGGCTGGAAAGGGGCCCCGGTCATCCTGAGGGCCGGCCAGGGCCCCGCTGACCGCAGATGCGCCCAAGCCCTGCTCGACGGGTAGCACCGCGGGCCAACGCAATGATTTTTGGCTTCGAGGCTGTTTGCTACGCAGCATTATCTTGGTGGCCGGTGACTGACACAGCCCTGGGGGCAGAATTCAGCCTGCGGGTCTGCTGTTTGTGGCCCCTGGCCCCGGGCAGTTTCCAAAACTTCTTCCCCGTCAGCACCTGACTCTCAGAGAAAACACTTGGCCGCACATTGTCTTGCCCCGGAAGGCTCTACAGCCATGGAATGTATGGGCCCTGGGACACTGTGCTCTCCTCTCTGCCTCGCAGTCGTGGCGCACAGCGTGCAGGTCCACACGGGGCCACGTCTCCCTCTGCGGTGCAGGCGTGGGAGTGCTCGTGGCCCCGAGCCGAGGTGCCGGGAGAGGGGATGGCTGAGCCAAGCAGAACAGCCGTCCGTGAGTCACAGTTCCAGAAAGCCAGCAAATGGCCCAGCACCTGCTCGCCCCCCCCACCTGCACCTGCCAGCATCGCCCGGGGTCTTGGCCGCTGGACAGTCAGGGTGGGACCCGCCCAGACTGACCACCCCTCCAGAAGAAAGTGACAGATGTTAGCACCCGTGGGTTCTGTTCCCTCACCAACAGATGTCAGGACATGAAAAATTGGGGTAAATGAAGGGTGGGTGATTCGGTCGGGCCCAAGCTGGGTCCCGGTGGGTGCCAGAGACAGCTGCAGATGCACGTCAGGGACAGTTGTCCCGATGCAGTGGGGGCTGCCAAGCCAGGGTGCCTGGGGACAGCTGGACGAGGTGCCGACGCAGGGCTCATTCCTCCGAGAAGCCGTCCCGCAGCTGCTGGGAGTACAGCCAGCCCGTGGGCCTTCGTGGCCTCGGCTCTGGGGCTGTCCCCGAGGAGCCGTGGATGCCCCCCCCCGGGACAAGCCCCTGCAGGGCTTCTGGCTCGTCTCAGGGTCTCCGTGACACCAGCCCTGGACGTGAGCTGACGGGTCCTCTCGGGGAAGCCTCCCTTTCTCCCCTCTCGTCCTTTTCTGGGCTCTTCCTCCCTGGCTCTGTCCACACGGGGCTCCACACCGGCGCCTCGGTAACCAGCTTGACTTTTTCTTGTCTAGTTTTTGATTTAGGAGCCGTGTGCCCCAGGCTCCTGGCGCGGGTGGAAGGCTGCTCTGGAGAAACCCTCGTGTGCTGGGCCTTCAGCCCCCGCACTGTGGGGAAGCCCTCCTGTGTCTCCCCAGCACCAGCCTCAAGGTTTACAAAAAAGGTTTGGTTTTTAAGCGGGGTGCCTTCTGGGAGGATCAGAGGCCCCCACATCTAAATATGCAAAAGTTGGAAGATGCTCTGGGGGGGGGCGTAAGGGGGAAGAGGTAAGTTTGCTGTAAATGACAGGATGTATTCCACCCAAGGTGTAAAAAGAGTGCCTTCTAGGAGAGTCTGATACAACATAGCGTGTTGTTATTATTACTATATTATTATTGAAGTGAAATTCACATGGCCTCACAGTTAAGCATTTTCATGGTATGGGTCAGCGGCACTCAGCACATTCGCAGTGCTGAACGCCCATTGCCTCAGTCCAGCTCTAGAATACTTCTGTCATCCCACAAGAGAACTGTGCCCCGAGTAGCAGTCTCTCCCTCGGCCCCCCGCCCCCAGCCCTAGACGACACTCATCTACTTTCTGTCCCTGGATTTGCTTGTCCTGGACATTTCATATAAGTGCAGTCAGACAACACGTGGCCTTGTGTGTCTGGTACTCTCACTTAGCATGATATATTTTTAAATTTTTAATGTTTATTCATTTTTTTAAAATGTTTTATTTATTTCTAGGAGAGAGAGAGAGACAGCATGAGCAGGGGAGGGTCAGAGAGAGAGGGAGTCACAGACTGAAACAGGCTCCAGGCTCTGAGCCGGCAGTCAGCACAGAGCCCGACGCGGGGCCCGACCCCACGAACCGCGAGATCATGACCCAAGCGAAAGTCGGACGCTTAACCGACTAAGCCACCCAGGCGCCCCTATTCATTTTTGAAAGAGACAGAGATAGAGTGTGAGGAGGGGAGGGTCAGAGAGAGAGAGGGAGACACAGAATCCAAAGCAGGCTCCGGGCTCCAAACTGTCAGCACAGAGCCTGAGATGGGGCTCGAACCCACTGTGAGAACCCACAAACCTGAGCCAAAGTCAGATGAGCCACCCAGGCTGTGGTTGGCATGGTGTCTGTGAGGTTCATTTGGATCGCGGTAGGCATCAATACTTCACTCCTTTTTATGGCTGAATAACACCCGTGCGCTTTTGATTAAACTCAGGCAGAGGCAGGCAAGCACTGAGCCACCACTGGCCAGCCTTTCCTGGCTCCGTGACATCCACTGCCACGTGGGTTCTGGCCCCTCAGACACACTGCACCTCTGCACTCAGCTCCCAGCAAGGTGGTCCTGGAGGAGAGAGCAGAACATGAGCTCCCAGAAGACCTCTCTGAGGGCCTCGCCCACCCTGCGTAAACCCAGAGAGGGAGCCTGGAGCCCAGGGAGCTGGATGACGGACAAGGGCCCTTTTCTGTTCTGCACAATGCCACATTGTGCCCTTCCCCGGGGAGAACAATGCAACTTGGGCTGGGGAAGCTGAGGACAAAGGGCCCTTTGTGAGGCATGTCCCCACCTGAAAAGCGGCACCCAGGGTCACACCTGATGGCAGTCAGGGCTTCCGTCCCCTGAGCACCTCCCGCATCTAGGGGATGCCTGGACACTCGAGGGGGCTCGGGCTCAGGGTGCTGGACTCTCCCAAACAGCTGTGCTGGCCCATCCCAAGCGCAGGAGCCGGATGCTGGAGAGGAGAGGTGCGTGTTGCGGGTTCGCCCAGAAGGACCTGGAAGTGTGGACCAGGAATAACTGTCCCTCTGATCCCAAGACTGGGAGCCCTTGGGCACACGCCTCCCCCCACCGAGGGCTCACCGGGATGCAGAAGATGTTTGGCCCCTCCCCCCCAGCCAAGCTGTTACATGTCCCACTTCACAGTTGGGTTCTGGGGGGGGGGGGGGCACTTAAAAAAACCCTCACACTATAAGGTGCATGTATGTGCATATGTCCCCGACCTGCATTGTTGGGGACAGCTGGAGGCTGAAGAAGGGTTCCAGCGGTTGCAGGTCTGACCTAGATTTGGGGGAGCCTGGGTCTTCATGGAGCTCACACTGCATGTGGTAAAGGTGTCATTAAACAACAAGAAAGACTGATCATTTGACCACACAAGTATCAATCATTTATATGCCAACCCCCCCCCCCCAACAAGAAGTAAAAACAAAAACCCAGGACAAACATTTGCAATATACACACAAGAATCTGGTCTTTGATATGTAAAGAGCTGTGAAGAATGAAAAAGCCACTCCTACCTCAATGATCTGCTCCAAGTACCTCACGGTTTGCCCGTTAACCGCCGGAGGTGTAACGTGTACCCAGTGCTGTGCACCCTTCTGTCTCCTAAGGAGTCCATGCACTTGGCACACCGCCCTTAGGGAGCGCCTGGGCGGCTCTGCCCTCAGAACCTGGCGTTGCTGGTGTTCTCACCAGGGGTCCACTGGGCCGTTAGTGGGTAAGTTCCCCTTTGCTGTGAATCGTCAGGGCCCCACTTCCCCCCGTGTCTGGAGGTCAGCCTCGAGAGCTGGTAGGAGTGTGCTGCTGCGGAAGGGGGGTTGCTGGCCTGGGCCTTGGCGGGGGGGGGGGGCGGCTGAATTTCAGGATGGGGCCGCTTACTGTGCCGCCCCTCGTTAGCCCTGTGCCTGTCGTCCCAACACTCTCCTCCAACGGTGGGGATGAGGGGCTGGGAAGGGGGCACCTGTGAGACACCTGGCCACGTACCCTGAGCGGGAAGCCGGAGCCCTGGGGTGAAGTCCCTGCTCCGGCCGCTCCTGCCAGAATGCCTCCTGTACCCCGCAGGGCACGCAGACGGAGTGCAGGACCCGCAGGGGGCCTCTGCTGCCCACCCTGGTCCTGGGCAGGCACAAGCTTTCCAGAAACCTCAGGGTGAGGGCCCATGAGGGCAGTGGCCTAGGCGCGGGAAGTGCGCCGGGAACTGCTGCGGCGTTGGCTGGGGAGGGAGCCGATGCTCAGCCCCTTTCCGGGTGGACTGCACTTGGGTGGAGCAGGTACCTGCCCGCGCCTGGCCCTCGCTGCCGCTGCGCCCCGTNCTCCCCTGACACTCCTCCCTGTGACACTCTCCCTGCCAGGACATCCCCCCACCCCTGCGTCCTGGGATGCTCCTCCCCCAACACCCCTTCTCGCTGATGATCCCCAGCCCCCCAGGACGCTCCTCTCCCCTCTCCCCACGAAGCTCACACAGGCGGATTCACAGAGCTCCTCCTCCACACCCCTCCTCCCAGTGGGGTCCGATGGGTTCGAGTGGAGGGGTGAGGGTGCTCGCAGGTGACTTCTTAGCACCTGGCCCCCCATGACCTGTATCCGCACCTGGAGTCGGGTTCCCCAGTTAGCCTGGGCAGTTGGGGGGCCCTCTCCCAAGAGATGGGAGGTGCCACCGCAGAGTTCCCGCCTCGAGTTGCGAGCTCAGCGTTTGTCACGCTGTGCCCCTCACTCAGCCGCACCTGCTGGGCCCGAGGCCTCGCTTCTGCCCCTGTGGCTTCCGAGAAGTGGCAGGCGAAGTTCGAGCCTCCGCGGCACCTGCGGGGCTGCCCTCAGCAGTCCCGCCCCAGGCGCCCAGCACACCTCCCTGCCCCTGTCCTGCACGCAGAAGGGGCACAAGCCACCTGAGCCGGCGGGCAGTGGAGGGGCCCACACGGGTAGATGCAGCACGAGCTCAAACTCAGATTCTCAAACCAGCATGGCCGTTGGGGCAGACAAGTGGGGACGGCACGGTCCCAGAGTGAGGTGGCCCGGCGGGCCAGACTGTCTCTCTTCCAGAGGGTGCTGGTCCCTGGCCTCACCCGCCTCCACTGCGCTGTGGGCTCCGGATCTCAGCTTCATTTCGAACGCTCTTCCTTCGCGCCAGGAAGGACCACTGAGGGGCAGGGTGCACCCTGGGAGGGCGAGGCCGGGCTGCCTGTCTCCTGGGGCGCAGCGGGGACCGGGCTTTCTGGAGCGACTTGCGGACCGTGGGGTCGCCAGTGTGCGCCGTCAGCCACGCGTTGGTCTCTTCACGTTCCTATAAAAATAGTGCTTGCCGGCGGCGCTCTGTCCTGTGCAGGGTTGCACGTAGCAGGAGACGAAGCGAAGACGCGGTTACCCGAGGAGGCTTTCGTAGACTCTAAAAGGGGGCCTGGAACAGTGGGGAAACGCTGGTGGCTTCGCGGCGGAGAGCACAGCCCGAGGGCGCAGGGCTTGGGCTTCCGGGGGCTGCCTCGGATCTCGGCGGGCATTGTTGCTTCCGTCAGAAGGAAAGGGACCTGAGCTACTGGGTCAGGCCACCCGGTGCCGAACACAAGACCATTGGCTCTGACAGAGGCACTCCCGCCATCGGTCCTCTCTGGGGGTGGACTCCGTGTTCGGAGCTGTACGAAGGAGCTGGCTCCCCGTCTTCCAGGGACAGGGTTCTGTGGCTGAGATGGCCACGGGCAAGGGGGCACCCATCCTGCACCGGTCTCTTTCCAGAAGCTTCCAGTAAGGTTTCTGAAGTTGCAGGGTTTTTTACGATGCCAGATGCCAGGGGGGCTGTCCACACACTTCCCTTGACGTTGAGTTTGGTGATAGCTCTGGTGGACCGCTGACCCACCACCAGGCTAAGTGACGACCCCTGTCCTGTGCTCCGGCCTCTGCACATGGACGAGAGCGCGTTCAGCAGCGGCGTTTGCGTGCCTGCTCAGCCACCGTGAGCTTGCGGCCGGGACGTGCTTTTGTGTCTGTTTCTGTCTTCTGTCTTCCAGAGGCCTTCATAGGGTTTCCTTGACTCCTTGCCGGTAGTCTCTGCCATTGCTCTTGTCCCTGTGATGCCTTTCCAGCCATGCCCCCCTTCCGCTGCCCATCCCCCACCGCTCCCGGCCGGCTGCTGAGGACACGCAGGACACCGGCCACCCACCCCGGGCGGCCCGGACTCTCTCCTGGGTGCACTCACAATTCTTCAGACCTCACGTGACCATCTTTTTTCTTTTAGTCTCTCTTTTTGCTGGAATTTCCCCCACACTTTTTGACAAAGGATTCGTAGGTGAACTTGCTGTGTTTTTCTCACGCTCGTGGGAATTCCTCATTTGTCGGGGTCTGTGATTCCCAGTCCAAGCAAGTTTTCTCAGAACATTCTGGATTGATGATGCGAAGTCTTCACGTAGCCTGACCCTGCTCTGTCCCAGATGCCTGATGGGAGACACATTCGTTCTTTCTCCTGACACACTTCTGGGCTCGAGCGCACGGGGCTTCCCTCACGAGCAGCTCTGACACTCTCACCCGGCGTTATGCAGACCCCTGCCCAAGGGCTCCCGAGCCCCTTCCTCTGGGGGTTTTGTGGAGGCCCCGTGGCACAGCTGTGGCTGATGAGATCATTGGTCCTGGGCAGTCGGTCCCCTGGCCACTGGCCCCCAAACTCCAAGGGTCACCTGGTTGGTGGGAACCCAGGCCAGGTTGAAAGGGGCCTGTCATACACGACAGCAGGCGCTCCTTGGCCCGCACGCTCGCCGAGTTTCGGACCCAGGACCAGGACCACACCAAGGGTCTTCCTCCACCGCGGCGTCCGGGACTCGTGTTTTCCTCCGGACGCTTTTAGAGGCCCCGGCGCCTTGCCGTCTTCACCCTGGGTCCTTGTGATTTGTCGGCCGATCTGCATGAGGGTCCCTTCCTCAGTCGTCCTCGGGGGACTCTGGCCTCATTCGTCCTGGGCCTCCTGCCCTCGCTCTGGGCTGGGCCTCAGACGCTGCCCGTCTGCTGCCTCTGGGCCCGTGTCTGTGTGAACACCCCAGTGGGTCTCCCAACGCGCCCCATTCGGGGGCCCCTGCCCCCGCTTGCCTCCCCGCTAGGCTGGAGAAGCTGCCTTCAAAGCTGAATGAGGGCGTGATGGAGAAGGTGGGCCTGGCCCGCCGAGCAGCCGTGAGTGCCCACGTGACCTCCGGAGGGGGCTCTGAGTGCCGGGCTCGGGGGACTCTCGCCCGTAAGCAGACGGCACACCTCCTTAGCTCCGCACCCCTATGGGCGAGTCCGTGGGGTGACATGGCTTTGAAAATCCTACCTCCAAAGGGTCTCAAGGCCGGTTTTGATCCATCTCTAACTCCTGCCTTTGCTTTGCCCCATCACGCTCGTTGGGAATGTTCTGTGTGCCCGCTCTGCCGGCCTCCGTGTGCTACATGAGGTAGAGTTTTGTTCCTCTTTGAGTACTGTGAGGGGGTCGAAGCTGCACTTTCTAAAAGCGGTAGCAGGGCACCTGGCCTCGGGTCCCGATCCCAGGGTCACGGGATGGAGCCCCGCATCGGGCCCCACGTTGAGCAAGGAGCCTGCCTGGGGGTCTCTCTCTCCCTCTGCCCCTCCCCCGCTCACACTCTCTTTAAAATAAGAAATAAATAACAGTAGTAGCTTGTTGCGCTCCTTATCGGGATGCTTGAGGCCTCACCTGGGCTCCAGCCGCGCGGCCGGTACCCGAGAGAGAGCAGACGGAGGCCGCGCGGCCGACATGTGCGTTCTGCATCCAGAACTCTGAGCTGTTCTTTGGAAATTTTGAGAGAAGAAAATGGAACCAAAAGAAATCCCGCAGCATTGGATGGCGTTCCGAGACGTCTCTCTGAGAGGCCGCGGAAGTTAGCTCTTGCTCTGTCGTCCAGGCCGCTCACGCTCTCATGAGGTGCCCTGCTGGACTTCGCAAGGTTCTCCGCGCAGCGCCTCCAGGCTGTTTCAGACACAAGCACCACCGCCGCTATTGAGCTGTTAGAGAAAAAGCCCTGGTGTCGCTGTGCCACGGCCCGCGGGGTGACCACAGTCAGCGAAGACCAGCCAGCGGAGAGGGGCGTTTGGGGGGTGGTTCTGTTCTAACCTTCTAGCGACTCATCTGAGCAGGACAGAAAACCTGTTTTCTGTTTCTGTCTTAAAGAAAACATTTGCAGACATCCCTGATAATGCGTATTTAGGTAGTCTGGTCACTTCTAGATCCTTCTCTGGGTTACCCTCCCCACCCTCGGGGCTGGGAGGCTGCTCCTGCCTTCCTGGGCTGGGGGTGCGGGTTGACTAAACCTTTCTAGGTTTAGTTGGTTGGTTTAGCTTTGAGATGTTACGGTATTTTGAAACCATTTCTTAGCCATTTCTGTAACTGGAGTGGAAGTTGAAATAGGTTTTCTTTTCTGAATATTAATCCAAGCTATGTTCATTGTTTCCTAATAGATAAGATGGGACTTTTAAAACTAACTGGTGAGGGGCGCCTGGGTGGCTTAGTCGGTTAAGCGTCCGACTTTCGCTTAGGTCATGATCTCGCGGTTCGTGGGTTCGAGCCCCGCGTCGGGCTCTGTGCTGACAGCTCAGAGCCTGGAGACTATTTCAGAGTCTGTGTCTCCCTCTCTCTCGGGCCCTCCCCTGCTCGTGCTGTCTCTCTCTCTCCTAGAAATAAATAAAAATATTAAAAAAAAACAAAAACAAAAACAAAAACTAACTTGTGAGACCAGGGGCACCTGATGGCTCAGCCGGTAGAGCATCTGACTCTTGATCTTGGGGTTGTGAGTCTGAGCCCCACGTTGGGCATAAAGATTACTTACCAAAAAACAAAAAGTTCTAAAACTCATTGGTGAGGCCAAATTGTTTTCCTTCCGCGGTGTAGTTGCTGGGAGGAGGCACGGCTGCTACTTAGGCCCCCTGTGGAGGAGCCCCAGAGTTCTGGAATGGGCCAAGGAAGCCCAAGTCGGGAAGAGTGGGTAAGACCGAGTGGAGCTGAGCGGCCGGGCTGCACCCCGGGGGAGCACCCCGGTGGAGGTGGCCTCGAGGGGCGGGCGGGGCACGTGGACCGTGCAGCTCCCGCCCCCGGTGGAGGCAGGCCAGCGAGAAGAGCCACGGTGCGCTCTCTGTGGTTGGGTGACAGGCTTTCTTCCTCAGGTGACTTCCCCGCTTCCGCCACCAGTGCCGTCCCCTGGTCCCCTGGGTGCCGTCAGGGGCCAGGACTCGCTTCTTTCTCCACTGTGGTGAGCCACACAGAGCGGGCTTTCAGGACACTTAAAGAAAAATAACTATTAGGCAACCTCCAGACTTTATTGGGATTTCNCACAGGAAGGTTGCCGTCTCCTCTCCACTTACCGATCAGCGCTCACATTTGGCTGATGGGCCGCGCTGTTCCTCATCGTGGCTTCGGACTGTGCAGCTCGTCCCTGCGCGCCTCACTGGTGGCCCTGGGCCCCACGCCCGGGCGCNGCTGCCCAGCCCGGAAGCCAGCCGCTCCCCCGGGGGTGGTTTCCCTTCCTGGAGGGTGGCTAGGAGCCGCCAGTGCCCCCGGCTGGGGCATATTGCTGCTTCCAGGAGGAGCCGGGGGCGTATGCACGTGCCCACGCACACTTGACCGATTCCGTGTGTCCACCTGCGTCGCCGTGGAGGCCGGCGTGTCGGGGCACCGGCGTCCCCGATGCTCACCCGGCTCGCGNGGAGGCAGTGCCAGAATTGTGCTACTTCCGGAGAACCAACCCGCCGCCAGTGTGGACAGGCCTTTCGTTCCTCTGCCGTTTGTCCTTATGGTTTTCACCCAGCCCCTTCTCCAGAGCCCCCGAGCGCAGCCTCCCGCCGCCTTCCGCTCGGCATCGCGGGCCTGGACGTGTGGCGCGCAGCCCCGGTCACGTGGCACGGCCTGCGCCCGTCCTGGCCTCCTCTGACCTCCAGGCCGCCTTGTTTGCAAACACTGTCACTTTTTGTGACACGCGGTTCTGTGGGTTTTGACGCTTGCCTGTCCGTCACCCCGGTGCTGCACGCACGGTGGCCCTCCCCCAAGTGCCCCTGCGCGCCGCCCGCAGCTTGCCCCGCCGGCCCTGGAGCACCACTGCCGTCCGGGGTCTGCCTGTGGCTCTGTCTCTTCTGGAGTCGGCGGGGTCCTGCAGGACACGGCCTTGGGCCTGGATGCGTTCCTGTGCAGGGCGCGTCCGACCCGCCCGAGCGCCGGGCGAGCAGGCAGCGCCCCCGGTGTGNAGGCCGAGGGGCCTGTTTCCCAAGTCAGCGGTGATGGACGAAGCTCCTGTTGGCTCTGTCTGGGTGCGGGTTTTGTGTAAACCTAAGTTTTCAGCTCACGTGGGCGAGCGCGGACTGTAGAATTCCCGCGTCCCGGGCTGCGCCCAGCCCTGTAAGACCCTGCCGGTGGCGCCCACCGTGGCCGTGCCACTTCGCCTTCCCGCCAGCGATGACTGTCCGTTGTCCTGGATGCTCGAGCATTTGGTGTGTTCAGTGCCGTGGCTGTTCCGGTCGCCGTGTGGTGACCGCGCGTGTGGCTTCAATTGGCGTTTCCCCCAGTAAATGACGCTGGGCGTCTCTTCTGTGTTTATTTGCCATCTGTGATTCTTATTCTGTGACACAGGTGACTTCAGCGTCCAGATTCTTTGTCCAGTTTAAAACTTGGGTTCTTTGAGGGGCGCCTGGGTGGCTTAGTCGGTTAAGCGTCCGGCTTTCGCTTAGGTCATGATCTCGCGGTTCGTGGGTTCGAGCCCCGCGTCGGGCTCTGTGCTGACAGCTCAGAGCCTGGAGCCTATTTCAGAGTCTGTATCTCCCTCTCTCTCTGACCCTCCTCTGCTCACGCTGTCTCTCTCTCTCCTAGAAATAAATAAAAATATTTATAAAAAAAATAAATAAAATAAAACTTGGGTTCTTTGTTTCCTTATCGTTGCGTTTTAATGGTACTTTAAATATTCTGGATACAAGTCCTGTAGCAGGTCTTCGCGTGCTTTGTAAGTGTGTTTTCCCGATCTGTGGCCCGTCTTTTCATACTCTTCCAAGTCTCCTTTACGGAGTGGAAGGTTTTCGTTTGACAAAGTAGCGTTCCAGTGTTTTCCTGTCACAGGTCACACTTCTGGTGGTGTGTCCGAAAACCCCTTGCCACCCCCAAGCCACACGTTTCCTTTGAGAAGGTCTATACTTTTATACTTCACATGTGCTCTGTGGTCCTTTGTGAGTACATTTCTGTGAAGGGTGAGGCGTGTGTCCAGGTTCAGGCTCTTGCATCCGGCCAGCCCCTCGTTCCAGCACCATCTGTTGGAAAGGCCGTCTTTGCACCTGTGTCGGAAGGCAGCCGGCCGTGTTTGGGCGGGTCTGTGCCTGGGCTCCTGGGCCTGTCCCTTCACTCCGTGTCTCTCCTTCTGCCAGGACCCCAAGGCCTCAGTTGCTGTAGCTTTGTAGTAACTCCTGAAATTGGGTCCTAGGCCTCCTCCAGCTGCGTTCTTTCCCAGAGCTACTCGGGCACCTCCGGGTCCTTTGCTTTTCCACGTTCGTTTGAGAACCAGCTCGTCACCATGTACACAAAGCTTACTGGGCATTCTGACTGAGACTGCAGTGATCAGACGGGGGCGGGGGAGGGATCTTTCAATCCATGAATATGATGCATCTCTCCGTGTATCTAGGTTTCTGATTCCTTTCATCAGTTTTCATATGCTTCCCACAGACAGATCCTGGATGTGTTTTGTTAGAGTTTTATGCACTTTTTTGGGGCTGCTATTGACTGTAATTACAAAAATTCAGATTACACTTAATTGCTGATATATGGGAATACACTTGACTTTTTTTATGAATATAATTTATTGTCACATTGGCTTCCATACAACACCCAGTGCTCATCCCAAGTGCCCTCCTCAGTGCCCATCACCCGTTTCCCCTCTCCCCCTGCCCTCCATTCACCGTTAGTTTGTTCTCTGTATTGAAGAGTGTCCTGTGGTTTGCCTCCCTCCCTCTCTGTTTGTAACTGTTTCCCCCCCTTCCTTTCCCTATGGTCTTCTGTTCAGCTTCTCAAGATCCACGTATGAGTGAAAACATAATGGTATCTGTCTTTCTCTGACTGTTTCACTCAGCACAACACCCTCTAGTTCTATCCACGTTTTTGCAAGTGGCATGATTTCATTCTTTCTCACTACCAAGTAGTATTCCACCGTATATATAAACCATATCTTCCTTATCCATTATCGGTTGATGGACATTTAGGTCCTTTCCATAATTTGGCTCTTGCTGAAAGCGCTGCTGTAAGCATGAGGGTACATGGGCCCCTATCAATCAGCACTCCTGTATCCTTTGGGTAAATCCCTAGTAGTGCTATTGCTGGGTTGTAGGGTAGATCTATTTTTAATTGTTTGAAGAATCTCCACACTGTTTTCTAGAGCGTCTGCACCAGTTTGCTTTCCCACCAACAGTGCAGGAGGGTCGCGTTTCTCCGCATCCTCGCCCACATCGGCTGTTTCCTGAGTTGTTCATTTTAGCCACTCTGACAGGTGTGAGGTGGTATCTTTGTGGTTTTGATTTGTATTTTCCTGATGATGACTGATGTGGGGCATCTTTTCATGTGTCTTTGGCCATCTGGATGTCTTCTTTGGAAAAGTGTGTATTCATGTTTCCTGTCCATTTCTTCACTGGATTGTTTTTTGGATGTTGAGTTTGTTAAGTTCTTTATACATTTTGGATACTAGTCCTTTATCCGATAGGTCATTTGCAAATATCTTTTTCCATTCTGTCAGTTGCCTTTTAGCTTTGTTCATTGTTTCCTTTGCTGTGTAGAAGCTTTTTATCTTGATGAGGTCCCAGTGGTTCATTTTTGCTTCTATTTCCCTTACTTTTGTTTAAAATTTTTTTAAATGTTTTATTTATTTTTGAGAGAGAGAGAGAGAGACAGTGTGAGCAGGGGAGAGTCAGAGAGAGAGGGAGGTACAGAATCTGAAACAGGCTCCAGGCTCTGAGCTGGCTGTCAGCACAGAGCGTGACGCGGGGCTTGAACCCATTAACCACGAGATAATGACCTGAGCCGGAGTCGGACGCTTCACCGACCGAGCCACCCAGGTCCCCCTACCCTTACTTTTGGAGATGTGTCGACTAAGAAATTGCTGCAGCTGAGGTCAAAGAAGTTGTTGCCTGCTTTCTCCTCTAGGGTTTTGATGCTTTCCTGTCTCATGTTTAGGTCTTTAATCCACTTTGAGTTTATTTTTGCATATTGTGTAAGAAAATGGTCTAGTTTCATTCTTCTGCACGTTGCTGTCCAGTTTTCCCAGTGTCATTTGCTAAAGAGACTGTCTTCCTTCCATCGGATACTCTTTCCTGCTTTGTGAAAGATTAGTTGGCTATACATTTGTGGGTCCAGTTCTGGATTCTCTATTCTGTTCCACTCTTCTATGTGTCTTTGTGCCGGTACATACTGTCTTGATGATGACAGCTTTGTCATAGAGGCTAAAGTCTGGGATGGTGATGCCTCCCGTTTTGGTTTTCTTCTTCAATATTACTTTGGCTATTCGGGGTCTTTTATGGTTCCATACAAATTTTAGGGTTGGTTGTTGTAGCTTTGAGAAGAATGCCGGTGCAATTTTGATAGGGATTGCATTGAATGTGTAGATTGCTTTGGCAGGTATTGACATTTTAACCATATTTATTCTTCAAATCCATGACCATGGAATATTTTTCCATTTCTTTGTGTCTTCAATTTCCTTGATAAGTTTTCTATAGTTTTCAGCTTATAGATCTTTTACATCTTTGGTTAGGTTTATTCCTAGGTATTTTATGGTTATTGGTGCAATTGTAAATGGGAACAGTTTCTTTATTTCTCTTCCTGCTGCTTCATTATTGGTGTATACAAATACAACCGATTTCTGTACATTGATTTTGTAGCCTGCGACTTTGCTGAATCCATGTATCAGTTCTAGGAGTCTTTTGGGTTTTCCATGTAGGGTATCATGTTGTCTGTGAAAAGTGAAAGTTTGACTTCTTCTTTGCCAATGTTGATGCGTTTTATTTCATTTTGTTGTCTGATGGCTGATGCTAGGGCTTCCAGCACTATGTTCAACAACAGTGGGGAGAGTGGACATCCCTGTCATGTTACTGATCTCAGGGGGAAAGCTCTCCGTTTTTCCCCATTGAGGATGATATTAGCTATGGGCTTTTAACATATGGCTTTTATGATGTTTAAGTATGTTCTTTCTATCCCGACTTTCTTGAGGGCGTTTATTACGAAAGGATATTATATTATGTCAAATGCTTTTTCGGTATCTTTCCACAAGATCATATGGTTTTTATCTTTTCTTTTGTTAATGTGATATATCACACTGATTGATTTGGGAATATTCAACCAGCCCTGCAGCCCAGGAATGAATCCCACTTGATCATGGTGGATAATTCTTTTTATGTGCTGTTGAATTCAATTTGCTAGTATCTTGTAGAGAATTTTTGCTTCCATGTTCATCACGGATATTGGCCTGTAGTTCTCCTTTTCTGTGGGGTCTCTGTCTGGTTTAGGAATCAAAGTAATGCTGGCTTCATAGAATAAGTCTGGAAGTTTTCCTTCCATTTCAATTTTTTGGAACAGCTTGTGAAGGACAGGTATTAATTCTGCTTTAAATGTCTGGTAGAATTCCCCAGGGAAGCCATCTGGCCCAGGGCTCTTATTTGTTGGGAGATTTTTGATAACTGATTTAATTTCTTCACTAGTGATGGGTCTGTTCAGATTTCCTGTTTCTTCCCATTTGAGTGTGGGTTTCTAGGAATTTGTCCATTTCTTCCAGGCTGTCCTGTTTGTTGGGATGCAATTTTTCATAGTATTCCCCGATAATTGCTTGCATTTCTGAGGGATTGGTTGTGATTAATCCATTTTCATTCATGATTTTATCTATTTGGGTGCTCTCAGTTTTGTTGTTGTTGTTTTGTTTTGTTTTTGAGAAGTCTGGCTAGGGGGTTATCACTTTTTAATTTTTCAAAAAAACTCAACTCTTAGTTTCATCAATCTGTTATATTGTTGTTTTGGATTCTATATTGTTTATTTCTGCTCTCATCTTTATTATTTCTCTTCTTCTGCTGGGTTTGGAGTGTCTTTGCTGTTCTGCTTTTAGTTCCTTTGGGTGTGCTGTTACATTTTGTATTTGGGATTTTTCTTGTTTCTTGAGATAGCCCTGGATTGCAATGTATTTTCCTCTTAGGACTGCCTTTGCTGCAACCCGGAGGGTTTGGACTGTTGTATTTTCTTTTTTTTTTTTATTTTTTTTAATGTTTTATTTATTTCTAGGACTGTTGTATTTTCATTTTCATCTGTTTCCGTATATTTTTAAATTTCTTCTTTATTGCCTGGTTGACCCAGGCACCCCCATAACAAGCTTTTAAAACACATAAGAAGGGTGCCTGGGTGGCTCAGTCGGTTACGGGTCCGGCTTCAGCTCAGGTCATGATCTCATGGTTCTTGGGTTTGAGCCCCATGTCCGGCTCTGTGCTGACAGCTCAGAGCCTGGAGCCTGTTTCGGATTCTGTGTCTCCCTCTCTTTCTGACCTTCCCCTGCTCATGCTGTCTCTCTCTCTCTCTCTCTCAGAAATAAATAAAAACATTAAAAAAATTTTTTTTAAATAAATAAAAGCTTGCTATGTGTCCCGCACCTGCGATCATTACTGTACTAAACAGGGGTCATACATTGTCCAGGGCCTGGCCCTTCAGGAGCTGTTTCTTGGAGAATGTTACTTGCTCTCTCTTGTTGTGACTTTGGTTATTTTATCTCCCTACTGGTAGTGATGCTTTGGAGCCTCCACTAGGTGTGCTTTGATCTGTTCATTGAAATAGCCCTGGAAAGGAAAACAAACAAACAAACAGAAAACAGAAACAAACACACAAAGAAACCCAAAAACAACAAACCAGAAACACCAGCTACAAGTAAACAGCGAGGTGGAGGTGGTGCCGATGGAAGAGGCTTTATCCCATACAAAGAGAGAAATGCCAGGGGCGAGGAAAAAGAAAGAATAAAAACCGGCCAGAGAAATTATACAGCTTAATCCAGAGAGCGAGAAAGGGAAATAAAGAAGGGGGTGTAGAACATGTATCAAGAGAACGGGTTAAGTGTGGCTGCTTAAACAAACCAACAACCAGAGTAGCCAGACCAGAGGAGGGAGGAGGTAAGAAGGAGAAAAGGAAGGAAGAATATATCTGTATAATAAGAACTGTCTGAGAATTAAACCAGGCGGGGCAGCAGCGCTGGTCTGGAGGAGGGGCTGGCCGGTTCCTCAGAGACCTTCCTGCTCCCCCAGGCAGGCAGGTCCCCGGGCCGAGGGGCGTGGTTTGGTGTAGACGGGTTGGCTCCTGGAGGTCTGATCCCTGCAGCCCCGCCCTGGTGTGGGGGAGGGAGAAAAATCTCNAAGCATCCTTCCTGTGCTTCGGGCAGGAACGAGGCCGTGTGTCCCGCCTCGCCGACTCCGGTGCCCTGGCGCTTGTCCGGGGTTCAAACTCTCACTGAGTGCACCTGGGTGCTGGGGGGCGGGGGGGGGCACTCCGCACCGCCTAACATGTGGTCTCTGGCTGGCGGGTGTCCCACAGCACCCCAGGGAGGGGATCGCCTCCTCCCACTGCAGCCTGCACCCCTGACCTAGCCACCCAGCCTGGGGCCGCCCCCCCAGGTGTGCGGTCCCGGCAGCCGGCCCCTGGCCGAGAGAGACCCTCAGTTAGAGATTGGTGAGATCGAGCCCCGTGTCAGGCTCTGTGCTGAAGCACAGGCATTCCTGGGACTCTTCCTCACTCTCTGCCCCTTGCCTCCACTCACGTATGCACACACACGGGCTCTTCCTCAAATAAATATTCGATTTACAAAAAGAAAGCAAGGTCTCACATCTAAAGTTCTACTTTAAAAAATAAAAAAAAAAAGCAAATTATACACAAGACAGGCAGGAGAAAATAAATCTTTAAAAACAAGAGTAGAGATCAATGAAATTGAAAACAAGAAAAAACAGAGGTCAGTAAAACCAAAAGTTGGTTCTTGGAAAAGATGAACATAACTGACAGACCTCTAGTCGACTAATGAAGACAGACGAGAGAAGCAGTATCGGGAACGAAGAGGGCACACTGCTACTGGCCCCGCTCACACCGCAGACAATCAAGGAATACTACAAACCTCTCAAAGACCATAAGTTCAGCAACTTAGATAAAACAGACCAATTACTGGAAAGACACAAACTCCTACCGAAACTCACAAAAGAGGAAACACAGGTAGTATGTCACAGCTAACTGCAGGCCAGCAACGCAAGGCTCACACATCCGTCAGTGTGGTTCACCGCACGGCCAGACTGAGGAAGAGAAGCCATACGACAACATGAACACACAAACGCACGTGACCGACGTCAGCGTCCACTCAGGATCGCTTGAGCACAGCAGGGGCACGGGAGCTCCACCAGCCTCCACGGCGGCCACGAGCCGACAGCCAGGACCGGACCTGACGATGGTCCTTTCCCCTGAGCGTCTAGAACAAAACAAGAACATCTCACCACCCTGCTCATCGTGCGGAGGAATTCCTAGCTCATACAGCGAGGCAAGCAAGAGAAGTCAAAGTCGTAGGCTGGAAGGAAAGAAAGAAAACTGTCTCTGTTAACGCATGATATGACTGTCTATGTAGAAGATTTCAAAAAATATGCCAAAAAAACCCACAAACAAACAAAACCCAACCCTCTTGGACCTAACGAGTTTATCAAAGCCACAGAATACAAGGACAATACCTAAAAGTCGTAGAGGGGGCCAACATGGCGGAAAAGTAGGGCATCCGAAGTGCCCTGTCTCACAAACAAAGCGGTGTTGAAGCTAAAGGACTCTGACCTTGGAGAGTCCGCAGGATAAGAGGCGGTGGCTTCCAGGGACCCACCGGAACAACCTGATGGGCCTTAGGTGCACGACTACGAACTGGGAGAGAGAAAACCAACGAAGGGGAGGGATCCCCCTCTGCAGAGAGGCAAAGGGAAGAGAAAGAGCGGCTGGGGGCACAGGACTGTGTCTGGACGAGAGAAATACACAGACTGGGACGGAGAGAGACCCAGTCTCTAACTGAGGGTCAAGTGCTGCTTCCACGGTACCCTGTCATTTTTTACATGTTGTATTTTCAATTTTCATTCAATTAAAAAATCTTATAATTTTGCTTGTGTGTGTTTTTCTAATGTTTATTTATTTTTGAAGGAGAGAGAGACAGAGCCTGAGTAGGGGAGGGGCAGAGAGAAAGAGAGACCCAGAATCTGAAGCAGCTCCAGGCTCCGAGCTGTCGGCACAGAGCCTGACCCCGGGCTCAAACTCACGAACTGCAAGATCATGACCTGAGCCGAAGTCGGATGCTTAATTGACTGAGCCACCCGGGTGCCCCTGGCTTGTGATTTAAAACACACTCTACTGTTTATTTACAGGTGTGTGATACAATCTCCAGAGATTTGGGTGTGTTTCCAGATAACGTCCTGTGACCAACTGCTAGTTTAATTCCGTGTGTTTAGGGAACAGATTTTTACAGTTCAGCTTTTTTCTTTATTTTTTTATCTGCATCATGGCTCATGGCGTGGAGTCCTAGTGAATGTCCCACATGCGCTAGAAAATTGTATCTACTTTGCTGCTGGGTGGAGTGTCTAAAGATCTCATACATCTTTGCTATACACACGGCCATCATCAGCATGTGTCCGGCCAAGGCAGTGCGTCCGTGTACGCAACACATACGTGTGGCATGAGGAAGGTCAGTTTAGGTACATGTGAGTCTTGTTGGTAGGTTCATGCACATTTAATCTCGTTATGTCCATTTGTCGATCCTTTATCATTTTACAGGCTCCCTGTTGTTTTTAGGTCTCTCTTTTGTCTGATATTAATATAGCCATCAGCTTTCTTTTGATTAATATTTTTGTGATACGTCTTTCTTGTGCTTTTACTTTCAACCTACTATGTGTTTATATTTAAAGTGGATTTCTTGAGGTGCCCGGTGGCTCAGTCAGTTAAGCGGCCAGCTTCAGCTCAGGTCATGATCTCGCCGGTACTGCGTTCGAGCCCCGTGTCAGGCTCTGTGCTGACAGTGGGGAGCCTGCTTCCGAGTCTGTGTCTCCCTCTCTCTCTGTGCCTCCTCTACTCGCACTCTGTCTCTCTCTCAAAAATAAATAAACATAGGGGCGCCTGGGTGGCTTAGTCCGTTAAGCGTCCGACTTTCGCTTAGGTCATGATCTCGCGGTTCGTGGGTTCGAGCCCCGCGTCGGGCTCTNTTAAATTAAATTAAAGTGGATTTCTTGTAGACAGCTTAGATTTAGCTTCTGCTTTTTTATCCAATCTGACCATTTCTGTCTGTGGTGGTGAGTTTGGGACACTCTCATTGAGAGTGACACATGGAAATCTATCGTATTGCTCTTCGTTTTCTACTTATTTCTTGTTTCTTTTTGTCCCTTTTCCTGCCTTCTCTTTGGTTAGTTGAGCATCTTCTATGATTCCATTTTCATATCTGTGTTGACTCATTTACAGTTGTATTTGCTGTCCCACAGCCTGACTCTGAGGCTCCCTGCGCGTTCCAGAACGGCACCTGCCGAGCGGCCACGGCCCTTCCGAGAGAGAACGCCTCGTGCTGCTCTCGCCTCACTTTCCTTCAGAGGCTGTAGCGGATGGTGCTGCTTTTGCTGTAGACGAGGGGTCGCGCGGCCACGGCAGCGAGTGTCACACCGCGAGCCTCAGCCAGCATAGGTGAAACCGGGAACGAAGCTACCACCGCGCCGCGTTCTCCACCCCGGCCTCACCCCTGCCCGTGACGCAGCGGTCCTCACCCTGCGCATGCAGCACGCGCAGCTCGTCTCTGGGGCCCGCAGGCCTCGGTGTCTGCGTGGAACTGCCCTGTGACCACCTGTGACCTGGCTCTCTCCCCTTGCTCTCCGCGCACATAGGCGGGAGTGCCGTGCTCTCTCTCCCCCCTCCTGTGGCGTCTCCGTGCAGATGCTCAAGTGCAGCGGACGTGTACGCGCTTTGCAGGGGCGGGACTTGCTAGAAACCAGTAGTTTAAACACCGTGCTCGTGACTTACACGTGAGCTGCAGCGCGAGCTCCGGGCCAGGGTCGTCCAGACATGTGTTATGACGACAAACGATGAGTGTAGGCTACTCACCGGTAGCAGGCACGTGTTGTGCGTCCGTGTGTCCCGTGCACACACACAACACGCCTAAGTTGGCGCAGCCTACGTGGGCTTGCGTCTGTCCACCCGTACACCGCGGCGCCTCCAGATGGGGTCTTCCGGTACGTCCCCCCCGCCCCGGACGGTGAGAAACACTCAGGCCCCTCGCGTCCCTGCTCTGATTCCTGCTCTGACTCCAAACCGCTGCTCGGACCGGCCTCGTCGCCCCCCGCGGCCGCCCCCCTCCCGCTGGTGCGCACGCGCACACGCGCCCCCACTCACGGGCCCTTCCCTCTCTCTTCCAGTCGTGGCCTTCCTGGTGGCCCTGCAGCAGAACAAGCCGCTGCTCGGAGACCGCGGCCTGCTGCCCTGCAGGGCGTACCTGGAGAGCGTCCGCCGGTACTTCCGGGGCCGCGGGGCCTGGGACGCCGTCAGCTACGCGCCCACCGTGCTCTGGCTGCTGGACTGGTCGCGCATGGACGCCAACCTGGACGCCCTCGCTCTGCTCGGATTGGGCGCCTCGTCTTTCGTCCTGGTCACAGGCTGTGCCAACATGGTGCTCATGGCCGCTCTCTGGGTCCTCTACATGTCCCTGGTCAGCGTGGGCCAGGTCTGGTAAGTAGGAGGCACTGCGGTCCGTAGGCCAGGCATGCCGAGCGCGGCGTCCTGGGGGCGTCAGGGCCGCGGAGCGAGCCAGTCTCCTGGCAGCTGGGAACACGCACCAGATTTCTTCTCGCGTCATTTTAATTAGGTGGGAGTAGAGACTGCTGGCTGCCAGTCAACCAGAATCCAAGAGCCTTTCTTC
This sequence comes from Crocuta crocuta, assembly GCF_008692635.1. Classification (NCBI taxonomy): domain Eukaryota; kingdom Metazoa; phylum Chordata; class Mammalia; order Carnivora; family Hyaenidae; genus Crocuta; species Crocuta crocuta. Next base: position 3,710,170 of record NW_027529647.1, read on the forward strand.
TTGGGGAATAACCGTGATTCTGTTGGGAGTGGCATGGCCACCCCGGTGTCAGCCTCCTGCAGCCGGGGGCCCTGCGGATGGAGGGAGGGTGGCTGTGGGGGCTTCTGGGGGCGGGGGGGCTGACTGGGGGC